>NC_090444.1:1688481768-1688795200 GCF_031143425.1 Pleurodeles waltl | reverse complement strand
GGGTGGAAGGAACTTTGTGGCTCCTCCCAGATTCCAGAACTTTCTGTCACCGAAATTAGAGGAAAAAGTGTTTTTTTGGTCATATTTTGAGGTTTGCAAAGGATTCTGGGTAACAGAACCTGGTCAGAGCCCCACAAGTCATCCTGTCTTGGATTCCCCTAGGTGTCTAGTTTTCAAAAATGCGCTGGTTTGCTAGGTTTCCCCAGGTGCCGGCTGAGCTAGAGGCCAAAATCCATAGGTAGGCACTTTGTAAAAAACACCTCTGTTTTCTGTGAAAAATTGTGATGTGTCCACATTGTGTTTTGGGCCATTTCATTTTGTGGGCGCTAGGCCTATCCACACAAGTGAGGTACCATTTTAATCGGAAGACTTGGAGGAACGCTGGGTGGAAGGAAATTTGTGGCTCCTCCCAGATTCCAGAACTTTCTGTCACCGAAATTAGAGGAAAAAGTGTTTTTTTGGTCACATTTTGAGGTTTGCAAAGGATTCTGGGTTACAGAACCTGGTCAGAGCCCCACAAGTCACCCTGTCTTGGATTCCCCTAGGTGTCTAGTTTTAAAAAATTTGCTGGTTTTCTAGGTTTCCCCAGGTGCCAGCTGAGCTAGAGGCCAAAATCCATAGGTAGGCACTTTGTAAAAAACACCTCTGTTTTCTGTAAAAAAAATTGATGTGACCACATTGTGTTTTGGGCCATTTTCTTTCGTGGGCGCTAGGCCTACCCACCCAAGTGAGGTACCATTTTTATCGGAAGACTTGGAGGAACGCTAGGTGGAAGGAAATTTGTGGCTCCTCCCAGATTCCAGAACTTTCTGTCACCGAAATTGGAGGAAAAAGTGTTTTTTTTGGTCAAAGTTTGAGGTTTGCAAAGGATTCTCGGTAACAGAACCTGGGCAGAGCCCCACAAGTCACCCTGTCTTGGATTCCCCTAGGTGTCTAGTTTTAAAAAATTTGCTGGTTTTCTAGGTTTCCCCAGGTGCCAGCTGAGCTAGAGGCCAAAATCCATAGGTAGGCACTTTGTAAAAAACACCTCTGTTTTCTGTAAAAAAAATTGATGTGACCACATTGTGTTTTGCGCCATTTTCTTTCGTGGGCGCTAGGCCTACCCACACAAGTGAGGTACCATTTTTATCGGAAGACTTGGAGGAACGGTAGGTGGAAGGAAATTTGTGGCTCCTCCCAGATTCCAGAACTTTCTGTCACCGAAATTGGAGGAAAAAGTGTTTTTTTTGGTCAAAGTTTGAGGTTTGCAAAGGATTCTCGGTAACAGAACCTGGTCAGAGCCCCACAAGTCACCCTGTCTTGGATTCCCCTAGGTGTCTAGTTTTAAAAAATTTGCTGGTTTTCTAGGTTTCCCCAGGTGCCAGCTGAGCTAGAGGCCAAAATCCACAGGTAGGCACTTTGTAAAAAACACCTCTGTTTTCTGTAAAAAAAATGTGATGTGTCCACGTTGTGTTTTGGGCCATTTCCTTTCGTGGGCGCTAGGCCTACCCACACAAGTGAGGTACCATTTTTATCGGGAGACTTAGGGGAACGCTGGGTGGAAGGAAATTTGTGGCTCCTCTCAGATTCCAGAACTTTCTGTCACCGAAATGAGAGGAAAAAATGTTTTTTTGGCCAAATTTTGAGGTTTGCAAAGGATTCTGGGTAACAGAACCTGGTCAGAGCCCCACAAGTCACCCCATCTTGGATTCCCCTACGTGTCTAGTTTTAAAAAATGCGCTGGTTTGCTAGGTTTCCCCAGGTGCCGGCTGAGCTAGAGGCCAAAATCCACAGGTAGGCACTTTGTAAAAAACACCTCTGTTTTCTGTGAAAAAATGTGATGTGACCACATTGTGTTTTGAGCCATTTTCTTTCGTGGGCGCTAGGCCTACCCACACAAGTGAGGTACCATTTTTATCGGAAGAGTTGGAGGAACGCTGGGTGGAAGGAAATTTGTGGCTCCACCCAGATTCCAGATCTTTCTGTCACCGAAATGAGAGGAAAAAATGTTTTTTTTGGTCACATTTTGAGGTTTGCAAAGGATTCTGGGTAACAGAACCTGGTCAGAGCCCCATAAGTCATCCTGTCTTGGATTACCCTAGGTGTCTAGTTTTCAAAAATGCGCTGGTTTGCTAGGTTTCCCCAGGTGCCGGCTGAGCTAGAGGCCAAAATCCATAGGTAGGCACTTTGTAAAAAACACCTCTGTTTTCTGTGAAAAAATGTGATGTGTCCACATTGTGTTTTGGGCCATTTCATTTCGTGGGCGCTAGGCCTACCCACACAAGTGAGGTACCATTTTTATCGGGAGACTTAGGGGAACGCTGGGTGGAAGGAAATTGGTGGCTCCTCTCAGATTCCAGAACTTTCTGTCACTGAAATGAGAGGAAAAAATGTTTTTGGGGCCAAATTTTGAGGTTTGCAAAGGATTCTGGGTAACAGAACCTGGTCAGAGCCCCACAAGTCACCCCATCTTGGATTCCCCTAGGTGTGTAGTTTTAAAAAATGCGCTGGTTTGCTAGGTTTCCCCAGGTGGCGGCTGAGCTAGAGGCCAAAATCCATGGGTAGGCACTTTGTAAAAAACACCTCTGTTTTCTGTGAAAAAATGTGATGGGACCACATTGTGTTTTGGGCCATTTTCTTTCGTGGGCGCTAGGCCTACCCACACAAGTGAGGTACCATTTGTATCGGAAGACTTGGAGGAACGCTGGGTGGAAGGAAATTTGTGGCTCCTCCCAGATTCCAGAACTTTCTGTCACCGAAATTAGAGGAAAAAGTGTTTTTTTTGGTCAAATTTTGAGGTTTGCAAAGGATTCTGGGTAACAGAACTTGGTCAGAGCCCCACAAGTCACCCTGTCTTGGATTCCCTTAGGTGTCTAGTTTTAAAAAATGTGATGGTTTGCTAGGTTTCCCCAGGTGCCGGCTGAGCTAGAGGCCAAAATCCATAGGTAGGCACTTTGTAAAAAACACCTCTGTTTTGTGTGAAAAAATTTGATGTGTCCACATTGTGTTTTGGGCCATTTCATTTCGTGGGCGCTAGGCCTACCCACACAAGTGAGGTACCATTTTTATCGGGAGACTTAGGGGAACGCTGGGTGGAAGGATATTTGTGGCTCCTCTCAGATTCCAGAACTTTCAGTCACCAAAATGAGATGAACAAGTGTTTTTTTGGTCAAATATTGAGGTTTGCAAAGGATTCTGGGTAACAGAACCTGGTCAGAGCCCCACAAGTCATCCTGTCTTGGATTCTCCTAGGTGTCTAGTTTTCAAAAATGCGCTGGTTTGCTAGGTTCCCCAGGTGCTGGCTGAGCTAGAGGCCAAAATCCACAGGTAGGCACTTTGTAAAAAACACCTCTGTTTTCTGTGAAAAAATGTGATGTGTCCATGTTGTGTTTTGGGCCATTTCCTTTCGTGGGCGCTAGGCTTACCCACACAAGTGAGGTACCATTTTTATCGGGAGACTTGGGGAAACGCTGGGTGGAAGGAAATTTGTGGCTCCTCTCAGATTCCAGAACTTTGTGTCACCGAAATGAGAGGAAAAAGTGTTTTTGTTGGCCAAATTGTGAGGCTTGCAAAGGATTCTGGGTAACAGAACCTGGTCAGAGCCCCACAAGTCACCCCATCTTGAATTCCCCTAGGTGTCTAGTTTTCACAAATGTGCTGGTTTGCTAGGCTTCCCCAGGTGCCGGCTGAGCTAGAGGCCAAAATCCACAGGTAGGTACTTTGTAAAAAACAACTCTGTTTTCTGTGAAAAAATGTGATGTGTCCACGTTGTGTTTTGGGCCATTTCCTTTTGTGGGCACTAGGTCTATCCACACAAGTGAGGTACCATTTTTATCGGGACGCTTGGGGGAATGCTGGGTGGAAGGAACTTTGTGGCTCCTCCCAGATTCCAGAACTTTCTGTCACCGAAATTGGAGGAAAAAGTGTTTTTTTTGGTCAAAGTTTGAGGTTTGCAAAGGATTCTCGGTAACAGAACCTGGTCAGAGCCCCACAAGTCACCCTGTCTTGGATTCCCCTAGGTGTCTAGTTTTAAAAAATTTGCTGGTTTTCTAGGTTTCCCCAGGTGCCAGCTGAGCTAGAGGCCAAAATCCATAGGTAGGCACTTTGTAAAAAACACCTCTGTTTTCTGTAAAAAAAATTGATGTGACCACATTTTGTTTTGGGCCATTTTCTTTCGTGGGCGCTAGGCCTACCCACACAAGTGAGGTACCATTTTTATCGGAAGACTTGGAGGAACGCTAGGTGGAAGGAAATTTGTGGCTCCTCCCAGATTCCAGAACTTTCTGTAACCGAAATTGGAGGAAAAAGTGTTTTTTTTGGTCAAAGTTTGAGGTTTGCAAAGGATTCTCGGTAACAGAACCTGGTCAGAGCCCCACAAGTCACCCCATCTTGAATTCCCCTAGGTGTCTAGTTTTCTCAAATGTGCTGGTTTGCTAGGCTTCCCCAGGTGCCGGCTGAGCTAGAGGCCAAAATCCATAGGTAGGCACTTTGTAAAAAACACCTCTGTTTTCTGTAAAAAAAATTGATGTGACCACATTGTGTTTTGGGCCATTTTCTTTCGTGGGCGATAGGCCTACCCATACAAGTGAGGTACCATTTTTATCGGAAGACTTGGAGGAACGCTAGGTGGAAGGAAATTTGTGGCTCCTCCCAGATTCCAGAACTTTCTGTCACCGAAATTGGAGGAAAAAGTGTTTTTTTTGGTCAAAGTTTGAGGTTTGCAAAGGATTCTCGGTAACAGAACCTGGTCAGAGCCCCACAAGTCACCCTGTCTTGGATTCCCCTAGGTGTCTAGTTTTAAAAAAATTGCTGGTTTTCTAGGTTTCCGCAGGTGCCAGCTGAGCTAGAGGCCAAAATCCACAGGTAGGCACTTTGTAAAAAACACCTCTGTTTTCTGTAAAAAAAATGTGATTTGTCCACGTTGTGTTTTGGGCCATTTCCTTTCGTGGGCGCTAGGCCTACCCACACAAGTGATGTACCATTATTATCGGGAGACTTAGGGGAACGCTGGGTGGAAGGAAATTTGTGGCTCCTCTCAGATTCCAGAACTTTCTGTCACCGAAATGAGAGGAAAAAATGTTTTTTTTTATCAAATTTTGAGGTTTGCAAAGGATTCTGGGTAACAGAACCTGGTCAGAGCCCCAGAAGTCACCCCATCTTGGATTCCCCTACGTGTCTAGTTTTAAAAAATGCGCTGGTTTGCTAGGTTTCCCCAGGTGCCGGCTGAGCTAGAGGCCAAAATCCACAGGTAGGCACTTTGTAAAAAACACCTCTGTTTTCTGTGAAAAAATGTGATGTGACCACATTGTGTTTTGGGCCATTTTCTTTCGTGGGCGCTAGGCCTACCCACACAAGTGAGGTACCATTTTTATCGGAAGACTTGGAGGAACGCTGGGTGGAAGGAAATTTGTGGCTCCTCCCAGATTCCAGAACTTTCTATCACCGAAATTAGAGGAAAAAGTGTTTTTTTTGGTCACATTTTGAGGTTTGCAAAGGATTCTGGGTAACAGAACCTGATCAGAGCCCCATAAGTCATCCTGTCTTGGATTCCCCTAGGTGTCTAGTTTTCAAAAATGCGCTGGTTTGCTAGGTTTCCCCAGGTGCCGGCTGAGCTAGAGGCCAAAATCCACAGGTAGGCACTTTGTAAAAAACACCTCTGTTTTCTGTAAAAAAAAATGTGATGTGTAACGTTGTGTTTTGGGCCATTTCCTTTCGTGGGCGCTAGGCCTACCCACACAAGTGAGGTACCATTTTTATCGGAAGACTTGGAGGAACGCTGGGTGGAAGGAAATTTGTGGCTCCTCCCAGATTCCAGAACTTTCTGTCACCGAAATTAGAGGAAAAGGTGTTTTTTTTGGTCACATTTTGAGGTTTGCAAAGGATTCTGGGTAACAGAACCTGGTCAGAGCCCCATAAGTCATCCTGTCTTGGATTCCCTAGGTGTCTAGTTTTAAAAAATGCGCTGGTTTGCTAGGTTTCTCCAGGTGCCGGCTGAGCTAGAGGCCAAAATCCATAGGTAGGCACTTTGTAAAAAACACCTCTGTTTTCTGTGAATAAATGTGATGTGACCACATTGTGTTTTGGGCCATTTTCTTTCGTGGGCGCTAGGCCTACCCACACAAGTGAGGTACGATTTTTATCGGAAGACTTGGAGGAACGCTGGGTGGAAGGAAATTTGTGGCTCCTCCCAGATTCCAGAACTTTCTGTCACCGAAATTAGAGGAAAAAGTGTTTTTTTGGTCACATTTTGAGGTTTGCAAAGGATTCTGGGTAACAGAACCTGGTCAGAGCCCCATAAGTCATCCTGTCTTGGATTCCCCTAGGTGTCTAGTTTTCAAAACTGCGCTGGTTTGCTAGGTTTCCCCAGGTGCCGGCTGAGCTAGAGGCCAAAATCCATAGGTAGGCACTTTGAAAAAAAACACCTCTGTTTTGTGTGAAAAAATGTGATGTGTCCACATTGTGTTTTGGGCCATTTCATTTCGTGGGCGCTAGGCCTACCCACACAAGTGAGGTACAATTTTTATTGGGAGACTTAGGGGAACGCTGGGTGGAAGGAAATTTGTGGCTCCTCTCAGATACCAGAACTTTCTGTCATCAAAATGAGAGGAAAAAGCGTTTTTTTGGTCAAATATTGATGTTTGCAAAGGATTCTGGGTAACAGAACCTGGTCAGAGCCCCACAAGTCACCCCATCTTGGATTCCCCTAGGTGTCTAGTTTTCAAAAATGCGCTGGTTTGCTAGGTTCCCCAGGTGCTGGCTGAGCTAGAGGCCGAAATCCACAGGTAGGCACTTTGTAAAAAACACCTCTGTTTTCTGTGAAAAAATGTGATGTGACTACATTGTGTTTTGGGCCATTTTCTTTCGTGGGCGCTAGGCCTACCCACACAAGTGAGGTACCATTTTTATCGGAAGACTTGGAGGAACGCTGGGTGGAAGGAAATTTGTGGCTCCTCCCAGATTCCAGAACTTTCTGTCACCGAAATGAGAGGAAAAAGTGTTTTTTTGGCGAAATTGTGAGGTTTGCAAAGGATTCTGGGTAACAGAACCTGGTACGAGCCCCACAAGTCACCACATCTTGGATTCCCCTTGGTGTCTAGTTTTAAAAAATGCGCTGGTTTGCTAGGTTTCCCCAGGTGCCGGCTGAGCTAGAGGCCAAAATCCACAGGTAGGCACTTTGTAAAAAACACCCCTGTTTTCTGTGAAAAAATGTGATGTGACCACATTGTGTTTTGGGCCATTTTCTTTCGTGGGCGCTAGGCCTACCCACACAAGTGAGGTACCATTTTTATCGGAAGACTTGGAGGAACGCTGGGTGGAAGGAAATTTGTGTCTCCTCCTAGATTCCAGAACTTTCTGTCACCGAAATTAGAGGAAAAAGTGTTTTTTTTGGTCACATTTTGAGGTTTGCAAAGGATTCTGGGTAACAGAACCTGGTCAGAGCCCCATAAGTCATCCTGTCTTGGATTCCCCTAGGTGTCTAGTTTTAAAAAATGCACTGGTTTGCTAGGTTTCCCCAGGTGCCGGCTGAGCTAGAGGCCAAAATCCATAGGTAGGCACTTTGTAAAAAACACCTTTGTTTTCTGTGAAAAAATGTGATGTGTCCACATTGTGTTTTGGGCCATTTCATTTCGTGGGCGCTAGGCCTACCCACACAAGTGAGGTACCATTTTCATCGGGAGACTTAGGGGAACGCTGGGTGGAAGGAAATTTGTGGCTCCTCTCAGATTCCAGAACTTTCTGTCACCAAAATGAGAGGAAAAAGTGTTTTTTTGGTCACATTTTGAGGTTTGCAAAGGATTCTGGGTAACAGAACCTGGTCAGAGCCCCACAAGTCACCACATCTTGGATTTCCCTAGGTGTCTAGTTTTAAAAAATGTGCTGGTTTGCTAGGTTTTCCCAGGTGCCGGCTGAGCTAGAGTCCAATATCCACAGGTAGGCACTTTGTAAAAAAACACCTCTGTTTTTTGTGAAAAAATGTGATGTGACCACATTGTGTTTCGGGTTATTTTCTTTTGTGGCCGCTAGGCCTACCCTCACAAATGAGGTAGCATTTTTATCGGAAGACTTGGAGGAACACTGGGTGGAAGGAAATTTGTGGCTCCTCCCAGATTCCAGAACTTTCTGTCACCGAAATTAGAGGAAAAAGTGTTTTTTTGGTCACATTTTGAGGTTTGCAAAGGATTCTGGGTAACAGAACCTGGTCAGAGCCCCATAAGTCATCCTGTCTTGGATTCCCCTAGGTGTCTAGTTTTCAAAAATGCGCTGGTTTGCTAGGTTTCCCCAGGTGCCGGCTGAGCTAGAGGCCAAAATCCATAGGTAGGCACTTTGAAAAAAAACACCTCTGTTTTGTGTGAAAAAATGTGATGTGTCCACATTGTGTTTTGGGCCATTTCATTTCGTGGGCGCTAGGCCTACCCACACAAGTGAGGTACAATTTTTATCGGGAGACTTAGGGGAACGCTGGGTGGAAGGAAATTTGTGGCTCCTCTCAGATACCAGAACTTTCTGTCATCAAAATGAGAGGAAAAAGCGTTTTTTGGGTCAAATATTGATGTTTGCAAAGGATTCTGGGTAACAGAACCTGGTCCGAGCCCCACAAGTCACCCCATCTTGGATTCCCCTAGGTGTCTAGTTTTCAAAAATGCGCTGGTCTGCTAGGTTCCTCAGGTGCTGGCTGAGCTAGATGCCAAAATCCACAGGTAGGCACTTTGTAAAAAACACCTCTGTTTTCTGTGAAAAAATGTGATGTGTCCACGTTGTGTTTTTGGCCATTTCCTTTCGTGGGCGCTAGGCCTACCCACACAAGTGAGGTACCATTTTTATCGGGATATTGGGGGAACGCTGGGTGGAAGGAAATTTGTGGCTCCTCTCAGATTCCAGAACTTTCTGTCACCGAAATGCGAGAAAAAAGTGTTTTTTTTGCGAAATTGTGAGGTTTGCAAAGGATTCTCGGTAACAGAACCTGGTCCGAGCCCCACAAGTCACCCCATCTTGGATTCCCCTAGGTGTCTAGTTTTAAAAAATGCGCTGGTTTGCTAGGTTTCCCCAGGTGCCGGCTGAGCTAGAGGCCAAAATCCACAGGTAGGCACTTTGTAAAAAACACCTCTGTTTTCTGTGAAAAAATGTGATGTGACCACATTGTGTTTTGGGCCATTTTCTTTCGTGGGCGCTAGGCCTACCCACACAAGTGAGGTACCATTTTTATCGGAAGACTTGGAGGAACGCTGGGTGGAAGGAAATTTGTGGCTCCTCCCAGATTCCAGAACTTTCTGTCACCGAAATTAGAGGAAAAAGTGTTTTTTTTGGTCACATTTTGAGGGTTGCAAAGGATTCTGGGTAACAGAACCTGGTCAGAGCCCCATAAGTCATCCTGTCTTGGATTCCCCTAGGTGTCTAGTTTTCAAAAATGCGCTGGTTTGCTAGGTTTCCCCAGGTGCCGGCTGAGGTAGAGACCAAAATCCATAGGTAGGCACTTTGTAAAAAACACCTCTGTTTTCTGTGAAAAAATGTGATGTGTCCACATTGTGTTTTGGGCCATTTCATTTTGTGGGCGCTAGGCCTACCCACACAAGTGAGGTACCATTTTTATCGGGAGACTTAGGGGAACGCTGGGTGGAAGGAAATTTGTGGCTCCTCTCAGATTCCAGAACTTTCTGTCACCCAAATGAGAGGAAAAAGTGTATTTTTGGTCACATTTTGAGGTTTGCAAAGGATTCTGGGTAACAGAACCTGGTCAGAGCCGCACAAGTCACCCCATCTTGGATTTCCCTAGGTGTCTAGTTTTAAAAAATGTGCTGGTTTGCTAGGTTTTCCCAGGTGCCGGCTGAGCTAGAGTCCTAAATCCACAGGTAGGCACTTTGTAAAAAACACCTCTGTTTTCTGTGAAAAAATGTGATGTGACCACATTGTTTTTTGGGCCATTTTCTTTTGTGGCCGCTAGGCCTACCCTCACAAGTGAGGTACCATTTTTATCGGAAGACTTGGAGGAACACTGGGTGGAAGGAAAATTGTGGCTCCTCCCAGATTCCAGAACTTTCTGTCACCGAAATTAGAGGAAAAAGTGTTTTTTTGGTCACATTTTGAGTTTTGCAAAGGATTCTGGGTAACAGAACCTGGTCAGAGCCCCACAAGTCACCCTGTCTTGGATTCCCCTAGGTGTCTAGTTTTAAAAAATGTGCTGGTTTTCTAGGTATCCCCAGGTGCCGGCTGAGCTAGAGGCCAAAATCCACAGGTAGGCACTTTGTAAAAAACACCTCTGTTTTCTGTAAAAAAATTTGATGTGACCACATTGTGTTTTGGGCCATTTTCTCTCGTGGGCGCTAGGCCTACCCACACAAGTGAGGTACCATTTTTATCTGAAGACTTGGAGGAACGCTAGGTGGAAGGAAATTTGTGGCTCCTCCCAGATTCCAGAACTTTCTGTCACTGAAATTGGAGGAAAAAGTGTTTTTTTTTGGTCAAAGTTTGAGGTTTGCAAAGGATTCTGGGTAACAGAACCTGGTCAGAGCCCCACAAGTCACCTTGTCTTGGATTCCCCTAGGTGTCTAGTTTTAAAAAATGTGCTGGTTTTCTAGGTTTCCCCAGGTGCCGGCTGAGCTAGAGGCCAAAATCCACAGGTAGGCACTTTGTAAAAAACACCTCTGTTTTCTGTAAAAAAAATGTGATTTGTCCACGTTGTGTTTTGGGCCATTTCCTTTCGTGGGCGCTAGGCCTACCCACACAAGTGAGGTACCATTTTTATTGGGAGACTTAGGGGAACGCTGGGTGGAAGGAAATTTGTGGCTCCTCTCAGATTCCAGAACTTTCTGTCACCGAAATGAGAGGAAAAAATGTTTTTTTGGCCACATTTTGAGGTTTGCAAAGGATTCTGGGTAACAGAACCTGGTCAGAGCCCCACAAGTCACCCCATCTTGGATTCCCCTACGTGTCTAGTTTTAAAAAATGCGCTGGTTTGCTAGCTTTCCCCAGGTGCCGGCTGAGCTAGAGGCCAAAATCCACAGGTAGGCACTTTGTAAAAAATACGTCTGTTTTCTGTGAAAAAATGTGATGTGACCACATTGTGTTTTGGGCCATTTTCTTTCGTGGGCGCTAGGCCTACCCACACAAGTGAGGTACCATTTTTATCGGAAGACTTGGAGGAACGCTGGGTGGAAGGAAATTTGTGGCTCCTCCCAGATTCCAGAACTTCCTGTCACCGAAATTAGAGGAAAAAGTGTTTTTTTCGCGAAATTGTGAGGTTTGCAAAGGATTCTGGGTAACAGAACCTGGTCCGAGCCCCACCAGTCACCCCATCTTGGATTCCCCGAGGTGTCTAGTTTTAAAAAATGCGCTGGTTTGCTAGGTTTCCCCAGGTGCCGGCTGAGCTAGAGGCCAAAATCCACAGGAAGGCACTTTGTAAAAAACACCTCTGTTTTCTGTGAAAAAATGTGATGTGTCCACATTGTGTTTTGGGCCATTTCATTTCGTGGGCGCTAGGCCTACCCACACAAGTGAGGTACCATTTTTATCGGGAGACTTAGGGGAACGCTGGGTGGAAGGAAATTTGTGGCTCCTCTCAGATTCCAGAACTTTCTGTCACCAAAATGAGAGGAAAAAGTGTTTTTTTGGTCACATTTTGAGGTTTGCAAAGGATTCTGGGTAACAGAACCTGGTCCGAGCCCCACCAGTCACCCCATCTTGGATTCCCCGAGGTGTCTAGTTTTCAAAAATGCGCTGGTTTGCTAGGTTTCCCCAGGTGCCGGCTGAGCTAGAGGCCAAAATCCATAGGTATGCACTTTGTAAAAAACACCCCTATTTTCTGAGAAAAATTTTTATGTGTCCACATTGTGTTTTGGGCCATTTCATTTCGTGGGCGCTAGGCCTACCCACACAAGTGAGGTACCATTTTTATCGGGAGACTTAGGGGAACGCTGGGTGGAAGGAAATTTGTGGCTCCTCTCAGATTCCAGAACTTTCTGTCACCAAAATGAGATGAAAAAGTGTTTTTTTGGTCACATTTTGAGGTTTGCAAAGGATTCTGGGTAACAGAACCTGGTCCGAGCCCCACCAGTCACCCCATCTTGGATTCCCCGAGGTGTCTAGTTTTAAAAAATGCGCTGGTTTGCTAGGTTTCCCCAGGTGCCGGCTGAGCTAGAGGCCAAAATCCACAGGAAGGCACTTTGTAAAAAACACCTCTGTTTTCTGTGAAAAAATGTGATGTGACCACATTGTGTTTTGGGCCATTTTCTTTAGTGGGCGCTAGGCCTACCCACACAAGTGAGGTACCATTTTTATCGGAAGACTTGGAGGAACGCTGGGTGGAAGGAAATTTGTGGCTCCTCCCAGATTCCAGAACTTTCTGTCACCGAAATTAGAGGAAAAACTGTTTTTTTTGGTCACATTTTGAGGTTTGCAAAGGATTCTGGGTAACAGAACCTGGTCAGAGCCCCATAAGTCATCCTGTCTTGGATTCCCCTAGGTGTCTAGTTTTCAAAAATGCGCTGGTTTGCTAGGTTTCCCCAGGTGCCGGCTGAGCTAGAGGCCAAAATCCATAGGTAGGCACTTTGTAAAAAACACCTCTGTTTTGTGTGAAAAAATGTGATGTGTCCACATTGTGTTTTGGGCCATTTCATTTCGTGGGCGCTAGGCCTACCCACACAAGTGAGGTACCATTTTTATCGGGAGACTTAGGGGAACGCTGGGTGGAAGGAAATTTGTGGCTCCTCTCAGATTCCAGAACTTTCTGTCACCAAAATGAGAGGAAAAAGTGTTTTTTTGGTCACATTTTGAGGTTTGCAAAGGATTCTGGGTAACAGAACCTGGTCAGAGCCCCACAAGTCACCCCATCTTGGATTCCCCTAGGTGTCTAGTTTTCAAAAATGCGCTGGTTTGCAAGGTTTCCCCAGGTGCCGGCTGAGCTAGAGGCCAAAATCCATAGGTAGGCACTTTGTAAAAAACACCTCTGTTTTCTGAGAAAAAATGTTATGTGTCCACATTGTGTTTTGGGCCATTTCATTTCGTGGGCGCTAGGCCTACCCACACAAGTGAGGTACCATTTTTATCGGGAGACTTAGGGGAACGCTGTGTGGAAGGAAATTTGTGGCTCCTCTCAGATTCCAGAACTTTCTGTCACCAAAATGAGAGGAAAAAGTGTTTTTTTGGTCACATTTTGAGGTTTGCAAAGGATTCTGGGTAACAGAACCTGGTCAGAGCCCCACAAGTCACCCCATCTTGGATTTCCCTAGGTGTCTAGTTTTAAAAAATGTGCTGGTTTGCTAGGTTTTCCCAGGTGCCGGCTGAGCTAGAGTCCAAAATCCACAGGTAGGCACTTTGTAAAAAACACCTCTGTTTTCTGTGAAAAAATGTGATGTGACCACATTGTGTTTTGGGCCATTTTCTTTTGTGGCCGCTAGGCCTACCCTCACAAGTGAGGTACCATTTTTATCGGAAGACTTGGAGGAACACTGGGTGGAAGGACATTTGTGGCTCCTCCCAGATTCCAGAACTTTCTGTCACCGAAATTAGAGGAAAAAAAGTGGTTTTTTGGTCACATTTTGAGGTTTGCAAAGGATTCTGGGTAACAGAACCTGGTCAGAGCCCCACAAGTCACCCTGTCTTGGATTCCCCTAGGTGTCTAGTTTTAAAAAATGTGCTGGTTTTCTAGGTTTCCCCAGATGCCGGCTGAGCTAGAGGCCAAAATCCACAGGTAGGCACTTTGTAAAAAACACCTCTGTTTTCTGTAAAAAAATTTGATGTGACCACATTGTGTTTTGGGCCATTTTCTTTCGTGGGCGCTAGGCCTACCCACACAAGTGAGGTACCATTTTTATCGGTAGACTTGGAGGAACGCTAGGTGGAAGGAAATTTGTGGCTCCTCCCAGATTCCAGAACTTTCTCTCACCGAAATTTGAGGAAAAAGTGGTTTTTTTTGGTCAAAGTTTGAGGTTTGCAAAGGATTCTGGGTAACAGAACCTGGTCAGAGCCCCACAAGTCACCCTGTCTTGGATTCCCCTAGGTGTCTAGTTTTAAAAAATGTGCTGGTTTTCTAGGTTTCCCCAGGTGCCGGCTGAGCTAGAGGCCAAAATCCACAGGTAGGCACTTTGTAAAAAACACCTCTGTTTTCTGTAAAAAAAATGTGATTTGTCCACGTTGTGTTTTGGGCCATTTCCTTTCGTGGGCGCTAGGCCTATCCACACAAGTGAGGTACCATTTTTATCGGGAGACTTAGGGGAACGCTGGGTGGAAGGAAATTTGTGGCTCCTCTCAGATTCCAGAACTTTCTGTCACCAAAATGAGAGGAAAAAGTGTTTTTTTGGTCACATTTTGAGGTTTGCAAAGGATTCTGGGTGACAGAACCTGGTCAGAGCCCCACAAGTCACCCCATCTTGGATTTCCCTAGGTGTCTAGTTTTAAAAAATGTGCTGGTTTGCTAGGTTTTCCCAGGTGCCAGCTGAGCTAGAGTCCAAAATCCACAGGTAGGCACTTTGTAAAAAAACACCTCTGTTTTCTGTGAAAAAATGTGATGTGACCACATTGTGTTTTGGGCCATTTCCTTTTGTGGCCGCTAGGCCTACTCTCACAAGTGAGGTACCATTTTTATCGGAAGACTTGGAGGAACACTGGGTGGAAGGAAATTTGTGGCTCCTCCCAGATTCCAGAACTTCCTGTCACCGAAATTAGAGGAAAAAGTGTTTTTTTGGTCACATTTTGAGGTTTGCAAAGGATTCTGGGTAACAGAACCTGGTCAGAGCCCCATAAGTCATCCTGTCTTGGATTCCCCTAGGTGTCTAGTTTTCAAAAATGCGCTGGTTTGCTAGGTTTCCCCAGGTGCCGGCTGAGCTAGAGGCCAAAATCCATAGGTAGGCACTCTGAAAAAAAACACCTCTGTTTAGTGTGAAAAAATGTGATGTGTCCACATTGTGTTTTGGGCCATTTCATTTCGTGGGCGCTACGCCTACCCACACAAGTGAGGTACAATTTTTATCGGGAGACTTAGGGGAACGCTGGGTGGAAGGAAATTTGTGGCTCCTCTCAGATACCAGAACTTTCTGTCATCAAAATGAGAGGAAAAAGCGTTTTTTTGGTCAAATATTGATGTTTGCAAAGGATTCTGGGTAACAGAACCTGGTCAGAGCCCCACAAGTCACCCCATCTTGGATTCCCCTAGGTGTCTAGTTTTCAAAAATGCGCTGGTTTGCTAGGTTCCCCAGGTGCTGGCTGAGCTAGAGGCCAAAATCCACAGGTAGGCACTTTGTAAAAAACACCTCTGTTTTCTGTGAAAAAATGTGATGTGTCCACGTTGTGTTTTGGGCCATTTCCTTTCGTGGGCGCTAGGCCTACCCACACAAGTGAGGTACCATTTTTATCGGGAGACTTGAGGGAACGCTGGGTGGAAGGAAATTTGTGGCTCCTCTCAGATTCCAGAACTTTCTGTCACCGAAATGAGAGGAAAAAGTGTTTTTTTGGTGAAATTGTGAGGTTTGCAAAGGATTCTGGGTAACAGAACCTGGTCAGAGCCCCACAAGTCACCCCATCTTGGATTCCCGAGGTGTCTAGTTTTAAAAAATGCGCTGGTTTGCTAGGTTTCCCCAGGTGCCGGCTGAGCTAGAGGCCAAAATCCACAGGTAGGCACTTTGTAAAAAACACCTCTGTTTTCTGTGAAAAAATGTGATGTGACCACATTGTGTTTTGGGCCATTTTCTTTCGTGGGCGCTAGGCCTACCCACACAAGTGAGGTACCATTTTTATTGGAAGACTTGGAGGAACGCTGGGTGGAAGGAAATTTGTGGCTCCTCCCAGATTCCAGAACTTTCTGTCACCGAAATTAGAGGAAAAAGTGTTTTTTTTGTTCACATTTTGAGGTTTGCAAAGGATTCTGGGTAACAGAACCTAGTCAGAGCCCCATAAGTCATCCTGTCATGGATTCCCCTAGGTGTCTAGTTTTCAAAAATGCGCTGGTTTGCTAGGTTTCCCCAGGTGCCAGCTGAGCTAGAGGCCAAAATCCATAGGTAGGCACTTTGTAAAAAACACCTCTGTTTTCTGTGAAAAAATGTTATGTGTCCACATTGTGTTTTGGGCCATTTCATTTCGTGGGCGCTAGGCCTACCCACACAAGTGAGGTACCATTGTTATCGGGAGACTTAGGGGAACGCTGGGTGGAAGGAAATTTGTGGCTACTCTCAGATTCCAGAACTTTCTGTCACCAAAATGAGAGGAAAAAGTGTTTTTTTGGTCACATTTTGAGGTTTGCAAAGGATTCTGGGTAACAGAACCTGGTCAGAGCCCCACAAGTCACCCTATCTTGGATTTCCCTAGGTGTCTAGTTTTAAAAAATGTGTTGGTTTGCTAGGTTTTCCCAGGTGCCGGCTGAGCTAGAGTCCAAAATCCACAGGTAGGCACTTTGTAAAAAACACCTCTGTTTTCTGTGAAAAAATGTGATGTGACCACATTGTGTTTTGGGCCATCTTCTTTTGTGGCCGCTAGGCCTACCCTCAGAAGTGAGGTACCATTTTTATCGGAAGACTTGGAGGAACACTGGGTGGAAGGAAATTTGTGGCTCCTCTCAGATTCCAGAACTTTCTGTCACCGAAATGAGAGGAAAAAATGTTTTTTGGGCCAAATTTTGAGGTTTGCAAAGGATTCTGGGTAACAGAACCTGGTCAGAGCCCCATAAGTCATCCTGTCTTGGATTCCCCTAGGTGTCTAGTTTTCAAAAATGCGCTGGTTTGCTAGGTTTCCCCAGGTGCCGGCTGAGCTAGAGGCCAAAATCCATAGGTAGGCACTTTGTAAAAAACACCTCTGTTTTCTGTGAAAAAATGTGATGTGTCCACATTGTGTTTTGGGCCATTTCATTTCGTGGGCGCTAGGCCTACCCACACAAGTGAGGTACCATTTTTATCGGGAGACTTAGGGGAACGCTGGGTGGAAGGAAATTTGTGGCTCCTCTCAGATTCCAGAACTTTCTGTCACCAAAATGAGAGGAAAAAGTGTTTTTTTGGTCACATTTTGAGGTTTGCAAAGGATTCTGGGTAACAGAACCTGGTCAGAGCCCCACAAGTCACCCCATCTTGGATTTCCCTAGGTGTCTAGTTTTAAAAAATGTGCTGGTTTGCTAGGTTTTCCCAGGTGCCGGCTGAGCTAGAGTCCAAAATCCACAGGTAGGCACTTTGTAAAAAACACCTCTGTTTTCTGTGAAAAAATGTGATGTGACCACATTGTGTTTTGGGCCATTTTCTTTTGTGGCCGCTAGGCCTACCCTCACAAGTGAGGTACCATTTTTATCGGAAGACTTGGAGGAACACTGAGTGGAAGGAAATTTGTGGCTCCTCCCAGATTCCAGAACTTTCTGTCACTGAAATTAGAGGAAAAAGTGTTTTTTTGGTCACATTTTGAGGTTTGCAAAGGATTCTGGGTAACAGAACCTGGTCAGAGCCCCACAAGTCACCCTGTCTTGGATTCCCCTAGGTGTCTAGTTTTAAAAAATGTGCTGGTTTTCTAGGTTTCCCCAGGTGCCGGCTGAGCTAGAGGCCAAAATCCACAGGTAGGCACTTTGTAAAAAACACCTCTGTTTTCTGTAAAAAAAATTTATGTGACCACATTGTGTTTTGGGCCATTTTCTTTCGTGGGCGCTAGGCCTACCCACACAAGTGAGGTACCATTTTTATCGGAAGACTTGGAGGAACGCTAGGTGGAAGGAAATTTGTGGCTCCTCCCAGATTCCAGAACTTTCTCTCACCGAAATTGGAGGAAAAAGTTTTTTTTTTTGGTCAAAGTTTGAGGTTTGCAAAGGATTCTGGGTAACAGAACCTGGTCAGAGCCCCACAAGTCACCCTGTCTTGGATTCCCCTAGGTGTCTAGTTTTTAAAAATGTGCTGGTTTTCTAGGTTTCCCCAGGTGCCGGCTGAGCTAGAGGCCAAAATCCACAGGTAGGCACTTTGTAAAAAACACCTCTGTTTTCTGTAAAAAAAATGTCATTTGTCCACGTTGTGTTTTGGGCCATTTCCTTTCGTGGGCGCTAGGCCTATCCACACAAGTGAGGTACCATTTTTATCGGGAGACTTAGGGGAACGCTGGGTGGAAGGAAATTTGTGGCTCCTCTCAGATTCCAGAACTTTCTGTCACCGAAATGAGAGGAAAAAATGTTTTTTTGGCCAAATTTTGAGGTTTGCAAAGGATTCTGGGTAACAGAACCTGGTCAGAGCCCCACAAGTCACCCCATCTTGGATTCCCCAAGGTGTCTAGTTTTAAAAAATGGGCTGGTTTGCTAGCTTTCCCCAGGTGCCGGCTGAGCTAGAGGCCAAAATCCACAGGTAGGCACTTTGTAAAAAACACCTCTGTTTTCTGTGAAAAAATGTGATGTGACCACATTGTGTTTTGGGCCATTTTCTTTCGTGGGCGCTAGGCCTACCCACACAAGTGAGGTAACATTTTTATCGGAAGACTTGGAGGAACGCTGGGTGGAAGGAAATTTGTGGCTCCTCCCAGATTCCAGAACTTTCTGTCACCGAAATTAGAGGAAAAAGTGTTTTTTTTGTCACATTTTGAGGTTTGCAAAGGATTCTGGGTAACAGAACCTGGTCAGAGCCCCATAAGTCATCCTGTCTTGGATTCCCCTAGGTGTCTAGTTTTAAAAAATGCGCTGGTTTGCTAGGTTTCCCCAGGTGCCGGCTGAGCTAGAGGCCAAAATCCATAGGTAGGCACTTTGAAAAAAAACACCTCTGTTTTGTGTGAAAAAATGTGATGTGTCCACATTGTGTTTTGGGCCATTTCATTTCGTGGGCGCTAGGCCTACCCACACAAGTGAGGTACAATTTTTATCGGGAGACTTAGGGGGACACTGGGTGGAAGGAAATTTGTGGCTCCTCTCAGATACCAGAACATTCTGTCATCAAAATGAGAGGAAAAAGCGTTTTTTTGGTCAAATATTGATGTTTGCAAAGGATTCTGGGTAACAGAACCTGGTCAGAGCCCCACAAGTCACCCCATCTTGGATTCCCCAAGGTGTCTAGTTTTCAAAAATGCGCTGGTTTGCTAGGTTCCCCAGGTGCTGGCTGAGCTAGAGGTCAAAATCCACAGGTAGGCACTTTGTAAAAAACACCTCTGTTTTCTGTGAAAAAATGTGATGTGTCCACGTTGTGTTTTGGGCCATTTCCTTTCGTGGGCGCTAGGCCTACCCACACAAGTGAGGTACCATTTTTATCGGGAGACTTGGGGGAACGCTGGGTGGAAGGAAATTTGTGGCTCCTCTCAGATTCCAGAACTTTCTGTCACCGAAATGAGAGGAAAAAGTGTTTTTTTGGCGAAATTGTGAGGTTTGCAAAGGATTCTGGGTAACAGAACCTGGTCCGAGCCCCACAAGTCACCCCATCTTGGATTCTCGAGGTGTCAAGTTTAAAAAAATGCGCTGGTTTGCTAGGTTTCCCCAGGTGCCGGCTGAGCTAGAGGCCAAAACCCACAGGTAGGCACTTTGTAAAAAACACCTCTGTTTTCTGTGAAAAAATGTGATGTGACCACATTGTGTTTTGGGCCATTTTCTTTCGTGGGCGCTAGGCCTACCCACACAAGTGAGGTACCATTTTTATCGGAAGACTTGTAGGAACGCTGGGTGGAAGGAAATTTGTGGCTCCTCCCAGATTCCAGAACTTTCTGTCACCGAAATTAGAGGAAAAAGTGTTTTTTTTGGTCACATTTTGAGGTTTGCAAAGGATTCTGGGTAACAGAACCTGGTCAGAGCCCCGTAAGTCATCCTGTCTTGGATTCCCCTAGGTGTCTAGTTTTCAAAAATGCGCTGGTTTGCTAGGTTTCCACAGGTGCCGGCTGAGCTAGAGGCCAAAATCCATAGGTAGGCACGTTGTAAAAAACACCTCTGTTTTCTGTGAAAAAATGTGATGTGTCCACATTGTGTTTTGGGCCATTTCATTTCGTGGGCGCTAGGCCTACCCACACAAGTGAGGTACCATTTTTATCGGGAGACTTAGGGGAACGCTGGGTGGAAGGAAATTTGTGGCTCCTCTCAGATTCCAGAACTTTCTGTCACCAAAATGAGAGGAAAAAGTGTTTTTTTGGTCACATTTTGAGGTTTGCAAAGGATTCTGGGTGACAGAACCTGGTCAGAGCCCCACAAGTCACCCCATCTTGGATTTCCCTAGGTGTCTAGTTTTAAAAAATGTGCTGGTTTGCTAGGTTTTCCCAGGTGCCAGCTGAGCTAGAGTCCAAAATCCACAGGTAGGCACTTTGTAAAAAAACACCTCTGTTTTCTGTGAAAAAATGTGATGTGACCACATTGTGTTTTGGGCCATTTCCTTTTGTGGCCGCTAGGCCTACTCTCACAAGTGAGGTACCATTTTTATCGGAAGACTTGGAGGAACACTGGGTGGAAGGAAATTTGTGGCTCCTCCCAGATTCCAGAACTTCCTGTCACCGAAATTAGAGGAAAAAGTGTTTTTTTGGTCACATTTTGAGGTTTGCAAAGGATTCTGGGTAACAGAACCTGGTCAGAGCCCCATAAGTCATCCTGTCTTGGATTCCCCTAGGTGTCTAGTTTTCAAAAATGCGCTGGTTTGCTAGGTTTCCCCAGGTGCCGGCTGAGCTAGAGGCCAAAATCCATAGGTAGGCACTCTGAAAAAAACCACCTCTGTTTTGTGTGAAAAAATGTGATGTGTCCACATTGTGTTTTGGGCCATTTCATTTCGTGGGCGCTAGGCCTACCCACACAAGTGAGGTACAATTTTTATCGGGAGACTTAGGGGAACGCTGGGTGGAAGGAAATTTGTGGCTCCTCTCAGATACCAGAACTTTCTGTCATCAAAATGAGAGGAAAAAGCGTTTTTTTGGTCAAATATTGATGTTTGCAAAGGATTCTGGGTAACAGAACCTGGTCAGAGCCCCACAAGTCACCCCATCTTGGATTCCCCTAGGTGTCTAGTTTTCAAAAATGCGCTGGTTTGCTAGGTTCCCCAGGTGCTGGCTGAGCTAGAGGCCAAAATCCACAGGTAGGCACTTTGTAAAAAACACCTCTGTTTTCTGTGAAAAAATGTGATGTGTCCACGTTGTGTTTTGGGCCATTTCCTTTCGTGGGCGCTAGGCCTACCCACACAAGTGAGGTACCATTTTTATCGGGAGACTTGGGGGAACGCTGGGTGGAAGGAAATTTGTGGCTCCTCTCAGATTCCAGAACTTTCTGTCACCGAAATGAGAGGAAAAAGTGTTTTTTTGGCGAAATTGTGAGGTTTGCAAAGGATTCTGGGTAACAGAACCTGGTCCGAGCCCCACAAGTCACCCCATCTTGGATTCTCGAGGTGTCAAGTTTAAAAAAATGCGCTGGTTTGCTAGGTTTCCCCAGGTGCCGGCTGAGCTAGAGGCCAAAACCCACAGGTAGGCACTTTGTAAAAAACACCTCTGTTTTCTGTGAAAAAATGTGATGTGACCACATTGTGTTTTGGGCCATTTTCTTTCGTGGGCGCTAGGCCTACCCACACAAGTGAGGTACCATTTTTATCGGAAGACTTGGAGGAACGCTGGGTGGAAGGAAATTTGTGGCTCCTCCCAGATTCCAGAACTTTCTGTCACCGAAATTAGAGGAAAAAGTGTTTTTTTTGGTCACATTTTGAGGTTTGCAAAGGATTCTGGGTAACAGAACCTGGTCAGAGCCCCATAAGTCATCCTGTCTTGGATTCCCCTAGGTGTCTAGTTTTCCAAAATGCGCTGGTTTGCTAGGTTTCCCCAGGTGCCGGCTGAGCTAGAGGCCAAAATCCATAGGTAGGCACGTTGTAAAAAACACCTCTGTTTTCTGTGAAAAAATGTGATGTGTCCACATTGTGTTTTGGGCCATTTCATTTCGTGGGCGCTAGGCCTACCCACACAAGTGAGGTACCATTTTTATCGGGAGACTTAGGGGAACGCTGGGTGGAAGGAAATTTGTGGCTCCTCTCAGATTCCAGAACTTTCTGTCACCAAAATGAGAGGAAAAAGTGTTTTTTTTGGTCACATTTTGAGGTTTGCAAAGGATTCTGGGTGACAGAACCTGGTCAGAGCCCCACAAGTCACCCCATCTTGGATTTCCCTAGGTGTCTAGTTTTAAAAAATGTGCTGGTTTGCTAGGTTTTCCCAGGTGCCAGTTGAGCTAGAGTCCAAAATCCACAGGTAGGCACTTTGTAAAAAAACACCTCTGTTTTCTGTGAAAAAATGTGATGTGACCACATTGTGTTTTGGGCCATTTCCTTTTGTGGCCGCTAGGCCTACTCTCACAAGTGAGGTACCATTTTTATCGGAAGACTTGGAGGAACACTGGGTGGAAGGAAATTTGTGGCTCCTCCCAGATTCCAGAACTTCCTGTCACCGAAATTAGAGGAAAAAGTGTTTTTTTGGTCACATTTTGAGGTTTGCAAAGGATTCTGCGTAACAGAACCTGGTCAGAGCCCCATAAGTCATCCTGTCTTGGATTCCCCTAGGTGTCTAGTTTTCAAAAATGCGCTGGTTTGCTAGGTTTCCCCAGGTGCCGGCTGAGCTAGAGGCCAAAATCCATAGGTAGGCACTCTGAAAAAAAACACCTCTGTTTTGTGTGAAAAAATGTGATGTGTCCACATTGTGTTTTGGGCCATTTCATTTCGTGGGTGCTAGGCCTACCCACACAAGTGAGGTACAATTTTTATCGGGAGACTTAGGGGAACGCTGGGTGGAAGGAAATTTGTGGCTCCTCTCAGATACCAGAACTTTCTGTCATCAAAATGAGAGGAAAAAGCGTTTTTTTTGGTCAAATATTGATGTTTGCAAAGGATTCTGGGTAACAGAACCTGGTCAGAGCCCCACAAGTCACCCCATCTTGGATTCCCCTAGGTGTCTAGTTTTCAAAAATGCGCTGGTTTGCTAGGTTCCCCAGGTGCTGGCTGAGCTAGAGGCCAAAATCCACAGGTAGGCACTTTGTAAAAAACACCTCTGTTTTCTGTGAAAAAATGTGATGTGTCCACGTTGTGTTTTGGGCCATTTCCTTTCGTGGGCGCTAGGCCTACCCACACAAGTGAGGTACCATTTTTATCGGGAGACTTGGGGGAACGCTGGGTGGAAGGAAATTTGTGGCTCCTCTCAGATTCCAGAACTTTCTGTCACCGAAATGAGAGGAAAAAGTGTTTTTTTGGCGAAATTGTGAGGTTTGCAAAGGACTCTGGGTAACAGAACCTGGTCCGAGCCCCACAAGTCACCCCATCTTGGATTCCCCTAGGTGTCTAGTTTTAAAAAATGCGCTGGTTTGCTAGGTTTCCCCAGGTGCCGGCTGAGCTAGAGGCCAAAATCCATAGGTAGGCACTTTGAAAAAAAACACCTCTGTTTTGTGTGAAAAAATGTGATGTGTCCACATTGTGTTTTGGGCCATTTCATTTCGTGGGCGCTAGGCCTACCCACACAAGTGAGGTACAATTTTTATCGGGAGACTTAGGGGGACACTGGGTGGAAGGAAATTTGTGGCTCCTCTCAGATACCAGAACATTCTGTCATCAAAATGAGAGGAAAAAGCGTTTTTTTGGTCAAATATTGATGTTTGCAAAGGATTCTGGGTAACAGAACCTGGTCAGAGCCCCACAAGTCACCCCATCTTGGATTCCCCAAGGTGTCTAGTTTTCAAAAATGCGCTGGTTTGCTAGGTTCCCCAGGTGCTGGCTGAGCTAGAGGTCAAAATCCACAGGTAGGCACTTTGTAAAAAACACCTCTGTTTTCTGTGAAAAAATGTGATGTGTCCACGTTGTGTTTTGGGCCATTTCCTTTCGTGGGCGCTAGGCCTACCCACACAAGTGAGGTACCATTTTTATCGGGAGACTTGGGGGAACGCTGGGTGGAAGGAAATTTGTGGCTCCTCTCAGATTCCAGAACTTTCTGTCACCGAAATGAGAGGAAAAAGTGTTTTTTTGGCGAAATTGTGAGGTTTGCAAAGGATTCTGGGTAACAGAACCTGGTCCGAGCCCCACAAGTCACCCCATCTTGGATTCTCGAGGTGTCAAGTTTAAAAAAATGCGCTGGTTTGCTAGGTTTCCCCAGGTGCCGGCTGAGCTAGAGGCCAAAACCCACAGGTAGGCACTTTGTAAAAAACACCTCTGTTTTCTGTGAAAAAATGTGATGTGACCACATTGTGTTTTGGGCCATTTTCTTTCGTGGGCGCTAGGCCTACCCACACAAGTGAGGTACCATTTTTATCGGAAGACTTGTAGGAACGCTGGGTGGAAGGAAATTTGTGGCTCCTCCCAGATTCCAGAACTTTCTGTCACCGAAATTAGAGGAAAAAGTGTTTTTTTTGGTCACATTTTGAGGTTTGCAAAGGATTCTGGGTAACAGAACCTGGTCAGAGCCCCGTAAGTCATCCTGTCTTGGATTCCCCTAGGTGTCTAGTTTTCAAAAATGCGCTGGTTTGCTAGGTTTCCACAGGTGCCGGCTGAGCTAGAGGCCAAAATCCATAGGTAGGCACGTTGTAAAAAACACCTCTGTTTTCTGTGAAAAAATGTGATGTGTCCACATTGTGTTTTGGGCCATTTCATTTCGTGGGCGCTAGGCCTACCCACACAAGTGAGGTACCATTTTTATCGGGAGACTTAGGGGAACGCTGGGTGGAAGGAAATTTGTGGCTCCTCTCAGATTCCAGAACTTTCTGTCACCAAAATGAGAGGAAAAAGTGTTTTTTTGGTCACATTTTGAGGTTTGCAAAGGATTCTGGGTGACAGAACCTGGTCAGAGCCCCACAAGTCACCCCATCTTGGATTTCCCTAGGTGTCTAGTTTTAAAAAATGTGCTGGTTTGCTAGGTTTTCCCAGGTGCCAGCTGAGCTAGAGTCCAAAATCCACAGGTAGGCACTTTGTAAAAAAACACCTCTGTTTTCTGTGAAAAAATGTGATGTGACCACATTGTGTTTTGGGCCATTTCCTTTTGTGGCCGCTAGGCCTACTCTCACAAGTGAGGTACCATTTTTATCGGAAGACTTGGAGGAACACTGGGTGGAAGGAAATTTGTGGCTCCTCCCAGATTCCAGAACTTCCTGTCACCGAAATTAGAGGAAAAAGTGTTTTTTTGGTCACATTTTGAGGTTTGCAAAGGATTCTGGGTAACAGAACCTGGTCAGAGCCCCATAAGTCATCCTGTCTTGGATTCCCCTAGGTGTCTAGTTTTCAAAAATGCGCTGGTTTGCTAGGTTTCCCCAGGTGCCGGCTGAGCTAGAGGCCAAAATCCATAGGTAGGCACTCTGAAAAAAACCACCTCTGTTTTGTGTGAAAAAATGTGATGTGTCCACATTGTGTTTTGGGCCATTTCATTTCGTGGGCGCTAGGCCTACCCACACAAGTGAGGTACAATTTTTATCGGGAGACTTAGGGGAACGCTGGGTGGAAGGAAATTTGTGGCTCCTCTCAGATACCAGAACTTTCTGTCATCAAAATGAGAGGAAAAAGCGTTTTTTTGGTCAAATATTGATGTTTGCAAAGGATTCTGGGTAACAGAACCTGGTCAGAGCCCCACAAGTCACCCCATCTTGGATTCCCCTAGGTGTCTAGTTTTCAAAAATGCGCTGGTTTGCTAGGTTCCCCAGGTGCTGGCTGAGCTAGAGGCCAAAATCCACAGGTAGGCACTTTGTAAAAAACACCTCTGTTTTCTGTGAAAAAATGTGATGTGTCCACGTTGTGTTTTGGGCCATTTCCTTTCGTGGGCGCTAGGCCTACCCACACAAGTGAGGTACCATTTTTATCGGGAGACTTGGGGGAACGCTGGGTGGAAGGAAATTTGTGGCTCCTCTCAGATTCCAGAACTTTCTGTCACCGAAATGAGAGGAAAAAGTGTTTTTTTGGCGAAATTGTGAGGTTTGCAAAGGATTCTGGGTAACAGAACCTGGTCCGAGCCCCACAAGTCACCCCATCTTGGATTCTCGAGGTGTCAAGTTTAAAAAAATGCGCTGGTTTGCTAGGTTTCCCCAGGTGCCGGCTGAGCTAGAGGCCAAAACCCACAGGTAGGCACTTTGTAAAAAACACCTCTGTTTTCTGTGAAAAAATGTGATGTGACCACATTGTGTTTTGGGCCATTTTCTTTCGTGGGCGCTAGGCCTACCCACACAAGTGAGGTACCATTTTTATCGGAAGACTTGGAGGAACGCTGGGTGGAAGGAAATTTGTGGCTCCTCCCAGATTCCAGAACTTTCTGTCACCGAAATTAGAGGAAAAAGTGTTTTTTTTGGTCACATTTTGAGGTTTGCAAAGGATTCTGGGTAACAGAACCTGGTCAGAGCCCCATAAGTCATCCTGTCTTGGATTCCCCTAGGTGTCTAGTTTTCCAAAATGCGCTGGTTTGCTAGGTTTCCCCAGGTGCCGGCTGAGCTAGAGGCCAAAATCCATAGGTAGGCACGTTGTAAAAAACACCTCTGTTTTCTGTGAAAAAATGTGATGTGTCCACATTGTGTTTTGGGCCATTTCATTTCGTGGGCGCTAGGCCTACCCACACAAGTGAGGTACCATTTTTATCGGGAGACTTAGGGGAACGCTGGGTGGAAGGAAATTTGTGGCTCCTCTCAGATTCCAGAACTTTCTGTCACCAAAATGAGAGGAAAAAGTGTTTTTTTGGTCACATTTTGAGGTTTGCAAAGGATTCTGGGTGACAGAACCTGGTCAGAGCCCCACAAGTCACCCCATCTTGGATTTCCCTAGGTGTCTAGTTTTAAAAAATGTGCTGGTTTGCTAGGTTTTCCCAGGTGCCAGTTGAGCTAGAGTCCAAAATCCACAGGTAGGCACTTTGTAAAAAAACACCTCTGTTTTCTGTGAAAAAATGTGATGTGACCACATTGTGTTTTGGGCCATTTCCTTTTGTGGCCGCTAGGCCTACTCTCACAAGTGAGGTACCATTTTTATCGGAAGACTTGGAGGAACACTGGGTGGAAGGAAATTTGTGGCTCCTCCCAGATTCCAGAACTTCCTGTCACCGAAATTAGAGGAAAAAGTGTTTTTTTGGTCACATTTTGAGGTTTGCAAAGGATTCTGCGTAACAGAACCTGGTCAGAGCCCCATAAGTCATCCTGTCTTGGATTCCCCTAGGTGTCTAGTTTTCAAAAATGCGCTGGTTTGCTAGGTTTCCCCAGGTGCCGGCTGAGCTAGAGGCCAAAATCCATAGGTAGGCACTCTGAAAAAAAACACCTCTGTTTTGTGTGAAAAAATGTGATGTGTCCACATTGTGTTTTGGGCCATTTCATTTCGTGGGTGCTAGGCCTACCCACACAAGTGAGGTACAATTTTTATCGGGAGACTTAGGGGAACGCTGGGTGGAAGGAAATTTGTGGCTCCTCTCAGATACCAGAACTTTCTGTCATCAAAATGAGAGGAAAAAGCGTTTTTTTGGTCAAATATTGATGTTTGCAAAGGATTCTGGGTAACAGAACCTGGTCAGAGCCCCACAAGTCACCCCATCTTGGATTCCCCTAGGTGTCTAGTTTTCAAAAATGCGCTGGTTTGCTAGGTTCCCCAGGTGCTGGCTGAGCTAGAGGCCAAAATCCACAGGTAGGCACTTTGTAAAAAACACCTCTGTTTTCTGTGAAAAAATGTGATGTGTCCACGTTGTGTTTTGGGCCATTTCCTTTCGTGGGCGCTAGGCCTACCCACACAAGTGAGGTACCATTTTTATCGGGAGACTTGGGGGAACGCTGGGTGGAAGGAAATTTGTGGCTCCTCTCAGATTCCAGAACTTTCTGTCACCGAAATGAGAGGAAAAAGTGTTTTTTTGGCGAAATTGTGAGGTTTGCAAAGGACTCTGGGTAACAGAACCTGGTCCGAGCCCCACAAGTCACCCCATCTTGGATTCCCCTAGGTGTCTAGTTTTAAAAAATGCGCTGGTTTGCTAGGTTTCCCCAGGTGCCGGCTGAGCTAGAGGCCAAAATCCACAGGTAGGCACTTTGTAAAAAACACCTCTGTTTTCTGTGAAAAAATGTGATGTGACCACATTGTGTTTTGGGCCATTTTCTTTCGTGGGCGCTAGGCCTACCCACACAAGTGAGGTACCATTTTTATCGGAAGACTTGGAGGAACGCTGGGTGGAAGGAAATTTGTGGCTCCTCCCAGATTCCAGAACTTTCTGTCACCGAAATTAGAGGAAAAAGTGTTTTTTTTGGTCACATTTTGAGGTTTGCAAAGGATTCTGGGTAACAGAACCTGGTCAGAGCCCCATAAGTCATCCTGTCTTGGATTACCCTAGGTGTCTAGTTTTCAAAAATGCGCTGGTTTGCTAGGTTTCCCCAGGTGCCGGCTGAGCTAGAGGCCAAAATCCATAGGTAGGCACTTTGTAAAAAACACCTCTGTTTTCTGTGAAAAAATGTGATGTGTCCACATTGTGTTTTGGGCCATTTCATTTCGTGGGCGCTAGGCCTACCCACACAAGTGAGGTACCATTTTTATCGGGAGACTTAGGGGAACGCTGGGTGGAAGGAAATTTGTGGCTCCTCTCAGATTCCAGAACTTTCTGTCACCAAAATGAGAGGAAAAAGTGTTTTTTTGGTCACATTTTGAGGTTTGCAAAGGATTCTGGGTAACAGAACCTGGTCAGAGCCGCACAAGTCACCCCATCTTGGATTTCCCTAGGTGTCTAGTTTTAAAAAATGTGCTGGTTTGCTAGGTTTTCCCAGGTGCCGGCTGAGCTAGAGTCCAAAATCCACAGGTAGGCACTTTGTAAAAAAACACCTCTGTTTTCTGTGAAAAAATGTGATGTGACCACATTGTGTTTTGGGCCATTTTCTTTTGTGGCTGCTAGGCCTACCCTCACAAGTGAGGTACCATTTTTATCGGAAGACTTGGAGGAACACTGGGTGGAAGGAAATTTGTGGCTCCTCCCAGATTCCAGAACTTTCTGTCACCGAAATTAGAGCAAAAAGTGTTTTTTTTGGTCACATTTTGAGGTTTGCAAAGGATTCTGGGTAACAGAACCTGTTCAGAGCCCCACAACTCACCCTGTCTTGGATTCCCCTAGGTGTCTTGTTTTAAAAAATGTGCTGGTTTTCTAGGTTTCCACAGGTGACGGCTGAGCTAGAGGCCAAAATCCACAGGTAGGCACTTTGTAAAAAACACCTCTGTTTTCTGTGAAAAAATGTGATGTGACCACATTTTGTTTTGGGCCATTTTCTTTCGTGGGCGCTAGGCCTACCCACACAAGTGAGGTACCATTTTTATCGGAAGACTTGGAGGAACGCTGGGTGGAAGGAAATTTGTGGCTCCTCCCAGATTCCAGAACTTTCTGTCACCGAAATTAGAGGAAAAAGTGTTTTTTTTGGTCACATTTTGAGGTTTGCAAAGGATTCTGGGTAACAGAACCTGGTCAGAGCCCCATAAGTCATCCTGTCTTGGATTCCCCTAGGTGTCTTGTTTTCAAAAATGCGCTGGTTTGCTAGGTTTCCCCAGTCCCGGCTGAGCTAGAGGCCAAAATCCATAGGTAGGCACTTTGTAAAAAACACCTCTGTTTTCTGTGAAAAAATGTGATGTGTCCACATTGTGTTTTGGGCCATTTCATCTCGTGGGCGCTAGGCCTACCCACACAAGTGAGGTACAATTTTTATCGGGAGACTTAGGGGAACGCTGGGTGGAAGGAAATTTGTGGCTCCTCTCAGATACCAGAACTTTCTGTCATCAAAATGAGAGGAAAAAGTGTTTTTTTGGTCAAATATTGATGTTTGCAAAGGATTCTGGGTAACAGAACCTGGTCAGAGCCCCACAAGTCACCCCATCTTGGATTCCCCTAGGTGTCTAGTTTTCAAAAATGCGCTGGTTTGCTAGGTTCCCCAGGTGCTGGCTGAGCTAGAGGCCAAAATCCACAGGTAGGCACTTTGTAAAAAACACCTCTGTTTTGTGTGAAAAAATGTGATGTGTCCACGTTGTGTTTTGGGCCATTTCCTTTCGTGGGCGCTAGGCCTACCCACACAAGTGAGGTACCATTTTTATCGGCAGACTTGGGGGAACGCTGGGTGGAAGGAAATTTGTGGCTCCTCTCAGATTCCAGAACTTTCTGTCACCGAAATGAGAGGAAAAAGTGTTTTTTTGGCGAAATTGTGAGGTTTGCAAAGGATTCTGGGTAACAGAACCTGGTCCGAGCCCCACAAGTCACCCCATCTTGGATTCCCCTAGGTGTCTAGTTTTAAAAAATGCGCTGGTTTGCTAGGTTTCCCCAGGTGCCGGCTGAGCTAGAGGCCAAAATCCACAGGTAGGCACTTTGTAAAAAACACCTCTGTGTTCTGTGAAAAAATGTGATGTGACCACATTGTGTTTTGGGCCATTTTCTTTCGTGGGCGCTAGGCCTACCCACACAAGTGAGGTACCATTTTTATCGGAAGACTTGTAGGAACGCTGGGTGGAAGGAAATTTGTGGCTCCTCCCAGATTCCAGAACTTTCTGTCACCGAAATTAGAGGAAAAAGTATTTTTTTTGGTCACATTTTGAGGTTTGCAAAGGATTCTGGGTAACAGAACCTGGTCAGAGCCCCATAAGTCATCCTGTCTTGGATTCCCCTAGGTGTCTAGTTTTCAAAAATGCGCTGGTTTGCTAGGTTTCCTCAGGTGCCGGCTGAGCTAGAGGCCAAAATCCATAGGTAGGCACTCTGAAAAAAAACACCTCTGTTTTGTGTGAAAAAATGTGATGTGTCCACATTGTGTTTTGGGCCATTTCATTTCGTGGGCGCTAGGCCTACCCACACAAGTGAGGTACAATTTTTATCGGGAGACTTAGGGGAACGCTGGGTGGAAGGAAATTTGTGGCTCCTCTCAGATACCAGAACTTTCTGTCATCAAAATGAGAGGAAAAAGCGTTTTTTTTGGTCAAATATTGATGTTTGCAAAGGATTCTGGGTAACAGAACCTGGTCAGAGCCCCACAAGTCACCCCATCTTGGATTCCCCTAGGTGTCTAGTTTTCAAAAATGCGCTGGTTTGCTAGGTTCCCCAGGTGCTGGCTGAGCTAGAGGCCAAAATCCACAGGTAGGCACTTTGTAAAAAACACCTCTGTTTTCTGTGAAAAAATGTGATGTGTCCACGTTGTGTTTTGGGCCATTTCCTTTCGTGTGCGCTAGGCCTACCCACACAAGTGAGGTACCATTTTTATCGGGAGACTTAGGGGAACGCTGGGTGGAAGGAAATTTGTGGCTTCTCTCAGATTCCAGAACTTTCTGTCACCGAAATGAGAGGAAAAAATGTTTTTTTGGCCAAATTTTGAGGTTTGCAAAGGATTCTGGGTAACAGAACCTGGTCAGAGCCCCACAAGTCACCCCATCTTGGATTCCCCTACGTGTCTAGTTTTAAAAAATGCGCTGGTTTGCTAGGTTTCCCCAGGTGCTGGCTGAGCTAGAGGCCAAAATCCACAGGTAGGCACTTTGTAAAAAACACCTCTGTTTTCTGTGAAAAAATGTGATGTGACCACATTGTGTTTTGGGCCATTTTCTTTCGTGGGCGCTAGGCCTACCCACACAAGTGAGGTACCATTTTTATCGGAAGACTTGGAGGAACGCTGGGTGGAAGGAAATTTGTGGCTCCTCCCATATTCCAGAACTTTCTGTCACCGAAATTAGAGGAAAAAGTGTTTTTTTGGTCACATTTTGAGGTTTGCAAAGGATTCTGGGTAACAGAACCTGGTCAGAGCCCCATAAGTCATCCTGTCTTGGATTCCCCTAGGTGTCTTGTTTTCAAAAATGCGCTGGTTTGCTAGGTTTCCCCAGTCCCGGCTGAGCTAGAGGCCAAAATCCACAGGTAGGCACTTTGTAAAAAACACCTCTGTTTTGTGTGAAAAAATGTGATGTGTCCACGTTGTGTTTTGGGCCATTTCCTTTCGTGGGCGCTAGGTATACCCACACAAGTGAGGTACCATTTTTATCGGCAGACTTGGGGGAACGCTGGGTGGAAGGAAATTTGTGGCTCCTCTCAGATTCCAGAACTTTCTGTCACCGAAATGAGAGGAAAAAGTGTTTTTTTGGCGAAATTGTGAGGTTTGCAAAGGATTCTGGGTAACAGAACCTGGTCCGAGCCCCACAAGTCACCCCATCTTGGATTTCCCTAGGTGTCTAGTTTTAAAAAATGTGCTGGTTTGCTAGGTTTTCCCAGGTGCCGGCTGAGCTAGAGTCCAAAATCCACAGGTAGGCACTTTGCAAAAAAACACCTCTGTTTTCTGTGAAAAAATGTGATGTGACCACATTGTGTTTTGGGCCATTTCCTTTTGTGGCCGCTAGGCCTACTCTCACAAGTGAGGTACCATTTTTATCGGAAGACTTGGAGGAACACTGGGTGGAAGGAAATTTGTGGCTCCTCCCAGATTCCAGAACTTCCTGTCACCGAAATTAGAGGAAAAAGTGTTTTTTTGGTCACATTTTGAGGTTTGCAAAGGATTCTGGGTAACAGAACCTGGTCAGAGCCCCATAAGTCATCCTGTCTTGGATTCCCCTAGGTGTCTAGTTTTCAAAAATGCGCTGGTTTGCTAGGTTCCCCAGGTGCTGGCTGAGCTAGAGGCCAAAATCCACAGGTAGGCACTTTGTAAAAAACACCTCTGTTTTCTGTGAAAAAATGTGATGTGACCACATTGTGTTTTGGGCCATTTCCTTTCGTGGGCGCTAGGCCTACCCACACAAGTGAGGTACCATTTTTATCGGCAGACTTGGGGGAACGCTGGGTGGAAGGAAATTTGTGGCTCCTCTCAGATTCCAGAACTTTCTGTCACCGAAATGAGAGGAAAAAGTGTTTTTTTGGCGAAATTGTGAGGTTTGCAAAGGATTCTGGGTAACAGAACCTGGTCCGAGCCCCACAAGTCACCCCATCTTGGATTCCCCTAGGTGTCTAGTTTTAAAAAATGCGCTGGTTTGCTAGGTTTCCCCAGGTGCCGGCTGAGCTAGAGGCCAAAATCCACAGGTAGGCACTTTGTAAAAAACACCTCTGTGTTCTGTGAAAAAATGTGATGTGACCACATTGTGTTTTGGGCCATTTTCTTTCGTGGGCGCTAGGCCTACCCACACAAGTGAGGTACCATTTTTATCGGAAGACTTGTAGGAACGCTGGGTGGAAGGAAATTTGTGGCTCCTCCCAGATTCCAGAACTTTCTGTCACCGAAATTAGAGGAAAAAGTATTTTTTTTGGTCACATTTTGAGGTTTGCAAAGGATTCTGGGTAACAGAACCTGGTCAGAGCCCCATAAGTCATCCTGTCTTGGATTCCCCTAGGTGTCTAGTTTTCAAAAATGCGCTGGTTTGCTAGGTTTACCCAGGTGCCGGCTGAGCTAGAGGCCAAAATCCATAGGTAGGCACTCTGAAAAAAAACACCTCTGTTTTGTGTGAAAAAATGTGATGTGTCCACATTGTGTTTTGGGCCATTTCATTTCGTGGGCGCTAGGCCTACCCACACAAGTGAGGTACAATTTTTATCAGGAGACTTAGGGGAACGCTGGGTGGAAGGAAATTTGTGGCTCCTCTCAGATACCAGAACTTTCTGTCATCAAAATGAAAGGAAAAAGCGTTTTTTTGGTCAAATATTGATGTTTGCAAAGGATTCTGGGTAACAGAACCTGGTCAGAGCCCCACAAGTCACCCCATCTTGGATTCCCCTAGGTGTCTAGTTTTCAAAAATGCGCTGGTTTGCTAGGTTCCCCAGGTGCTGGCTGAGCTAGAGGCCAAAATCCACAGGTAGGCACTTTGTAAAAAACACCTCTGTTTTCTGTGAAAAAATGTGATGTGTCTACGTTGTGTTTTGGGCCATTTCCTTTCGTGGGCGCTAGGCCTACCCACACAAGTGAGGTACCATTTTTATCGGGAGACTTGGGGGAACGCTGGGTGGAAGGAAATTTGTGGCTCCTCTCAGATTCCAGAACTTTCTGTCACCGAAATGAGAGGAAAAAGTGTTTTTTTGGCGAAATTGTGAGGTTTGCAAAGGATTCTGGGTAACAGAACCTGGTCCGAGCCCCACAAGTCACCCCATCTTGGTTCCCCTAGGTGTCTAGTTTTAAAAAATGCGCTGGTTTGCTAGGTTTCCCCAGGTGCCGGCTGAGCTAGAGGCCAAAATCCACAGGTAGGCACTTTGTAAAAAACACCTCTGTTTTCTGTGAAAAAATGTGATGTGACCACATTGTGTTTTGGGCCATTTTCTTTCGTGGGCGCTAGGCCTACCCACACAAGTGAGGTACCATTTTTATCGGAAGACTTTGAGGAACGCTGGGTGGAAGGAAATTTGTGGCTCCTCCCAGATTCCAGAACTTTCTGTCACCGAAATTAGAGGAAAAAGTGTTTTTTTTGGTCACATTTTGAGGTTTGCAAAGGATTCTGGGTAACAGAACCTGGTCAGAGCCCCATAAGTCATCCTGTCTTGGATTCCCCTAGGTGTCTAGTTTTCAAAAATGCGCTGGTTTGCTAGGTTCCCCAGGTGCTGGCTGAGCTAGAGGCCAAAATCCACAGGTAGGCACTTTGTAAAAAACACCTCTGTTTTGTGTGAAAAAATGTGATGTGTCCACGTTGTGTTTTGGGCCATTTCCTTTCGTGGGCGCTAGGTATACCCACACAAGTGAGGTACCATTTTTATCGGCAGACTTGGGGGAACGCTGGGTGGAAGGAAATTTGTGGCTCCTCTCAGATTCCAGAACTTTCTGTCACCGAAATGAGAGGAAAAAGTGTTTTTTTGGCGAAATTGTGAGGTTTGCAAAGGATTCTGGGTAACAGAACCTGGTCCGAGCCCCACAAGTCACCCCATCTTGGATTCCCCTAGGTGTCTAGTTTTAAAAAATGCGCTGGTTTGCTAGGTTTCCCCAGGTGCCGGCTGAGCTAGAGGCCAAAATCCACAGGTAGGCACTTTGTAAAAAACACCTCTGTGTTCTGTGAAAAAATGTGATGTGACCACATTGTGTTTTGGGCCATTTTCTTTCGTGGGCGCTAGGCCTACCCACACAAGTGAGGTACCATTTTTATCGGAAGACTTGTAGGAACGCTGGGTGGAAGGAAATTTGTGGCTCCTCCCAGATTCCAGAACTTTCTGTCACCGAAATTAGAGGAAAAAGTATTTTTTTTGGTCACATTTTGAGGTTTGCAAAGGATTCTGGGTAACAGAACCTGGTCAGAGCCCCATAAGTCATCCTGTCTTGGATTCCCCTAGGTGTCTAGTTTTCAAAAATGCGCTGGTTTGCTAGGTTTACCCAGGTGCCGGCTGAGCTAGAGGCCAAAATCCATAGGTAGGCACTTTGTAAAAAACACCTCTGTTTTCTGTAAAAAAAATTGATGTGACCACATTGTGTTTTGCGCCATTTTCTTTCGTGGGCGCTAGGCCTACCCACACAAGTGAGGTACCATTTTTATCGGAAGACTTGGAGGAACGCTAGGTGGAAGGAAATTTGTGGCTCCTCCCAGATTCCAGAACTTTCTGTCACCGAAATTGGAGGAAAAAGTGTTTTTTTTGGTCAAAGTTTGAGGTTTGCAAAGGATTCTCGGTAACAGAACCTGGTCAGAGCCCCACAAGTCACCCTGTCTTGGATTCCCCTAGGTGTCTAGTTTTAAAAAATTTGCTGGTTTTCTAGGTTTCCCCAGGTGCCAGCTGAGCTAGAGGCCAAAATCCACAGGTAGGCACTTTGTAAAAAACACCTCTGTTTTCTGTAAAAAAAATGTGATGTGTCCACGTTGTGTTTTGGGCCATTTCCTTTCGTGGGCGCTAGGCCTACCCACACAAGTGAGGTACCATTTTTATCGGGAGACTTAGGGGAACGCTGGGTGGAAGGAAATTTGTGGCTCCTCTCAGATTCCAGAACTTTCTGTCACCGAAATGAGAGGAAAAAATGTTTTTTTGGCCAAATTTTGAGGTTTGCAAAGGATTCTGGGTAACAGAACCTGGTCAGAGCCCCACAAGTCACCCCATCTTGGATTCCCCTACGTGTCTAGTTTTAAAAAATGCGCTGGTTTGCTAGGTTTCCCCAGGTGCCGGCTGAGCTAGAGGCCAAAATCCACAGGTAGGCACTTTGTAAAAAACACCTCTGTTTTCTGTGAAAAAATGTGATGTGACCACATTGTGTTTTGGGCCATTTTCTTTCGTGGGCGCTAGGCCTACCCACACAAGTGAGGTACCATTTTTATCGGAAGAGTTGGAGGAACGCTGGGTGGAAGGAAATTTGTGGCTCCACCCAGATTCCAGATCTTTCTGTCACCGAAATGAGAGGAAAAAATGTTTTTTTTGGTCACATTTTGAGGTTTGCAAAGGATTCTGGGTAACAGAACCTGGTCAGAGCCCCATAAGTCATCCTGTCTTGGATTACCCTAGGTGTCTAGTTTTCAAAAATGCGCTGGTTTGCTAGGTTTCCCCAGGTGCCGGCTGAGCTAGAGGCCAAAATCCATAGGTAGGCACTTTGTAAAAAACACCTCTGTTTTCTGTGAAAAAATGTGATGTGTCCACATTGTGTTTTGGGCCATTTCATTTCGTGGGCGCTAGGCCTACCCACACAAGTGAGGTACCATTTTTATCGGGAGACTTAGGGGAACGCTGGGTGGAAGGAAATTGGTGGCTCCTCTCAGATTCCAGAACTTTCTGTCACTGAAATGAGAGGAAAAAATGTTTTTGGGGCCAAATTTTGAGGTTTGCAAAGGATTCTGGGTAACAGAACCTGGTCAGAGCCCCACAAGTCACCCCATCTTGGATTCCCCTAGGTGTGTAGTTTTAAAAAATGCGCTGGTTTGCTAGGTTTCCCCAGGTGGCGGCTGAGCTAGAGGCCAAAATCCATGGGTAGGCACTTTGTAAAAAACACCTCTGTTTTCTGTGAAAAAATGTGATGGGACCACATTGTGTTTTGGGCCATTTTCTTTCGTGGGCGCTAGGCCTACCCACACAAGTGAGGTACCATTTGTATCGGAAGACTTGGAGGAACGCTGGGTGGAAGGAAATTTGTGGCTCCTCCCAGATTCCAGAACTTTCTGTCACCGAAATTAGAGGAAAAAGTGTTTTTTTTGGTCAAATTTTGAGGTTTGCAAAGGATTCTGGGTAACAGAACTTGGTCAGAGCCCCACAAGTCACCCTGTCTTGGATTCCCTTAGGTGTCTAGTTTTAAAAAATGTGATGGTTTGCTAGGTTTCCCCAGGTGCCGGCTGAGCTAGAGGCCAAAATCCATAGGTAGGCACTTTGTAAAAAACACCTCTGTTTTGTGTGAAAAAATTTGATGTGTCCACATTGTGTTTTGGGCCATTTCATTTCGTGGGCGCTAGGCCTACCCACACAAGTGAGGTACCATTTTTATCGGGAGACTTAGGGGAACGCTGGGTGGAAGGATATTTGTGGCTCCTCTCAGATTCCAGAACTTTCTGTCACCAAAATGAGATGAACAAGTGTTTTTTTGGTCAAATATTGAGGTTTGCAAAGGATTCTGGGTAACAGAACCTGGTCAGAGCCCCACAAGTCATCCTGTCTTGGATTCTCCTAGGTGTCTAGTTTTCAAAAATGCGCTGGTTTGCTAGGTTCCCCAGGTGCTGGCTGAGCTAGAGGCCAAAATCCACAGGTAGGCACTTTGTAAAAAACACCTCTGTTTTCTGTGAAAAAATGTGATGTGTCCATGTTGTGTTTTGGGCCATTTCCTTTCGTGGGCGCTAGGCTTACCCACACAAGTGAGGTACCATTTTTATCGGGAGACTTGGGGAAACGCTGGGTGGAAGGAAATTTGTGGCTCCTCTCAGATTCCAGAACTTTGTGTCACCGAAATGAGAGGAAAAAGTGTTTTTGTTGGCCAAATTGTGAGGCTTGCAAAGGATTCTGGGTAACAGAACCTGGTCAGAGCCCCACAAGTCACCCCATCTTGAATTCCCCTAGGTGTCTAGTTTTCACAAATGTGCTGGTTTGCTAGGCTTCCCCAGGTGCCGGCTGAGCTAGAGGCCAAAATCCACAGGTAGGTACTTTGTAAAAAACAACTCTGTTTTCTGTGAAAAAATGTGATGTGTCCACGTTGTGTTTTGGGCCATTTCCTTTTGTGGGCACTAGGTCTATCCACACAAGTGAGGTACCATTTTTATCGGGACGCTTGGGGGAATGCTGGGTGGAAGGAACTTTGTGGCTCCTCCCAGATTCCAGAACTTTCTGTCACCGAAATTGGAGGAAAAAGTGTTTTTTTTGGTCAAAGTTTGAGGTTTGCAAAGGATTCTCGGTAACAGAACCTGGTCAGAGCCCCACAAGTCACCCTGTCTTGGATTCCCCTAGGTGTCTAGTTTTAAAAAATTTGCTGGTTTTCTAGGTTTCCCCAGGTGCCAGCTGAGCTAGAGGCCAAAATCCATAGGTAGGCACTTTGTAAAAAACACCTCTGTTTTCTGTAAAAAAAATTGATGTGACCACATTTTGTTTTGGGCCATTTTCTTTCGTGGGCGCTAGGCCTACCCACACAAGTGAGGTACCATTTTTATCGGAAGACTTGGAGGAACGCTAGGTGGAAGGAAATGTGTGGCTCCTCCCAGATTCCAGAACTTTCTGTAACCGAAATTGGAGGAAAAAGTGTTTTTTTTGGTCAAAGTTTGAGGTTTGCAAAGGATTCTCGGTAACAGAACCTGGTCAGAGCCCCACAAGTCACCCCATCTTGAATTCCCCTAGGTGTCTAGTTTTCTCAAATGTGCTGGTTTGCTAGGCTTCCCCAGGTGCCGGCTGAGCTAGAGGCCAAAATCCATAGGTAGGCACTTTGTAAAAAACACCTCTGTTTTCTGTAAAAAAAATTGATGTGACCACATTGTGTTTTGGGCCATTTTCTTTCGTGGGCGATAGGCCTACCCATACAAGTGAGGTACCATTTTTATCGGAAGACTTGGAGGAACGCTAGGTGGAAGGAAATTTGTGGCTCCTCCCAGATTCCAGAACTTTCTGTCACCGAAATTGGAGGAAAAAGTGTTTTTTTTGGTCAAAGTTTGAGGTTTGCAAAGGATTCTCGGTAACAGAACCTGGTCAGAGCCCCACAAGTCACCCTGTCTTGGATTCCCCTAGGTGTCTAGTTTTAAAAAAATTGCTGGTTTTCTAGGTTTCCCCAGGTGCCAGCTGAGCTAGAGGCCAAAATCCACAGGTAGGCACTTTGTAAAAAACACCTCTGTTTTCTGTAAAAAAAATGTGATTTGTCCACGTTGTGTTTTGGGCCATTTCCTTTCGTGGGCGCTAGGCCTACCCACACAAGTGATGTACCATTATTATCGGGAGACTTAGGGGAACGCTGGGTGGAAGGAAATTTGTGGCTCCTCTCAGATTCCAGAACTTTCTGTCACCGAAATGAGAGGAAAAAATGTTTTTTTGGCCAAATTTTGAGGTTTGCAAAGGATTCTGGGTAACAGAACCTGGTCAGAGCCCCAGAAGTCACCCCATCTTGGATTCCCCTACGTGTCTAGTTTTAAAAAATGCGCTGGTTTGCTAGGTTTCCCCAGGTGCCGGCTGAGCTAGAGGCCAAAATCCACAGGTAGGCACTTTGTAAAAAACACCTCTGTTTTCTGTGAAAAAATGTGATGTGACCACATTGTGTTTTGGGCCATTTTCTTTCGTGGGCGCTAGGCCTACCCACACAAGTGAGGTACCATTTTTATCGGAAGACTTGGAGGAACGCTGGGTGGAAATAAATTTGTGGCTCCTCCCAGATTCCAGAACTTTCTATCACCGAAATTAGAGGAAAAAGTGTTTTTTTTGGTCACATTTTGAGGTTTGCAAAGGATTCTGGGTAACAGAACCTGATCAGAGCCCCATAAGTCATCCTGTCTTGGATTCCCCTAGGTGTCTAGTTTTCAAAAATGCGCTGGTTTGCTAGGTTTCCCCAGGTGCCGGCTGAGCTAGAGGCCAAAATCCACAGGTAGGCACTTTGTAAAAAACACCTCTGTTTTCTGTAAAAAAAAATGTGATGTGTAACGTTGTGTTTTGGGCCATTTCCTTTCGTGGGCGCTAGGCCTACCCACACAAGTGAGGTACCATTTTTATCGGAAGACTTGGAGGAACGCTGGGTGGAAGGAAATTTGTGGCTCCTCCCAGATTCCAGAACTTTCTGTCACCGAAATTAGAGGAAAAAGTGTTTTTTTGGTCACATTTTGAGGTTTGCAAAGGATTCTGGGTAACAGAACCTGGTCAGAGCCCCATAAGTCATCCTGTCTTGGATTCCCCTAGGTGTCTAGTTTTCAAAAATGCGCTGGTTTGCTAGGTTTCCCCAGGTGCCGGCTGAGCTAGAGGCCAAAATCCATAGGTAGGCACTTTGAAAAAAAACACCTCTGTTTTGTGTGAAAAAATGTGATGTGTCCACATTGTGTTTTGGGCCATTTCATTTCGTGGGCGCTAGGCCTACCCACACAAGTGAGGTACAATTTTTATTGGGAGACTTAGGGGAACGCTGGGTGGAAGGAAATTTGTGGCTCCTCTCAGATACCAGAACTTTCTGTCATCAAAATGAGAGGAAAAAGCGTTTTTTTGGTCAAATATTGATGTTTGCAAAGGATTCTGGGTAACAGAACCTGGTCAGAGCCCCACAAGTCACCCCATCTTGGATTCCCCTAGGTGTCTAGTTTTCAAAAATGCGCTGGTTTGCTAGGTTCCCCAGGTGCTGGCTGAGCTAGAGGCCGAAATCCACAGGTAGGCACTTTGTAAAAAACACCTCTGTTTTCTGTGAAAAAATGTGATGTGTCCACGTTGTGTTTTGGGCCATTTCCTTTCGTGGGCGCTAGGCCTACCCACACAAGTGAGGTACCATTTTTATCGGGAGACTTGGGGGAACGCTGGGTGGAAGGAAATTTGTGGCTCCTCTCAGATTCCAGAACTTTCTGTCACCGAAATGAGAGGAAAAAGTGTTTTTTTGGCGAAATTGTGAGGTTTGCAAAGGATTCTGGGTAACAGAACCTGGTACGAGCCCCACAAGTCACCACATCTTGGATTCCCCTTGGTGTCTAGTTTTAAAAAATGCGCTGGTTTGCTAGGTTTCCCCAGGTGCCGGCTGAGCTAGAGGCCAAAATCCACAGGTAGGCACTTTGTAAAAAACACCCCTGTTTTCTGTGAAAAAATGTGATGTGACCACATTGTGTTTTGGGCCATTTTCTTTCGTGGGCGCTAGGCCTACCCACACAAGTGAGGTACCATTTTTATCGGAAGACTTGGAGGAACGCTGGGTGGAAGGAAATTTGTGTCTCCTCCTAGATTCCAGAACTTTCTGTCACCGAAATTAGAGGAAAAAGTGTTTTTTTTGGTCACATTTTGAGGTTTGCAAAGGATTCTGGGTAACAGAACCTGGTCAGAGCCCCATAAGTCATCCTGTCTTGGATTCCCCTAGGTGTCTAGTTTTCAAAAATGCACTGGTTTGCTAGGTTTCCCCAGGTGCCGGCTGAGCTAGAGGCCAAAATCCATAGGTAGGCACTTTGTAAAAAACACCTTTGTTTTCTGTGAAAAAATGTGATGTGTCCACATTGTGTTTTGGGCCATTTCATTTCGTGGGCGCTAGGCCTACCCACACAAGTGAGGTACCATTTTCATCGGGAGACTTAGGGGAACGCTGGGTGGAAGGAAATTTGTGGCTCCTCTCAGATTCCAGAACTTTCTGTCACCAAAATGAGAGGAAAAAGTGTTTTTTTGGTCACATTTTGAGGTTTGCAAAGGATTCTGGGTAACAGAACCTGGTCAGAGCCCCACAAGTCACCCCATCTTGGATTTCCCTAGGTGTCTAGTTTTAAAAAATGTGCTGGTTTGCTAGGTTTTCCCAGGTGCCGGCTGAGCTAGAGTCCAATATCCACAGGTAGGCACTTTGTAAAAAAACACCTCTGTTTTTTGTGAAAAAATGTGATGTGACCACATTGTGTTTCGGGCCATTTTCTTTTGTGGCCGCTAGGCCTACCCTCACAAGTGAGGTAGCATTTTTATCGGAAGACTTGGAGGAACACTGGGTGGAAGGAAATTTGTGGCTCCTCCCAGATTCCAGAACTTTCTGTCACCGAAATTAGAGGAAAAAGTGTTTTTTTAGTCACATTTTGAGGTTTGCAAAGGATTCTGGGTAACAGAACCTGGTCAGAGCCCCATAAGTCATCCTGTCTTGGATTCCCCTAGGTGTCTAGTTTTCAAAAATGCGCTGGTTTGCTAGGTTTCCCCAGGTGCCGGCTGAGCTAGAGGCCAAAATCCATAGGTAGGCACTTTGAAAAAAAACACCTCTGTTTTGTGTGAAAAAATGTGATGTGTCCACATTGTGTTTTGGGCCATTTCATTTCGTGGGCGCTAGGCCTACCCACACAAGTGAGGTACAATTTTTATCGGGAGACTTAGGGGAACGCTGGGTGGAAGGAAATTTGTGGCTCCTCTCAGATACCAGAACTTTCTGTCATCAAAATGAGAGGAAAAAGCGTTTTTTGGGTCAAATATTGATGTTTGCAAAGGATTCTGGGTAACAGAACCTGGTCCGAGCCCCACAAGTCACCCCATCTTGGATTCCCCTAGGTGTCTAGTTTTCAAAAATGCGCTGGTCTGCTAGGTTCCTCAGGTGCTGGCTGAGCTAGATGCCAAAATCCACAGGTAGGCACTTTGTAAAAAACACCTCTGTTTTCTGTGAAAAAATGTGATGTGTCCACGTTGTGTTTTTGGCCATTTCCTTTCGTGGGCGCTAGGCCTACCCACACAAGTGAGGTACCATTTTTATCGGGATATTGGGGGAACGCTGGGTGGAAGGAAATTTGTGGCTCCTCTCAGATTCCAGAAATTTCTGTCACCGAAATGCGAGAAAAAAGTGTTTTTTTTGCGAAATTGTGAGGTTTGCAAAGGATTCTCGGTAACAGAACCTGGTCCGAGCCCCACAAGTCACCCCATCTTGGATTCCCCTAGGTGTCTAGTTTTAAAAAATGCGCTGGTTTGCTAGGTTTCCCCAGGTGCCGGCTGAGCTAGAGGCCAAAATCCACAGGTAGGCACTTTGTAAAAAACACCTCTGTTTTCTGTGAAAAAATGTGATGTGACCACATTGTGTTTTGGGCCATTTTCTTTCGTGGGCGCTAGGCCTACCCACACAAGTGAGGTACCATTTTTATCGGAAGACTTGGAGGAACGCTGGGTGGAAGGAAATTTGTGGCTCCTCCCAGATTCCAGAACTTTCTGTCACCGAAATTAGAGGAAAAAGTGTTTTTTTTGGTCACATTTTGAGGGTTGCAAAGGATTCTGGGTAACAGAACCTGGTCAGAGCCCCATAAGTCATCCTGTCTTGGATTCCCCTAGGTGTCTAGTTTTCAAAAATGCGCTGGTTTGCTAGGTTTCCCCAGGTGCCGGCTGAGGTAGAGGCCAAAATCCATAGGTAGGCACTTTGTAAAAAACACCTCTGTTTTCTGTGAAAAAATGTGATGTGTCCACATTGTGTTTTGGGCCATTTCATTTCGTGGGCGCTAGGCCTACCCACACAAGTGAGGTACCATTTTTATCGGGAGACTTAGGGGAACGCTGGGTGGAAGGAAATTTGTGGCTCCTCTCAGATTCCAGAACTTTCTGTCACCCAAATGAGAGGAAAAAGTGTATTTTTGGTCACATTTTGAGGTTTGCAAAGGATTCTGGGTAACAGAACCTGGTCAGAGCCGCACAAGTCACCCCATCTTGGATTTCCCTAGGTGTCTAGTTTTAAAAAATGTGCTGGTTTGCTAGGTTTTCCCAGGTGCCGGCTGAGCTAGAGTCCTAAATCCACAGGTAGGCACTTTGTAAAAAACACCTCTGTTTTCTGTGAAAAAATGTGATGTGACCACATTGTTTTTTGGGCCATTTTCTTTTGTGGCCGCTAGGCCTACCCTCACAAGTGAGGTACCATTTTTATCGGAAGACTTGGAGGAACACTGGGTGGAAGGAAAATTGTGGCTCCTCCCAGATTCCAGAACTTTCTGTCACCGAAATTAGAGGAAAAAGTGTTTTTTTGGTCACATTTTGAGTTTTGCAAAGGAATCTGGGTAACAGAACCTGGTCAGAGCCCCACAAGTCACCCTGTCTTGGATTCCCCTAGGTGTCTAGTTTTAAAAAATGTGCTGGTTTTCTAGGTATCCCCAGGTGCCGGCTGAGCTAGAGGCCAAAATCCACAGGTAGGCACTTTGTAAAAAACACCTCTGTTTTCTGTAAAAAAATTTGATGTGACCACATTGTGTTTTGGGCCATTTTCTTTCGTGGGCGCTAGGCCTACCCACACAAGTGAGGTACCATTTTTATCTGAAGACTTGGAGGAACGCTAGGTGGAAGGAAATTTGTGGCTCCTCCCAGATTCCAGAACTTTCTGTCACTGAAATTGGAGGAAAAAGTGTTTTTTTTTGGTCAAAGTTTGAGGTTTGCAAAGGATTCTGGGTAACAGAACCTGGTCAGAGCCCCACAAGTCACCTTGTCTTGGATTCCCCTAGGTGTCTAGTTTTAAAAAATGTGCTGGTTTTCTAGGTTTCCCCAGGTGCCGGCTGAGCTAGAGGCCAAAATCCACAGGTAGGCACTTTGTAAAAAACACCTCTGTTTTCTGTAAAAAAAATGTGATTTGTCCACGTTGTGTTTTGGGCCATTTCCTTTCGTGGGCGCTAGGCCTACCCACACAAGTGAGGTACCATTTTTATTGGGAGACTTAGGGGAACGCTGGGTGGAAGGAAATTTGTGGCTCCTCTCAGATTCCAGAACTTTCTGTCACCGAAATGAGAGGAAAAAATGTTTTTTTGGCCACATTTTGAGGTTTGCAAAGGATTCTGGGTAACAGAACCTGGTCAGAGCCCCACAAGTCACCCCATCTTGGATTCCCCTACGTGTCTAGTTTTAAAAAATGCGCTGGTTTGCTAGCTTTCCCCAGGTGCCGGCTGAGCTAGAGGCCAAAATCCACAGGTAGGCACTTTGTAAAAAATACGTCTGTTTTCTGTGAAAAAATGTGATGTGACCACATTGTGTTTTGGGCCATTTTCTTTCGTGGGCGCTAGGCCTACCCACACAAGTGAGGTACCATTTTTATCGGAAGACTTGGAGGAACGCTGGGTGGAAGGAAATTTGTGGCTCCTCCCAGATTCCAGAACTTCCTGTCACCGAAATTAGAGGAAAAAGTGTTTTTTTCGCGAAATTGTGAGGTTTGCAAAGGATTCTGGGTAACAGAACCTGGTCCGAGCCCCACCAGTCACCCCATCTTGGATTCCCCGAGGTGTCTAGTTTTAAAAAATGCGCTGGTTTGCTAGGTTTCCCCAGGTGCCGGCTGAGCTAGAGGCCAAAATCCACAGGAAGGCACTTTGTAAAAAACACCTCTGTTTTCTGTGAAAAAATGTGATGTGTCCACATTGTGTTTTGGGCCATTTCATTTCGTGGGCGCTAGGCCTACCCACACAAGTGAGGTACCATTTTTATCGGGAGACTTAGGGGAACGCTGGGTGGAAGGAAATTTGTGGCTCCTCTCAGATTCCAGAACTTTCTGTCACCAAAATGAGAGGAAAAAGTGTTTTTTTGGTCACATTTTGAGGTTTGCAAAGGATTCTGGGTAACAGAACCTGGTCCGAGCCCCACCAGTCACCCCATCTTGGATTCCCCGAGGTGTCTAGTTTTCAAAAATGCGCTGGTTTGCTAGGTTTCCCCAGGTGCCGGCTGAGCTAGAGGCCAAAATCCATAGGTATGCACTTTGTAAAAAACACCCCTATTTTCTGAGAAAATTTTTTATGTGTCCACATTGTGTTTTGGGCCATTTCATTTCGTGGGCGCTAGGCCTACCCACACAAGTGAGGTACCATTTTTATCGGGAGACTTAGGGGAACGCTGGGTGGAAGGAAATTTGTGGCTCCTCTCAGATTCCAGAACTTTCTGTCACCAAAATGAGAGGAAAAAGTGTTTTTTTGGTCACATTTTGAGGTTTGCAAAGGATTCTGGGTAACAGAACCTGGTCCGAGCCCCACCAGTCACCCCATCTTGGATTCCCCGAGGTGTCTAGTTTTAAAAAATGCGCTGGTTTGCTAGGTTTCCCCAGGTGCCGGCTGAGCTAGAGGCCAAAATCCACAGGAAGGCACTTTGTAAAAAACACCTCTGTTTTCTGTGAAAAAATGTGATGTGACCACATTGTGTTTTGGGCCATTTTCTTTAGTGGGCGCTAGGCCTACCCACACAAGTGAGGTACCATTTTTATCGGAAGACTTGGAGGAACGCTGGGTGGAAGGAAATTTGTGGCTCCTCCCAGATTCCAGAACTTTCTGTCACCGAAATTAGAGGAAAAACTGTTTTTTTTGGTCACATTTTGAGGTTTGCAAAGGATTCTGGGTAACAGAACCTGGTCAGAGCCCCATAAGTCATCCTGTCTTGGATTCCCCTAGGTGTCTAGTTTTCAAAAATGCGCTGGTTTGCTAGGTTTCCCCAGGTGCCGGCTGAGCTAGAGGCCAAAATCCATAGGTAGGCACTTTGTAAAAAACACCTCTGTTTTGTGTGAAAAAATGTGATGTGTCCACATTGTGTTTTGGGCCATTTCATTTCGTGGGCGCTAGGCCTACCCACACAAGTGAGGTACCATTTTTATCGGGAGACTTAGGGGAACGCTGGGTGGAAGGAAATTTGTGGCTCCTCTCAGATTCCAGAACTTTCTGTCACCAAAATGAGAGGAAAAAGTGTTTTTTTGGTCACATTTTGAGGTTTGCAAAGGATTCTGGGTAACAGAACCTGGTCAGAGCCCCACAAGTCACCCCATCTTGGATTCCCCTAGGTGTCTAGTTTTCAAAAATGCGCTGGTTTGCAAGGTTTCCCCAGGTGCCGGCTGAGCTAGAGGCCAAAATCCATAGGTAGGCACTTTGTAAAAAACACCTCTGTTTTCTGAGAAAAAATGTTATGTGTCCACATTGTGTTTTGGGCCATTTCATTTCGTGGGCGCTAGGCCTACCCACACAAGTGAGGTACCATTTTTATCGGGAGACTTAGGGGAACGCTGTGTGGAAGGAAATTTGTGGCTCCTCTCAGATTCCAGAACTTTCTGTCACCAAAATGAGAGGAAAAAGTGTTTTTTTGGTCACATTTTGAGGTTTGCAAAGGATTCTGGGTAACAGAACCTGGTCAGAGCCCCACAAGTCACCCCATCTTGGATTTCCCTAGGTGTCTAGTTTTAAAAAATGTGCTGGTTTGCTAGGTTTTCCCAGGTGCCGGCTGAGCTAGAGTCCAAAATCCACAGGTAGGCACTTTGTAAAAAACACCTCTGTTTTCTGTGAAAAAATGTGATGTGACCACATGGTGTTTTGGGCCATTTTCTTTTGTGGCCGCTAGGCCTACCCTCACAAGTGAGGTACCATTTTTATCGGAAGACTTGGAGGAACACTGGGTGGAAGGACATTTGTGGCTCCTCCCAGATTCCAGAACTTTCTGTCACCGAAATTAGAGGAAAAAAAGTGGTTTTTTGGTCACATTTTGAGGTTTGCAAAGGATTCTGGGTAACAGAACCTGGTCAGAGCCCCACAAGTCACCCTGTCTTGGATTCCCCTAGGTGTCTAGTTTTAAAAAATGTGCTGGTTTTCTAGGTTTCCCCAGATGCCGGCTGAGCTAGAGGCCAAAATCCACAGGTAGGCACTTTGTAAAAAACACCTCTGTTTTCTGTAAAAAAATTTGATGTGACCACATTGTGTTTTGGGCCATTTTCTTTCGTGGGCGCTAGGCCTACCCACACAAGTGAGGTACCATTTTTATCGGTAGACTTGGAGGAACGCTAGGTGGAAGGAAATTTGTGGCTCCTCCCAGATTCCAGAACTTTCTCTCACCGAAATTTGAGGAAAAAGTGGTTTTTTTTGGTCAAAGTTTGAGGTTTGCAAAGGATTCTGGGTAACAGAACCTGGTCAGAGCCCCACAAGTCACCCTGTCTTGGATTCCCCTAGGTGTCTAGTTTTAAAAAATGTGCTGGTTTTCTAGGTTTCCCCAGGTGCCGGCTGAGCTAGAGGCCAAAATCCACAGGTAGGCACTTTGTAAAAAACACCTCTGTTTTCTGTAAAAAAAATGTGATTTGTCCACGTTGTGTTTTGGGCCATTTCCTTTCGTGGGCGCTAGGCCTATCCACACAAGTGAGGTACCATTTTTATCGGGAGACTTAGGGGAACGCTGGGTGGAAGGAAATTTGTGGCTCCTCTCAGATTCCAGAACTTTCTGTCACCAAAATGAGAGGAAAAAGTGTTTTTTTGGTCACATTTTGAGGTTTGCAAAGGATTCTGGGTGACAGAACCTGGTCAGAGCCCCACAAGTCACCCCATCTTGGATTTCCCTAGGTGTCTAGTTTTAAAAAATGTGCTGGTTTGCTAGGTTTTCCCAGGTGCCAGCTGAGCTAGAGTCCAAAATCCACAGGTAGGCACTTTGTAAAAAAACACCTCTGTTTTCTGTGAAAAAATGTGATGTGACCACATTGTGTTTTGGGCCATTTCCTTTTGTGGCCGCTAGGCCTACTCTCACAAGTGAGGTACCATTTTTATCGGAAGACTTGGAGGAACACTGGGTGGAAGGAAATTTGTGGCTCCTCCCAGATTCCAGAACTTCCTGTCACCGAAATTAGAGGAAAAAGTGTTTTTTTGGTCACATTTTGAGGTTTGCAAAGGATTCTGGGTAACAGAACCTGGTCAGAGCCCCATAAGTCATCCTGTCTTGGATTCCCCTAGGTGTCTAGTTTTCAAAAATGCGCTGGTTTGCTAGGTTTCCCCAGGTGCCGGCTGAGCTAGAGGCCAAAATCCATAGGTAGGCACTCTGAAAAAAAACACCTCTGTTTTGTGTGAAAAAATGTGATGTGTCCACATTGTGTTTTGGGCCATTTCATTTCGTGGGCGCTAGGCCTACCCACACAAGTGAGGTACAATTTTTATCGGGAGACTTAGGGGAACGCTGGGTGGAAGGAAATTTGTGGCTCCTCTCAGATACCAGAACTTTCTGTCATCAAAATGAGAGGAAAAAGCGTTTTTTTGGTCAAATATTGATGTTTGCAAAGGATTCTGGGTAACAGAACCTGGTCAGAGCCCCACAAGTCACCCCATCTTGGATTCCCCTAGGTGTCTAGTTTTCAAAAATGCGCTGGTTTGCTAGGTTCCCCAGGTGCTGGCTGAGCTAGAGGCCAAAATCCACAGGTAGGCACTTTGTAAAAAACACCTCTGTTTTCTGTGAAAAAATGTGATGTGTCCACGTTGTGTTTTGGGCCATTTCCTTTCGTGGGCGCTAGGCCTACCCACACAAGTGAGGTACCATTTTTATCGGGAGACTTGGGGGAACGCTGGGTGGAAGGAAATTTGTGGCTCCTCTCAGATTCCAGAACTTTCTGTCACCGAAATGAGAGGAAAAAGTGTTTTTTTGGTGAAATTGTGAGGTTTGCAAAGGATTCTGGGTAACAGAACCTGGTCAGAGCCCCATAAGTCATCCTGTCTTGGATTCCCCTAGGTGTCTAGTTTTCAAAAATGCGCTGGTTTGCTAGGTTTCCCCAGGTGCCGGCTGAGCTAGAGGCCAAAATCCATAGGTAGGCACTCTGAAAAAAAACACCTCTGTTTTGTGTGAAAAAATGTGATGTGTCCACATTGTGTTTTGGGCCATTTCATTTCGTGGGCGCTAGGCCTACCCACACAAGTGAGGTACAATTTTTATCGGGAGACTTAGGGGAACGCTGGGTGGAAGGAAATTTGTGGCTCCTCTCAGATACCAGAACTTTCTGTCATCAAAATGAGAGGAAAAAGCGTTTTTTTGGTCAAATATTGATGTTTGCAAAGGATTCTGGGTAACAGAACCTGGTCAGAGCCCCACAAGTCACCCCATCTTGGATTCCCCTAGGTGTCTAGTTTTCAAAAATGCGCTGGTTTGCTAGGTTCCCCAGGTGCTGGCTGAGCTAGAGGCCAAAATCCACAGGTAGGCACTTTGTAAAAAACACCTCTGTTTTCTGTGAAAAAATGTGATGTGTCCACGTTGTGTTTTTGGCCATTTCCTTTCGTGGGCGCTAGGCCTACCCACACAAGTGAGGTACCATTTTTATCGGGATATTGGGGGAACGCTGGGTGGAAGGAAATTTGTGGCTCCTCTCAGATTCCAGAACTTTCTGTCACCGAAATGCGAGAAAAAAGTGTTTTTTTTGCGAAATTGTGAGGTTTGCAAAGGATTCTCGGTAACAGAACCTGGTCCGAGCCCCACAAGTCACCCCATCTTGGATTCCCCTAGGTGTCTAGTTTTAAAAAATGCGCTGGTTTGCTAGGTTTCCCCAGGTGCCGGCTGAGCTAGAGGCCAAAATCCACAGGTAGGCACTTTGTAAAAAACACCTCTGTTTTCTGTGAAAAAATGTGATGTGACCACATTGTGTTTTGGGCCATTTTCTTTCGTGGGCGCTAGGCCTACCCACACAAGTGAGGTACCATTTTTATCGGAAGACTTGGAGGAACGCTGGGTGGAAGGAAATTTGTGGCTCCTCCCAGATTCCAGAACTTTCTGTCACCGAAATTAGAGGAAAAAGTGTTTTTTTTGGTCACATTTTGAGGGTTGCAAAGGATTCTGGGTAACAGAACCTGGTCAGAGCCCCATAAGTCATCCTGTCTTGGATTCCCCTAGGTGTCTAGTTTTCAAAAATGCGCTGGTTTGCTAGGTTTCCCCAGGTGCCGGCTGAGGTAGAGGCCAAAATCCATAGGTAGGCACTTTGTAAAAAACACCTCTGTTTTCTGTGAAAAAATGTGATGTGTCCACATTGTGTTTTGGGCCATTTCATTTCGTGGGCGCTAGGCCTACCCACACAAGTGAGGTACCATTTTTATCGGGAGACTTAGGGGAACGCTGGGTGGAAGGAAATTTGTGGCTCCTCTCAGATTCCAGAACTTTCTGTCACCCAAATGAGAGGAAAAAGTGTATTTTTGGTCACATTTTGAGGTTTGCAAAGGATTCTGGGTAACAGAACCTGGTCAGAGCCGCACAAGTCACCCCATCTTGGATTTCCCTAGGTGTCTAGTTTTAAAAAATGTGCTGGTTTGCTAGGTTTTCCCAGGTGCCGGCTGAGCTAGAGTCCTAAATCCACAGGTAGGCACTTTGTAAAAAACACCTCTGTTTTCTGTGAAAAAATGTGATGTGACCACATTGTTTTTTGGGCCATTTTCTTTTGTGGCCGCTAGGCCTACCCTCACAAGTGAGGTACCATTTTTATCGGAAGACTTGGAGGAACACTGGGTGGAAGGAAAATTGTGGCTCCTCCCAGATTCCAGAACTTTCTGTCACCGAAATTAGAGGAAAAAGTGTTTTTTTGGTCACATTTTGAGTTTTGCAAAGGAATCTGGGTAACAGAACCTGGTCAGAGCCCCACAAGTCACCCTGTCTTGGATTCCCCTAGGTGTCTAGTTTTAAAAAATGTGCTGGTTTTCTAGGTATCCCCAGGTGCCGGCTGAGCTAGAGGCCAAAATCCACAGGTAGGCACTTTGTAAAAAACACCTCTGTTTTCTGTAAAAAAATTTGATGTGACCACATTGTGTTTTGGGCCATTTTCTTTCGTGGGCGCTAGGCCTACCCACACAAGTGAGGTACCATTTTTATCTGAAGACTTGGAGGAACGCTAGGTGGAAGGAAATTTGTGGCTCCTCCCAGATTCCAGAACTTTCTGTCACTGAAATTGGAGGAAAAAGTGTTTTTTTTTGGTCAAAGTTTGAGGTTTGCAAAGGATTCTGGGTAACAGAACCTGGTCAGAGCCCCACAAGTCACCTTGTCTTGGATTCCCCTAGGTGTCTAGTTTTAAAAAATGTGCTGGTTTTCTAGGTTTCCCCAGGTGCCGGCTGAGCTAGAGGCCAAAATCCACAGGTAGGCACTTTGTAAAAAACACCTCTGTTTTCTGTAAAAAAAATGTGATTTGTCCACGTTGTGTTTTGGGCCATTTCCTTTCGTGGGCGCTAGGCCTACCCACACAAGTGAGGTACCATTTTTATTGGGAGACTTAGGGGAACGCTGGGTGGAAGGAAATTTGTGGCTCCTCTCAGATTCCAGAACTTTCTGTCACCGAAATGAGAGGAAAAAATGTTTTTTTGGCCACATTTTGAGGTTTGCAAAGGATTCTGGGTAACAGAACCTGGTCAGAGCCCCACAAGTCACCCCATCTTGGATTCCCCTACGTGTCTAGTTTTAAAAAATGCGCTGGTTTGCTAGCTTTCCCCAGGTGCCGGCTGAGCTAGAGGCCAAAATCCACAGGTAGGCACTTTGTAAAAAATACGTCTGTTTTCTGTGAAAAAATGTGATGTGACCACATTGTGTTTTGGGCCATTTTCTTTCGTGGGCGCTAGGCCTACCCACACAAGTGAGGTACCATTTTTATCGGAAGACTTGGAGGAACGCTGGGTGGAAGGAAATTTGTGGCTCCTCCCAGATTCCAGAACTTCCTGTCACCGAAATTAGAGGAAAAAGTGTTTTTTTCGCGAAATTGTGAGGTTTGCAAAGGATTCTGGGTAACAGAACCTGGTCCGAGCCCCACCAGTCACCCCATCTTGGATTCCCCGAGGTGTCTAGTTTTAAAAAATGCGCTGGTTTGCTAGGTTTCCCCAGGTGCCGGCTGAGCTAGAGGCCAAAATCCACAGGAAGGCACTTTGTAAAAAACACCTCTGTTTTCTGTGAAAAAATGTGATGTGTCCACATTGTGTTTTGGGCCATTTCATTTCGTGGGCGCTAGGCCTACCCACACAAGTGAGGTACCATTTTTATCGGGAGACTTAGGGGAACGCTGGGTGGAAGGAAATTTGTGGCTCCTCTCAGATTCCAGAACTTTCTGTCACCAAAATGAGAGGAAAAAGTGTTTTTTTGGTCACATTTTGAGGTTTGCAAAGGATTCTGGGTAACAGAACCTGGTCCGAGCCCCACCAGTCACCCCATCTTGGATTCCCCGAGGTGTCTAGTTTTCAAAAATGCGCTGGTTTGCTAGGTTTCCCCAGGTGCCGGCTGAGCTAGAGGCCAAAATCCATAGGTATGCACTTTGTAAAAAACACCCCTATTTTCTGAGAAAAATTTTTATGTGTCCACATTGTGTTTTGGGCCATTTCATTTCGTGGGCGCTAGGCCTACCCACACAAGTGAGGTACCATTTTTATCGGGAGACTTAGGGGAACGCTGGGTGGAAGGAAATTTGTGGCTCCTCTCAGATTCCAGAACTTTCTGTCACCAAAATGAGAGGAAAAAGTGTTTTTTTGGTCACATTTTGAGGTTTGCAAAGGATTCTGGGTAACAGAACCTGGTCCGAGCCCCACCAGTCACCCCATCTTGGATTCCCCGAGGTGTCTAGTTTTAAAAAATGCGCTGGTTTGCTAGGTTTCCCCAGGTGCCGGCTGAGCTAGAGGCCAAAATCCACAGGAAGGCACTTTGTAAAAAACACCTCTGTTTTCTGTGAAAAAATGTGATGTGACCACATTGTGTTTTGGGCAATTTTCTTTAGTGGGCGCTAGGCCTACCCACACAAGTGAGGTACCATTTTTATCGGAAGACTTGGAGGAACGCTGGGTGGAAGGAAATTTGTGGCTCCTCCCAGATTCCAGAACTTTCTGTCACCGAAATTAGAGGAAAAACTGTTTTTTTTGGTCACATTTTGAGGTTTGCAAAGGATTCTGGGTAACAGAACCTGGTCAGAGCCCCATAAGTCATCCTGTCTTGGATTCCCCTAGGTGTCTAGTTTTCAAAAATGCGCTGGTTTGCTAGGTTTCCCCAGGTGCCGGCTGAGCTAGATGCCAAAATCCATAGGTAGGCACTTTGTAAAAAACACCTCTGTTTTGTGTGAAAAAATGTGATGTGTCCACATTGTGTTTTGGGCCATTTCATTTCGTGGGCGCTAGGCCTACCCACACAAGTGAGGTACCATTTTTATCGGGAGACTTAGGGGAACGCTGGGTGGAAGGAAATTTGTGGCTCCTCTCAGATTCCAGAACTTTCTGTCACCAAAATGAGAGGAAAAAGTGTTTTTTTGGTCACATTTTGAGGTTTGCAAAGGATTCTGGGTAACAGAACCTGGTCAGAGCCCCACAAGTCACCCCATCTTGGATTCCCCTAGGTGTCTAGTTTTCAAAAATGCGCTGGTTTGCAAGGTTTCCCCAGGTGCCGGCTGAGCTAGAGGCCAAAATCCATAGGTAGGCACTTTGTAAAAAACACCTCTGTTTTCTGAGAAAAAATGTTATGTGTCCACATTGTGTTTTGGGCCATTTCATTTCGTGGGCGCTAGGCCTACCCACACAAGTGAGGTACCATTTTTATCGGGAGACTTAGGGGAACGCTGTGTGGAAGGAAATTTGTGGCTCCTCTCAGATTCCAGAACTTTCTGTCACCAAAATGAGAGGAAAAAGTGTTTTTTTGGTCACATTTTGAGGTTTGCAAAGGATTCTGGGTAACAGAACCTGGTCAGAGCCCCACAAGTCACCCCATCTTGGATTTCCCTAGGTGTCTAGTTTTAAAAAATGTGCTGGTTTGCTAGGTTTTCCCAGGTGCCGGCTGAGCTAGAGTCCAAAATCCACAGGTAGGCACTTTGTAAAAAACACCTCTGTTTTCTGTGAAAAAATGTGATGTGACCACATTGTGTTTTGGGCCATTTTCTTTTGTGGCCGCTAGGCCTACCCTCACAAGTGAGGTACCATTTTTATCGGAAGACTTGGAGGAACACTGGGTGGAAGGACATTTGTGGCTCCTCCCAGATTCCAGAACTTTCTGTCACCGAAATTAGAGGAAAAAAAGTGGTTTTTTGGTCACATTTTGAGGTTTGCAAAGGATTCTGGGTAACAGAACCTGGTCAGAGCCCCACAAGTCACCCTGTCTTGGATTCCCCTAGGTGTCTAGTTTTAAAAAATGTGCTGGTTTTCTAGGTTTCCCCAGATGCCGGCTGAGCTAGAGGCCAAAATCCACAGGTAGGCACTTTGTAAAAAACACCTCTGTTTTCTGTAAAAAAATTTGATGTGACCACATTGTGTTTTGGGCCATTTTCTTTCGTGGGCGCTAGGCCTACCCACACAAGTGAGGTACCATTTTTATCGGTAGACTTGGAGGAACGCTAGGTGGAAGGAAATTTGTGGCTCCTCCCAGATTCCAGAACTTTCTCTCACCGAAATTTGAGGAAAAAGTGGTTTTTTTTGGTCAAAGTTTGAGGTTTGCAAAGGATTCTGGGTAACAGAACCTGGTCAGAGCCCCACAAGTCACCCTGTCTTGGATTCCCCTAGGTGTCTAGTTTTAAAAAATGTGCTGGTTTTCTAGGTTTCCCCAGGTGCCGGCTGAGCTAGAGGCCAAAATCCACAGGTAGGCACTTTGTAAAAAACACCTCTGTTTTCTGTAAAATAAAATGTGATTTGTCCACGTTGTGTTTTGGGCCATTTCCTTTCGTGGGCGCTAGGCCTATCCACACAAGTGAGGTACCATTTTTATCGGGAGACTTAGGGGAACGCTGGGTGGAAGGAAATTTGTGGCTCCTCTCAGATTCCAGAACTTTCTGTCACCAAAATGAGAGGAAAAAGTGTTTTTTTGGTCACATTTTGAGGTTTGCAAAGGATTCTGGGTGACAGAACCTGGTCAGAGCCCCACAAGTCACCCCATCTTGGATTTCCCTAGGTGTCTAGTTTTAAAAAATGTGCTGGTTTGCTAGGTTTTCCCAGGTGCCAGCTGAGCTAGAGTCCAAAATCCACAGGTAGGCACTTTGTAAAAAAACACCTCTGTTTTCTGTGAAAAAATGTGATGTGACCACATTGTGTTTTGGGCCATTTCCTTTTGTGGCCGCTAGGCCTACTCTCACAAGTGAGGTACCATTTTTATCGGAAGACTTGGAGGAACACTGGGTGGAAGGAAATTTGTGGCTCCTCCCAGATTCCAGAACTTCCTGTCACCGAAATTAGAGGAAAAAGTGTTTTTTTGGTCACATTTTGAGGTTTGCAAAGGATTCTGGGTAACAGAACCTGGTCAGAGCCCCATAAGTCATCCTGTCTTGGATTCCCCTAGGTGTCTAGTTTTCAAAAATGCGCTGGTTTGCTAGGTTTCCCCAGGTGCCGGCTGAGCTAGAGGCCAAAATCCATAGGTAGGCACTCTGAAAAAAAACACCTCTGTTTTGTGTGAAAAAATGTGATGTGTCCACATTGTGTTTTGGGCCATTTCATTTCGTGGGCGCTAGGCCTACCCACACAAGTGAGGTACAATTTTTATCGGGAGACTTAGGGGAACGCTGGGTGGAAGGAAATTTGTGGCTCCTCTCAGATACCAGAACTTTCTGTCATCAAAATGAGAGGAAAAAGCGTTTTTTTGGTCAAATATTGATGTTTGCAAAGGATTCTGGGTAACAGAACCTGGTCAGAGCCCCACAAGTCACCCCATCTTGGATTCCCCTAGGTGTCTAGTTTTCAAAAATGCGCTGGTTTGCTAGGTTCCCCAGGTGCTGGCTGAGCTAGAGGCCAAAATCCACAGGTAGGCACTTTGTAAAAAACACCTCTGTTTTCTGTGAAAAAATGTGATGTGTCCACGTTGTGTTTTGGGCCATTTCCTTTCGTGGGCGCTAGGCCTACCCACACAAGTGAGGTACCATTTTTATCGGGAGACTTGGGGGAACGCTGGGTGGAAGGAAATTTGTGGCTCCTCTCAGATTCCAGAACTTTCTGTCACCGAAATGAGAGGAAAAAGTGTTTTTTTGGTGAAATTGTGAGGTTTGCAAAGGATTCTGGGTAACAGAACCTGGTCAGAGCCCCACAAGTCACCCCATCTTGGATTCCCGAGGTGTCTAGTTTTAAAAAATGCGCTGGTTTGCTAGGTTTCCCCAGGTGCCGGCTGAGCTAGAGGCCAAAATCCACAGGTAGGCACTTTGTAAAAAACACCTCTGTTTTCTGTGAAAAAATGTGATGTGACCACATTGTGTTTTGGGCCATTTTCTTTCGTGGGCGCTAGGCCTACCCACACAAGTGAGGTACCATTTTTATTGGAAGACTTGGAGGAACGCTGGGTGGAAGGAAATTTGTGGCTCCTCCCAGATTCCAGAACTTTCTGTCACCGAAATTAGAGGAAAAAGTGTTTTTTTTGGTCACATTTTGAGGTTTGCAAAGGATTCTGGGTAACAGAACCTAGTCAGAGCCCCATAAGTCATCCTGTCATGGATTCCCCTAGGTGTCTAGTTTTCAAAAATGCGCTGGTTTGCTAGGTTTCCCCAGGTGCCAGCTGAGCTAGAGGCCAAAATCCATAGGTAGGCACTTTGTAAAAAACACCTCTGTTTTCTGTGAAAAAATGTTATGTGTCCACATTGTGTTTTGGGCCATTTCATTTCGTGGGCGCTAGGCCTACCCACACAAGTGAGGTACCATTGTTATCGGGAGACTTAGGGGAACGCTGGGTGGAAGGAAATTTGTGGCTCCTCTCAGATTCCAGAACTTTCTGTCACCAAAATGAGAGGAAAAAGTGTTTTTTTGGTCACATTTTGAGGTTTGCAAAGGATTCTGGGTAACAGAACCTGGTCAGAGCCCCACAAGTCACCCTATCTTGGATTTCCCTAGGTGTCTAGTTTTAAAAAATGTGTTGGTTTGCTAGGTTTTCCCAGGTGCCGGCTGAGCTAGAGTCCAAAATCCACAGGTAGGCACTTTGTAAAAAACACCTCTGTTTTCTGTGAAAAAATGTGATGTGACCACATTGTGTTTTGGGCCATCTTCTTTTGTGGCCGCTAGGCCTACCCTCAGAAGTGAGGTACCATTTTTATCGGAAGACTTGGAGGAACACTGGGTGGAAGGAAATTTGTGGCTCCTCTCAGATTCCAGAACTTTCTGTCACCGAAATGAGAGGAAAAAATGTTTTTTGGGCCAAATTTTGAGGTTTGCAAAGGATTCTGGGTAACAGAACCTGGTCAGAGCCCCATAAGTCATCCTGTCTTGGATTCCCCTAGGTGTCTAGTTTTCAAAAATGCGCTGGTTTGCTAGGTTTCCCCAGGTGCCGGCTGAGCTAGAGGCCAAAATCCATAGGTAGGCACTTTGTAAAAAACACCTCTGTTTTCTGTGAAAAAATGTGATGTGTCCACATTGTGTTTTGGGCCATTTCATTTCGTGGGCGCTAGGCCTACCCACACAAGTGAGGTACCATTTTTATCGGGAGACTTAGGGGAACGCTGGGTGGAAGGAAATTTGTGGCTCCTCTCAGATTCCAGAACTTTCTGTCACCAAAATGAGAGGAAAAAGTGTTTTTTTGGTCACATTTTGAGGTTTGCAAAGGATTCTGGGTAACAGAACCTGGTCAGAGCCCCACAAGTCACCCCATCTTGGATTTCCCTAGGTGTCTAGTTTTAAAAAATGTGCCGGTTTGCTAGGTTTTCCCAGGTGCCGGCTGAGCTAGAGTCCAAAATCCACAGGTAGGCACTTTGTAAAAAACACCTCTGTTTTCTGTGAAAAAATGTGATGTGACCACATTGTGTTTTGGGCCATTTTCTTTTGTGGCCGCTAGGCCTACCCTCACAAGTGAGGTACCATTTTTATCGGAAGACTTGGAGGAACACTGAGTGGAAGGAAATTTGTGGCTCCTCCCAGATTCCAGAACTTTCTGTCACTGAAATTAGAGGAAAAAGTGTTTTTTTGGTCACATTTTGAGGTTTGCAAAGGATTCTGGGTAACGGAACCTGGTCAGAGCCCCACAAGTCACCCTGTCTTGGATTCCCCTAGGTGTCTAGTTTTAAAAAATGTGCTGGTTTTCTAGGTTTCCCCAGGTGCCGGCTGAGCTAGAGGCCAAAATCCACAGGTAGGCACTTTGTAAAAAACACCTCTGTTTTCTGTAAAAAAAATTTATGTGACCACATTGTGTTTTGGGCCATTTTCTTTCGTGGGCGCTAGGCCTACCCACACAAGTGAGGTACCATTTTTATCGGAAGACTTGGAGGAACGCTAGGTGGAAGGAAATTTGTGGCTCCTCCCAGATTCCAGAACTTTCTCTCACCGAAATTGGAGGAAAAAGTGTTTTTTTTTGGTCAAAGTTTGAGGTTTGCAAAGGATTCTGGGTAACAGAACCTGGTCAGAGCCCCACAAGTCACCCTGTCTTGGATTCCCCTAGGTGTCTAGTTTTTAAAAATGTGCTGGTTTTCTAGGTTTCCCCAGGTGCCGGCTGAGCTAGAGGCCAAAATCCACAGGTAGGCACTTTGTAAAAAACACCTCTGTTTTCTGTAAAAAAAATGTGATTTGTCCACGTTGTGTTTTGGGCCATTTCCTTTCGTGGGCGCTAGGCCTATCCACACAAGTGAGGTACCATTTTTATCGGGAGACTTAGGGGAACGCTGGGTGGAAGGAAATTTGTGGCTCCTCTCAGATTCCAGAACTTTCTGTCACCGAAATGAGAGGAAAAAATGTTTTTTTGGCCAAATTTTGAGGTTTGCAAAGGATTCTGGGTAACAGAACCTGGTCAGAGCCCCACAAGTCACCCCATCTTGGATTCCCCAAGGTGTCTAGTTTTAAAAAATGGGCTGGTTTGCTAGCTTTCCCCAGGTGCCGGCTGAGCTAGAGGCCAAAATCCACAGGTAGGCACTTTGTAAAAAACACCTCTGTTTTCTGTGAAAAAATGTGATGTGACCACATTGTGTTTTGGGCCATTTTCTTTCGTGGGCGCTAGGCCTACCCACACAAGTGAGGTAACATTTTTATCGGAAGACTTGGAGGAACGCTGGGTGGAAGGAAATTTGTGGCTCCTCCCAGATTCCAGAACTTTCTGTCACCGAAATTAGAGGAAAAAGTGTTTTTTTTGTCACATTTTGAGGTTTGCAAAGGATTCTGGGTAACAGAACCTGGTCAGAGCCCCATAAGTCATCCTGTCTTGGATTCCCCTAGGTGTCTAGTTTTAAAAAATGCGCTGGTTTGCTAGGTTTCCCCAGGTGCCGGCTGAGCTAGAGGCCAAAATCCATAGGTAGGCACTTTGAAAAAAAACACCTCTGTTTTGTGTGAAAAAATGTGATGTGTCCACATTGTGTTTTGGGCCATTTCATTTCGTGGGCGCTAGGCCTACCCACACAAGTGAGGTACAATTTTTATCGGGAGACTTAGGGGGACACTGGGTGGAAGGAAATTTGTGGCTCCTCTCAGATACCAGAACATTCTGTCATCAAAATGAGAGGAAAAAGCGTTTTTTTGGTCAAATATTGATGTTTGCAAAGGATTCTGGGTAACAGAACCTGGTCAGAGCCCCACAAGTCACCCCATCTTGGATTCCCCAAGGTGTCTAGTTTTAAAAAATGCGCTGGTTTGCTAGGTTCCCCAGGTGCTGGCTGAGCTAGAGGTCAAAATCCACAGGTAGGCACTTTGTAAAAAACACCTCTGTTTTCTGTGAAAAAATGTGATGTGTCCACGTTGTGTTTTGGGCCATTTCCTTTCGTGGGCGCTAGGCCTACCCACACAAGTGAGGTACCATTTTTATCGGGAGACTTGGGGGAACGCTGGGTGGAAGGAAATTTGTGGCTCCTCTCAGATTCCAGAACTTTCTGTCACCGAAATGAGAGGAAAAAGTGTTTTTTTGGCGAAATTGTGAGGTTTGCAAAGGATTCTGGGTAACAGAACCTGGTCCGAGCCCCACAAGTCACCCCATCTTGGATTCTCGAGGTGTCAAGTTTAAAAAAATGCGCTGGTTTGCTAGGTTTCCCCAGGTGCCGGCTGAGCTAGAGGCCAAAACCCACAGGTAGGCACTTTGTAAAAAACACCTCTGTTTTCTGTGAAAAAATGTGATGTGACCACATTGTGTTTTGGGCCATTTTCTTTCGTGGGCGCTAGGCCTACCCACACAAGTGAGGTACCATTTTTATCGGAAGACTTGTAGGAACGCTGGGTGGAAGGAAATTTGTGGCTCCTCCCAGATTCCAGAACTTTCTGTCACCGAAATTAGAGGAAAAAGTGTTTTTTTTGGTCACATTTTGAGGTTTGCAAAGGATTCTGGGTAACAGAACCTGGTCAGAGCCCCATAAGTCATCCTGTCTTGGATTCCCCTAGGTGTCTAGTTTTCAAAAATGCGCTGGTTTGCTAGGTTTCCACAGGTGCCGGCTGAGCTAGAGGCCAAAATCCATAGGTAGGCACGTTGTAAAAAACACCTCTGTTTTCTGTGAAAAAATGTGATGTGTCCACATTGTGTTTTGGGCCATTTCATTTCGTGGGCGCTAGGCCTACCCACACAAGTGAGGTACCATTTTTATCGGGAGACTTAGGGGAACGCTGGGTGGAAGGAAATTTGTGGCTCCTCTCAGATTCCAGAACTTTCTGTCACCAAAATGAGAGGAAAAAGTGTTTTTTTGGTCACATTTTGAGGTTTGCAAAGGATTCTGGGTGACAGAACCTGGTCAGAGCCCCACAAGTCACCCCATCTTGGATTTCCCTAGGTGTCTAGTTTTAAAAAATGTGCTGGTTTGCTAGGTTTTCCCAGGTGCCAGCTGAGCTAGAGTCCAAAATCCACAGGTAGGCACTTTGTAAAAAAACACCTCTGTTTTCTGTGAAAAAATGTGATGTGACCACATTGTGTTTTGGGCCATTTCGTTTTGTGGCCGCTAGGCCTACTCTCACAAGTGAGGTACCATTTTTATCGGAAGACTTGGAGGAACACTGGGTGGAAGGAAATTTGTGGCTCCTCCCAGATTCCAGAACTTCCTGTCACCGAAATTAGAGGAAAAAGTGTTTTTTTGGTCACATTTTGAGGTTTGCAAAGGATTCTGGGTAACAGAACCTGGTCAGAGCCCCATAAGTCATCCTGTCTTGGATTCCCCTAGGTGTCTAGTTTTCAAAAATGCGCTGGTTTGCTAGGTTTCCCCAGGTGCCGGCTGAGCTAGAGGCCAAAATCCATAGGTAGGCACTCTGAAAAAAAACACCTCTGTTTTGTGTGAAAAAATGTGATGTGTCCACATTGTGTTTTGGGCCATTTCATTTCGTGGGCGCTAGGCCTACCCACACAAGTGAGGTACAATTTTTATCGGGAGACTTAGGGGAACGCTGGGTGGAAGGAAATTTGTGGCTCCTCTCAGATACCAGAACTTTCTGTCATCAAAATGAGAGGAAAAAGCGTTTTTTTGGTCAAATATTGATGTTTGCAAAGGATTCTGGGTAACAGAACCTGGTCAGAGCCCCACAAGTCACCCCATCTTGGATTCCCCTAGGTGTCTAGTTTTCAAAAATGCGCTGGTTTGCTAGGTTCCCCAGGTGCTGGCTGAGCTAGAGGCCAAAATCCACAGGTAGGCACTTTGTAAAAAACACCTCTGTTTTCTGTGAAAAAATGTGATGTGTCCACGTTGTGTTTTGGGCCATTTCCTTTCGTGGGCGCTAGGCCTACCCACACAAGTGAGGTACCATTTTTATCGGGAGACTTGGGGGAACGCTGGGTGGAAGGAAATTTGTGGCTCCTCTCAGATTCCAGAACTTTCTGTCACCGAAATGAGAGGAAAAAGTGTTTTTTTGGCGAAATTGTGAGGTTTGCAAAGGATTCTGGGTAACAGAACCTGGTCCGAGCCCCACAAGTCACCCCATCTTGGATTCTCGAGGTGTCAAGTTTAAAAAAATGCGCTGGTTTGCTAGGTTTCCCCAGGTGCCGGCTGAGCTAGAGGCCAAAACCCACAGGTAGGCACTTTGTAAAAAACACCTCTGTTTTCTGTGAAAAAATGTGATGTGACCACATTGTGTTTTGGGCCATTTTCTTTCGTGGGCGCTAGGCCTACCCACACAAGTGAGGTACCATTTTTATCGGAAGACTTGGAGGAACGCTGGGTGGAAGGAAATTTGTGGCTCCTCCCAGATTCCAGAACTTTCTGTCACCGAAATTAGAGGAAAAAGTGTTTTTTTTGGTCACATTTTGAGGTTTGCAAAGGATTCTGGGTAACAGAACCTGGTCAGAGCCCCATAAGTCATCCTGTCTTGGATTCCCCTAGGTGTCTAGTTTTCCAAAATGCGCTGGTTTGCTAGGTTTCCCCAGGTGCCGGCTGAGCTAGAGGCCAAAATCCATAGGTAGGCACGTTGTAAAAAACACCTCTGTTTTCTGTGAAAAAATGTGATGTGTCCACATTGTGTTTTGGGCCATTTCATTTCGTGGGCGCTAGGCCTACCCACACAAGTGAGGTACCATTTTTATCGGGAGACTTAGGGGAACGCTGGGTGGAAGGAAATTTGTGGCTCCTCTCAGATTCCAGAACTTTCTGTCACCAAAATGAGAGGAAAAAGTGTTTTTTTGGTCACATTTTGAGGTTTGCAAAGGATTCTGGGTGACAGAACCTGGTCAGAGCCCCACAAGTCACCCCATCTTGGATTTCCCTAGGTGTCTAGTTTTAAAAAATGTGCTGGTTTGCTAGGTTTTCCCAGGTGCCAGCTGAGCTAGAGTCCAAAATCCACAGGTAGGCACTTTGTAAAAAAACACCTCTGTTTTCTGTGAAAAAATGTGATGTGACCACATTGTGTTTTGGGCCATTTCCTTTTGTGGCCGCTAGGCCTACTCTCACAAGTGAGGTACCATTTTTATCGGAAGACTTGGAGGAACACTGGGTGGAAGGAAATTTGTGGCTCCTCCCAGATTCCAGAACTTCCTGTCACCGAAATTAGAGGAAAAAGTGTTTTTTTGGTCACATTTTGAGGTTTGCAAAGGATTCTGCGTAACAGAACCTGGTCAGAGCCCCATAAGTCATCCTGTCTTGGATTCCCCTAGGTGTCTAGTTTTCAAAAATGCGCTGGTTTGCTAGGTTTCCCCAGGTGCCGGCTGAGCTAGAGGCCAAAATCCATAGGTAGGCACTCTGAAAAAAAACACCTCTGTTTTGTGTGAAAAAATGTGATGTGTCCACATTGTGTTTTGGGCCATTTCATTTCGTGGGTGCTAGGCCTACCCACACAAGTGAGGTACAATTTTTATCGGGAGACTTAGGGGAACGCTGGGTGGAAGGAAATTTGTGGCTCCTCTCAGATACCAGAACTTTCTGTCATCAAAATGAGAGGAAAAAGCGTTTTTTTGGTCAAATATTGATGTTTGCAAAGGATTCTGGGTAACAGAACCTGGTCAGAGCCCCACAAGTCACCCCATCTTGGATTCCCCTAGGTGTCTAGTTTTCAAAAATGCGCTGGTTTGCTAGGTTCCCCAGGTGCTGGCTGAGCTAGAGGCCAAAATCCACAGGTAGGCACTTTGTAAAAAACACCTCTGTTTTCTGTGAAAAAATGTGATGTGTCCACGTTGTGTTTTGGGCCATTTCCTTTCGTGGGCGCTAGGCCTACCCACACAAGTGAGGTACCATTTTTATCGGGAGACTTGGGGGAACGCTGGGTGGAAGGAAATTTGTGGCTCCTCTCAGATTCCAGAACTTTCTGTCACCGAAATGAGAGGAAAAAGTGTTTTTTTGGCGAAATTGTGAGGTTTGCAAAGGACTCTGGGTAACAGAACCTGGTCCGAGCCCCACAAGTCACCCCATCTTGGATTCCCCTAGGTGTCTAGTTTTAAAAAATGCGCTGGTTTGCTAGGTTTCCCCAGGTGCCGGCTGAGCTAGAGGCCAAAATCCACAGGTAGGCACTTTGTAAAAAACACCTCTGTTTTCTGTGAAAAAATGTGATGTGACCACATTGTGTTTTGGGCCATTTTCTTTCGTGGGCGCTAGGCCTACCCACACAAGTGAGGTACCATTTTTATCGGAAGACTTGGAGGAACGCTGGGTGGAAGGAAATTTGTGGCTCCTCCCAGATTCCAGAACTTTCTGTCACCGAAATTAGAGGAAAAAGTGTTTTTTTTGGTCACATTTTGAGGTTTGCAAAGGATTCTGGGTAACAGAACCTGGTCAGAGCCCCATAAGTCATCCTGTCTTGGATTCCCCTAGGTGTCTAGTTTTCAAAAATGCGCTGGTTTGCTAGGTTTCCCCAGGTGCCGGCTGAGCTAGAGGCCAAAATCCATAGGTAGGCACTTTGTAAAAAACACCTCTGTTTTCTGTGAAAAAATGTGATGTGTCCACATTGTGTTTTGGGCCATTTCATTTCGTGGGCGCTAGGCCTACCCACACAAGTGAGGTACCATTTTTATCGGGAGACTTAGGGGAACGCTGGGTGGAAGGAAATTTGTGGCTCCTCTCAGATTCCAGAACTTTCTGTCACCAAAATGAGAGGAAAAAGTGTTTTTTTGGTCACATTTTGAGGTTTGCAAAGGATTCTGGGTAACAGAACCTGGTCAGAGCCCCACAAGTCACCCCATCTTGGATTTCCCTAGGTGTCTAGTTTTAAAAAATGTGCTGGTTTGCTAGGTTTTCCCAGGTGCCGGCTGAGCTAGAGTCCAAAATCCACAGGTAGGCACTTTGTAAAAAACACCTCTGTTTTCTGTGAAAAAATGTGATGTGACCACATTGTGTTTTGGGCCATTTTCTTTTGTGGCTGCTAGGCCTACCCTCACAAGTGAGGTACCATTTTTATCGGAAGACTTGGAGGAACACTGGGTGGAAGGAAATTTGTGGCTCCTCCCAGATTCCAGAACTTTCTGTCACCGAAATTAGAGGAAAAAGTGTTTTTTTTGGTCACATTTTGAGGTTTGCAAAGGATTCTGGGTAACAGAACCTGTTCAGAGCCCCACAACTCACCCTGTCTTGGATTCCCCTAGGTGTCTAGTTTTAAAAAATGTGCTGGTTTTCTAGGTTTCCACAGGTGACGGCTGAGCTAGAGGCCAAAATCCACAGGTAGGCACTTTGTAAAAAACACCTCTGTTTTCTGTAAAAAAAAATGTGATGTGTCCACGTTGTGTTTTGGGCCATTTCCTTTCGTGTGCGCTAGGCCTACCCACACAAGTGAGGTACCATTTTTATCGGGAGACTTAGGGGAACGCTGGGTGGAAGGAAATTTGTGGCTTCTCTCAGATTCCAGAACTTTCTGTCACCGAAATGAGAGGAAAAAATGTTTTTTTGGCCAAATTTTGAGGTTTGCAAAGGATTCTGGGTAACAGAACCTGGTCAGAGCCCCACAAGTCACCCCATCTTGGATTCCCCTACGTGTCTAGTTTAAAAAAATGCGCTGGTTTGCTAGGTTTCCCCAGGTGCCGGCTGAGCTAGAGGCCAAAATCCACAGGTAGGCACTTTGTAAAAAACACCTCTGTTTTCTGTGAAAAAATGTGATGTGACCACATTTTGTTTTGGGCCATTTTCTTTCGTGGGCGCTAGGCCTACCCACACAAGTGAGGTACCATTTTTATCGGAAGACTTGGAGGAACGCTGGGTGGAAGGAAATTTGTGGCTCCTCCCAGATTCCAGAACTTTCTGTCACCGAAATTAGAGGAAAAAGTGTTTTTTTGGTCACATTTTGAGGTTTGCAAAGGATTCTGGGTAACAGAACCTGGTCAGAGCCCCATAAGTCATCCTGTCTTGGATTCCCCTAGGTGTCTTGTTTTCAAAAATGCGCTGGTTTGCTAGGTTTCCCCAGTCCCGGCTGAGCTAGAGGCCAAAATCCATAGGTAGGCACTTTGTAAAAAACACCTCTGTTTTCTGTGAAAAAATGTGATGTGTCCACATTGTGTTTTGGGCCATTTCATCTCGTGGGCGCTAGGCCTACCCACACAAGTGAGGTACAATTTTTATCGGGAGACTTAGGGGAACGCTGGGTGGAAGGAAATTTGTGGCTCCTCTCAGATACCAGAACTTTCTGTCATCAAAATGAGAGGAAAAAGTGTTTTTTTGGTCAAATATTGATGTTTGCAAAGGATTCTGGGTAACAGAACCTGGTCAGAGCCCCACAAGTCACCCCATCTTGGATTCCCCTAGGTGTCTAGTTTTCAAAAATGCGCTGGTTTGCTAGGTTCCCCAGGTGCTGGCTGAGCTAGAGGCCAAAATCCACAGGTAGGCACTTTGTAAAAAACACCTCTGTTTTGTGTGAAAAAATGTGATGTGTCCACGTTTTGTTTTGGGCCATTTCCTTTCGTGGGAGCTAGGCCTACCCACACAAGTGAGGTACCATTTTTATCGGCAGACTTGGGGGAACGCTGGGTGGAAGGAAATTTGTGGCTCCTCTCAGATTCCAGAACTTTCTGTCACCGAAATGAGAGGAAAAAGTGTTTTTTTGGCGAAATTGTGAGGTTTGCAAAGGATTCTGGGTAACAGAACCTGGTCCGAGCCCCACAAGTCACCCCATCTTGGATTCCCCTAGGTGTCTAGTTTTAAAAAATGCGCTGGTTTGCTAGGTTTCCCCAGGTGCCGGCTGAGCTAGAGGCCAAAATCCACAGGTAGGCACTTTGTAAAAAACACCTCTGTGTTCTGTGAAAAAATGTGATGTGACCACATTGTGTTTTGGGCCATTTTCTTTCGTGGGCGCTAGGCCTACCCACACAAGTGAGGTACCATTTTTATCGGAAGACTTGTAGGAACGCTGGGTGGAAGGAAATTTGTGGCTCCTCCCAGATTCCAGAACTTTCTGTCACCGAAATTAGAGGAAAAAGTATTTTTTTTGGTCACATTTTGAGGTTTGCAAAGGATTCTGGGTAACAGAACCTGGTCAGAGCCCCATAAGTCATCCTGTCTTGGATTCCCCTAGGTGTCTAGTTTTCAAAAATGCGCTGGTTTGCTAGGTTTCCTCAGGTGCCGGCTGAGCTAGAGGCCAAAATCCATAGGTAGGCACTCTGAAAAAAAACACCTCTGTTTTGTGTGAAAAAATGTGATGTGTCCACATTGTGTTTTGGGCCATTTCATTTCGTGGGCGCTAGGCCTACCCACACAAGTGAGGTACAATTTTTATCGGGAGACTTAGGGGAACGCTGGGTGGAAGGAAATTTGTGGCTCCTCTCAGATACCAGAACTTTCTGTCATCAAAATGAGAGGAAAAAGCGTTTTTTTGGTCAAATATTGATGTTTGCAAAGGATTCTGGGTAACAGAACCTGGTCAGAGCCCCACAAGTCACCCCATCTTGGATTCCCCTAGGTGTCTAGTTTTCAAAAATGCGCTGGTTTGCTAGGTTCCCCAGGTGCTGGCTGAGCTAGAGGCCAAAATCCACAGGTAGGCACTTTGTAAAAAACACCTCTGTTTTCTGTGAAAAAATGTGATGTGTCCACGTTGTGTTTTGGGCCATTTCCTTTCGTGTGCGCTAGGCCTACCCACACAAGTGAGGTACCATTTTTATCGGGAGACTTAGGGGAACGCTGGGTGGAAGGAAATTTGTGGCTTCTCTCAGATTCCAGAACTTTCTGTCACCGAAATGAGAGGAAAAAATGTTTTTTTGGCCAAATTTTGAGGTTTGCAAAGGATTCTGGGTAACAGAACCTGGTCAGAGCCCCACAAGTCACCCCATCTTGGATTCCCCTACGTGTCTAGTTTTAAAAAATGCGCTGGTTTGCTAGGTTTCCCCAGGTGCTGGCTGAGCTAGAGGCCAAAATCCACAGGTAGGCACTTTGTAAAAAACACCTCTGTTTTCTGTGAAAAAATGTGATGTGACCACATTGTGTTTTGGGCCATTTTCTTTCGTGGGCGCTAGGCCTACCCACACAAGTGAGGTACCATTTTTATCGGAAGACTTGGAGGAACGCTGGATGGAAGGAAATTTGTGGCTCCTCCCATATTCCAGAACTTTCTGTCACCGAAATTAGAGGAAAAAGTGTTTTTTTGGTCACATTTTGAGGTTTGCAAAGGATTCTGGGTAACAGAACCTGGTCAGAGCCCCATAAGTCATCCTGTCTTGGATTCCCCTAGGTGTCTTGTTTTCAAAAATGCGCTGGTTTGCTAGGTTTCCCCAGTCCCGGCTGAGCTAGAGGCCAAAATCCACAGGTAGGCACTTTGTAAAAAACACCTCTGTTTTGTGTGAAAAAATGTGATGTGTCCACGTTGTGTTTTGGGCCATTTCCTTTCGTGGGCGCTAGGTATACCCACACAAGTGAGGTACCATTTTTATCGGCAGACTTGGGGGAACGCTGGGTGGAAGGAAATTTGTGGCTCCTCTCAGATTCCAGAACTTTCTGTCACCGAAATGAGAGGAAAAAGTGTTTTTTTGGCGAAATTGTGAGGTTTGCAAAGGATTCTGGGTAACAGAACCTGGTCCGAGCCCCACAAGTCACCCCATCTTGGATTCCCCTAGGTGTCTAGTTTTAAAAAATGCGCTGGTTTGCTAGGTTTCCCCAGGTGCCGGCTGAGCTAGAGGCCAAAATCCACAGGTAGGCACTTTGTAAAAAACACCTCTGTGTTCTGTGAAAAAATGTGATGTGACCACATTGTGTTTTGGGCCATTTTCTTTCGTGGGCGCTAGGCCTACCCACACAAGTGAGGTACCATTTTTATCGGAAGACTTGTAGGAACGCTGGGTGGAAGGAAATTTGTGGCTCCTCCCAGATTCCAGAACTTTCTGTCACCGAAATTAGAGGAAAAAGTATTTTTTTTGGTCACATTTTGAGGTTTGCAAAGGATTCTGGGTAACAGAACCTGGTCAGAGCCCCATAAGTCATCCTGTCTTGGATTCCCCTAGGTGTCTAGTTTTCAAAAATGCGCTGGTTTGCTAGGTTTACCCAGGTGCCGGCTGAGCTAGAGGCCAAAATCCATAGGTAGGCACTCTGAAAAAAAACACCTCTGTTTTGTGTGAAAAAATGTGATGTGTCCACATTGTGTTTTGGGCCATTTCATTTCGTGGGCGCTAGGCCTACCCACACAAGTGAGGTACAATTTTTATCAGGAGACTTAGGGGAACGCTGGGTGGAAGGAAATTTGTGGCTCCTCTCAGATACCAGAACTTTCTGTCATCAAAATGAAAGGAAAAAGCGTTTTTTTGGTCAAATATTGATGTTTGCAAAGGATTCTGGGTAACAGAACCTGGTCAGAGCCCCACAAGTCACCCCATCTTGGATTCCCCTAGGTGTCTAGTTTTCAAAAATGCGCTGGTTTGCTAGGTTCCCCAGGTGCTGGCTGAGCTAGAGGCCAAAATCCACAGGTAGGCACTTTGTAAAAAACACCTCTGTTTTCTGTGAAAAAATGTGATGTGTCTACGTTGTGTTTTGGGCCATTTCCTTTCGTGGGCGCTAGGCCTACCCACACAAGTGAGGTACCATTTTTATCGGGAGACTTGGGGGAACGCTGGGTGGAAGGAAATTTGTGGCTCCTCTCAGATTCCAGAACTTTCTGTCACCGAAATGAGAGGAAAAAGTGTTTTTTTGGCGAAATTGTGAGGTTTGCAAAGGATTCTGGGTAACAGAACCTGGTCCGAGCCCCACAAGTCACCCCATCTTGGTTCCCCTAGGTGTCTAGTTTTCAAAAATGCGCTGGTTTGCTAGGTTTCCCCAGGTGCCGGCTGAGCTAGAGGCCAAAATCCACAGGTAGGCACTTTGTAAAAAACACCTCTGTTTTCTGTGAAAAAATGTGATGTGACCACATTGTGTTTTGGGCCATTTTCTTTCGTGGGCGCTAGGCCTACCCACACAAGTGAGGTACCATTTTTATCGGAAGACTTTGAGGAACGCTGGGTGGAAGGAAATTTGTGGCTCCTCCCAGATTCCAGAACTTTCTGTCACCGAAATTAGAGGAAAAAGTGTTTTTTTTGGTCACATTTTGAGGTTTGCAAAGGATTCTGGGTAACAGAACCTGGTCAGAGCCCCATAAGTCATCCTGTCTTGGATTCCCCTAGGTGTCTAGTTTTCAAAAATGCGCTGGTTTGCTAGGTTCCCCAGGTGCTGGCTGAGCTAGAGGCCAAAATCCACAGGTAGGCACTTTGTAAAAAACACCTCTGTTTTGTGTGAAAAAATGTGATGTGTCCACGTTGTGTTTTGGGCCATTTCCTTTCGTGGGCGCTAGGTATACCCACACAAGTGAGGTACCATTTTTATCGGCAGACTTGGGGGAACGCTGGGTGGAAGGAAATTTGTGGCTCCTCTCAGATTCCAGAACTTTCTGTCACCGAAATGAGAGGAAAAAGTGTTTTTTTGGCGAAATTGTGAGGTTTGCAAAGGATTCTGGGTAACAGAACCTGGTCCGAGCCCCACAAGTCACCCCATCTTGGATTCCCCTAGGTGTCTAGTTTTAAAAAATGCGCTGGTTTGCTAGGTTTCCCCAGGTGCCGGCTGAGCTAGAGGCCAAAATCCACAGGTAGGCACTTTGTAAAAAACACCTCTGTGTTCTGTGAAAAAATGTGATGTGACCACATTGTGTTTTGGGCCATTTTCTTTCGTGGGCGCTAGGCCTACCCACACAAGTGAGGTACCATTTTTATCGGAAGACTTGTAGGAACGCTGGGTGGAAGGAAATTTGTGGCTCCTCCCAGATTCCAGAACTTTCTGTCACCGAAATTAGAGGAAAAAGTATTTTTTTTGGTCACATTTTGAGGTTTGCAAAGGATTCTGGGTAACAGAACCTGGTCAGAGCCCCATAAGTCATCCTGTCTTGGATTCCCCTAGGTGTCTAGTTTTCAAAAATGCGCTGGTTTGCTAGGTTTACCCAGGTGCCGGCTGAGCTAGAGGCCAAAATCCATAGGTAGGCACTCTGAAAAAAAACACCTCTGTCTTGTGTGAAAAAATGTGATGTGTCCACATTGTGTTTTGGGCCATTTCATTTCGTGGGCGCTAGGCCTACCCACACAAGTGAGGTACAATTTTTATCGGGAGACTTAGGGGAACGCTGGGTGGAAGGAAATTTGTGGCTCCTCTCAGATACCAGAACTTTCTGTCATCAAAATGAGAGGAAAAAGCGTTTTTTTGGTCAAATATTGATGTTTGCAAAGGATTCTGGGTAACAGAACCTGGTCAGAGCCCCACAAGTCACCCCATCTTGGATTCCCCTAGGTGTCTAGTTTTCAAAAATGCGCTGGTTTGCTAGGTTCCCCAGGTGCTGTCTGAGCTAGAGGCCAAAATCCACAGGTAAGCACTTTGTAAAAAACACCTCTGTTTTGTGTGAAAAAATGTGATGTGTCCACGTTGTGTTTTGGGCCATTTCCTTTCGTGGGCGCTAGGTCTACCCACACAAGTGAGGTACCATTTTTATCGGGAGACTTGGGGGAACGCTGGGTGGAAGGAAATTTGTGGCTCCTCTCAGATTCCAGAACTTTCTGTCACCGAAATGAGAGGAAAAAGTGTTTTTTTGGCGAAATTGTGAGGTTTGCAAAGGATTCTGGGTAACAGAACCTGGTCCGAGCCCCACAAGTCACCCCATCTTGGATTCCCCTAGGTGTCTAGTTTTAAAAAATGCACTGGTTTGCTAGGTTTCCCCAGGTGCCGGCTGAGCTAGAGGCCAAAATCCACAGGTAGGCACTTTGTAAAAAACACCTCTGTGTTCTGTGAAAAAATGTGATGTGACCACATTGTGTTTTGGGCCATTTTCTTTCGTGGGCGCTAGGCCTACCCACACAAGTGAGGTACCATTTTTATCGGAAGACTTGTAGGAACGCTGGGTGGAAGGAAATTTGTGGCTCCTCCCAGATTCCAGAACTTTCTGTCACCGAAATTAGAGGAAAAAGTATTTTTTTTGGTCACATTTTGAGGTTTGCAAAGGATTCTGGGTAACAGAACCTGGTCAGAGCCCCATAAGTCATCCTGTCTTGGATTCCCCTAGGTGTCTAGTTTTCAAAAATGCGCTGGTTTGCTAGGTTTCCCCAGGTGCCGGCTGAGCTAGAGGCCAAAATCCATAGGTAGGCACTCTGAAAAAAACCACCTCTGTTTTGTGTGAAAAAATGTGATGTGTCCACATTGTGTTTTGGGCCATTTCATTTCGTGGGCGCTAGGCCTACCCACACAAGTGAGGTACAATTTTTATCAGGAGACTTAGGGGAACGCTGGGTGGAAGGAAATTTGTGGCTCCTCTCAGATACCAGAACTTTCTGTCATCAAAATGAAAGGAAAAAGCGTTTTTTTGGTCAAATATTGATGTTTGCAAAGGATTCTGGGTAACAGAACCTGGTCAGAGCCCCACAAGTCACCCCATCTTGGATTCCCCTAGGTGTCTAGTTTTCAAAAATGCGCTGGTTTGCTAGGTTCCCCAGGTGCTGGCTGAGCTAGAGGCCAAAATCCACAGGTAGGCACTTTGTAAAAAACACCTCTGTTTTCTGTGAAAAAATGTGATGTGTCCACGTTGTGTTTTGGGCCATTTCCTTTCGTGGGCGCTAGGCCTACCCACACAAGTGAGGTACCATTTTTATCGGGAGACTTGGGGGAACGCTGGGTGGAAGGAAATTTGTGGCTCCTCTCAGATTCCAGAACTTTCTGTCACCGAAATGAGAGGAAAAAGTGTTTTTTTGGCGAAATTGTGAGGTTTGCAAAGGATTCTGGGTAACAGAACCTGGTCCGAGCCCCACAAGTCACCCCATCTTGGTTCCCCTAGGTGTCTAGTTTTAAAAAATGCACTGGTTTGCTAGGTTTCCCCAGGTGCCGGCTGAGCTAGAGGCCAAAATCCACAGGTAGGCACTTTGTAAAAAACACCTCTGTTTTCTGTGAAAAAATGTGATGTGACCACATTGTGTTTTGGGCCATTTTCTTTCGTGGGCGCTAGGCCTACCCACCCAAGTGAGGTACCATTTTTATCGGAAGACTTGGAGGAACGCTGGGTGGAAGGAAATTTGTGGCTCCTCCCAGATTCCAGAACTTTCTGTCACCGAAATTAGAGGAAAAAGTGTTTTTTTTGGTCACATTTTGAGGTTTGCAAAGGATTCTGGGTAACAGAACCTGGTCAGAGCCCCATAAGTCATCCTGTCTTGGATTCCCCTAGGTGTCTAGTTTTCAAAAAGGTGCTGGTTTGCTAGGTTTCCCCAGGTGCCGGCTGAGCTAGAGGCCAAAATCCATAGGTAGGCACTTTGTAAAAAATCACCTCTGTTTTGTGTGAAAAAATGTGATGTGTCCACATTGTGTTTTGGGCCATTTCATTTCGTGGGCGCTAGGCCTACCCACACAAGTGAGGTACAATTTTTATCGGGAGACTTAGGGGAACGCTGGGTGGAAGGAAATTTGTGGCTCCTCTCAGATACCAGAACTTTCTGTCATCAAAATGAGAGGAAAAAGCGTTTTTTTCGTCAAATATTGATGTTTGCAAAGGATTCTGGGTAACCGCACCTGGTCAGAGCCCCACAAGTCACACCATCTTGGATTCCCCTAGATGTCTAGTTTTCAAAAATGCGCTGGTTTGCTAGGTTCCCCAGGTGCTGGCTGAGCTAGAGGCCAAAATCCACAGGTAGGCACTTTGTAAAAAACACCTCTGTTTTCTGTGAAAAAATGTGATGTGTCCATGTTGTGTTTTGGGCCATTTCCTTTCGTGGGCGCTAGGCCTACCCACACAAGTGAGGTACCATTTTTATAGGGAGACTTGGGGGAACGCTGGGTGGAAGGAAATTTGTGGCTCCTCTCAGATTCCAGAACTTTCTGTCACCGAAATGAGAGGAAAAAGTGTTTTTTTGGCGAAATTGTGAGGTTTGCAAAGGACTCTGGGTAACAGAACCTGGTCCGAGCCCCACAAGTCACCCCATCTTGTATTCCCCTAGGTGTCTAGTTTTAAAAATGCGCTGGTTTGCTAGGTTTCCCCAGGTGCCGGCTGAGCTAGAGGCCAAAATCCACAGGTAGGCACTTTGTAAAAAACACCTCTGTTTTCTGTGAAAAAATGTGATGTGACCACATTGTGTTTTGGGCCATTTTCTTTCGTGGGCGCTAGGCCTACCCACACAAGTGAGGTACCATTTTTATCGGAAGACTTGGAGGAACGCTGGGTGGAAGGAAATTTGTGGCTCCTCCCAGATTCCAGAACTTTCTGTCACCGAAATTAGAGGAAAAAGTGTTTTTTTTGGTCACATTTTGAGGTTTGCAAAGGATTCTGGGTAACAGAACCTGGTCAGAGCCCCGTAAGTCATCCTGTCTTGGATTCCCCTAGGTGTCTAGTTTTCAAAAATGCGCTGGTTTGCTCGGTTTCCCCAGGTGCCGGCTGAGCTAGAGGCCAAAATCCATAGGTAGGCACTTTGTAAAAAACACCTCTGTTTTCTGTGAAAAAATGTGATGTGTCCACATTGTGTTTTGGGCCATTTCATTTCGTGGGCGCTAGGCCTACCCACACAAGTGAGGTACCATTTTTATCGGGAGACTTAGGGGAACGCTGGGTGGAAGGAAATTTGTGGCTCCTCTCAGATTCCAGAACTTTCTGTCACCAAAATGAGAGGAAAAAGTGTTTTTTTGGTCACATTTTGAGGTTTGCAAAGGATTCTGGGTAACAGAACCTGGTCAGAGCCCCACAAGTCACCCCATCTTGGATTTCCCTAGGTGTCTAGTTTTAAAAAATGTGCTGGTTTGCTAGGTTTTCCCAGGTGCCGGCTGAGCTAGAGTCCAAAATCCACAGGTAGGCACTTTGTAAAAAACACCTCTGTTTTCTGTGAAAAAATGTGATGTGACCACATTGTGTTTTGGGCCATTTTCTTTTGTGGCCGCTAGGCCTACCCTCACAAGTGAGGTACCATTTTTATCGGAAGACTTGGAGGAACACTGGGTGGAAGGAAATTTGTGGCTCCTCCCAGATTCCAGAACTTTCTGTCACCGAAATTAGAGGAACAAGTGTTTTTTTTGGTCACATTTTGAGGTTTGCAAAGGATTCTGGGTAACAGAACCTGGTCAGAGCCCCACAACTCACCCTGTCTTGGATTCCCCTAGGTGTCTAGTTTTAAAAAATGTGCTGGTTTTCTAGGTTTCCCCAGGTGACGGCTGAGCTAGAGGCCAAAATCCACAGGTAGGCACTTTGTAAAAAACACCTCTGTTTTCTGTAAAAAAAAATGTGATGTGTCCACGTTGTGTTTTGGGCCATTTCCTTTCGTGTGCGCTAGGCCTACCCACACAAGTGAGGTACCATTTTTATCGGGAGACTTAGGGGAACGCTGGGTGGAAGGAAATTTGTGGCTTCTCTCAGATTCCAGAACTTTCTGTCACCGAAATGAGAGGAAAAAATGTTTTTTTGGCCAAATTTTGAGGTTTGCAAAGGATTCTGGGTAACAGAACCTGGTCAGAGCCCCACAAGTCACCCCATCTTGGATTCCCCTACGTGTCTAGTTTTAAAAAATGCGCTGGTTTGCTAGGTTTCCCCAGGTGCCGGCTGAGCTAGAGGCCAAAATCCACAGGTAGGCACTTTGTAAAAAACACCTCTGTTTTCTGTGAAAAAATGTGACGTGACCACATTGTGTTTTGGGCCATTTTCTTTCGTGGGCGCTAGGCCTACCCACACAAGTGAGGTACCATTTTTATCGGAAGACTTGGAGGAACGCTGGGTGGAAGGAAATTTGTGGCTCCTCCCAGATTCCAGAACTTTCTGTCACCGAAATTAGAGGAAAAAGTGTTTTTTTGGTCACATTTTGAGGTTTGCAAAGGATTCTGGGTAACAGAACCTGGTCAGAGCCCCATAAGTCATCCTGTCTTGGATTCCCCTAGGTGTCTTGTTTTCAAAAATGCGCTGGTTTGCTAGGTTTCCCCAGGTGCCGGCTGAGCTAGAGGCCAAAATCCATAGGTAGGCACCTTGTAAAAAACACCTCTGTTTTCTGTGAAAAAATGTGATGTGTCCACATTGTGTTTTGGGCCATTTCATCTCGTGGGCGCTAGGCCTACCCACACAAGTGAGGTACAATTTTTATCGGGAGACTTAGGGGAACGCTGGGTGGAAGGAAATTTGTGGCTCCTCTCAGATACCAGAATTTTCTGTCATCAAAATGAGAGGAAAAAGTGTTTTTTTGGTCAAATATTGATGTTTGCAAAGGATTCTGGGTAACAGAACCTGGTCAGAGCCCCACAAGTCACCGCATCTTGGATTCCCCTAGGTGTCTAGTTTTCAAAAATGCGCTGGTTTGCTAGGTTCCCCAGGTGCTGGCTGAGCTAGAGGCCAAAATCCACAGGTAGGCACTTTGTAAAAAACACCTCTGTTTTGTGTGAAAAAATGTGATGTGTCCACGTTGTGTTTTGGGCCATTTCCTTTCGTGGGCGCTAGGCTTACCCACACAAGTGAGGTACCATTTTTATCGGCAGACTTGGGGGAACGCTGGGTGGAAGGAAATTTGTGGCTCCTCTCAGATTCCAGAACTTTCTGTCACCGAAATGAGAGGAAGAAGTGTTTTTTTGGCGAAATTGTGAGGTTTGCAAAGGATTCTGGGTAACAGAACCTGGTCCGAGCCCCACAAGTCACCCCATCTTGGATTCCACTAGGTGTCTAGTTTTAAAAAATGCGCTGGTTTGCTAGGTTTCCCCAGGTGCCGGCTGAGCTAGAGGCCAAAATCCACAGGTAGGCACTTTGTAAAAAACACCTCTGTGTTCTGTGAAAAAATGTGATGTGACCACATTGTGTTTTGGGCCATTTTCTTTCGTGGGCGCTAGGCCTACCCACACAAGTGAGGTACCATTTTTATCGGAAGACTTGTAGGAACGCTGGGTGGAAGGAAATTTGTGGCTCCTCCCAGATTCCAGAACTTTCTGTCACCGAAATTAGAGGAAAAAGAATTTTTTTTGGTCACATTTTGAGGTTTGCAAAGGATTCTGGGTAACAGAACCTGGTCAGAGCCCCATAAGTCATCCTGTCTTGGATTCCCCTAGGTGTCTAGTTTTAAAAAATGCGCTGGTTTGCTAGGTTTCCCCAGGTGCCGGCTGAGCTAGAGGCCAAAATCCATAGGTAGGCACTTTGTAAAAAACACCTCTGTTTTCTGTGAAAAAATGAGATGTGTCCACATTGTGTTTTGGGACATTTAATTTCGTGGGCGCTAGGCCTACCAACACAAGTGAGGTACAATTTTTATCGGGAGACTTAGGGGAACGCTGGGTGGAAGGAAATTTGTGGCTCCTCTCAGATACCAGAACTTTCTGTCATCAAAATGAGAGGAAAAAGTGTTTTTTTGGTCAAATATTGATGTTTGCAAAGGATTCTGGGTAACAGAACCTGGTCAGAGCCCCACAAGGCACCCCATCTTGGATTCCCCTAGGTGTCTAGTTTTCAAAAATGCGCTGGTTTGCTAGGTTCCCCAGGTGCTGGCTGAGCTAGAGGCCAAAATCCACAGGTAGGCACTTTGTAAAAAAACACCTCTGTTTTCTGTGAAAAAATGTGATGTGTCCACGTTGTGTTTTGGGCCATTTCCTTTCGTGGGCGCTAGGCCTACCCACACAAGTGAGGTACCATTTTTATTGGCAGACTTGGGGGAACGCTGGGTGGAAGGAAATTTGTGGCTCCTCTCAGATTCCAGAACTTTCTGTCACCGAAATGAGAGGAAAAAGTGTTTTTTGGGCGAAATTGTGAGGTTTGCAAAGGATTCTGGGTAACAGAACATGGTCCGAGCCCCACAAGTCACCCCATCTTGGATTCCCCTAGGTGTCTAGTTTTAAAAAATGCCCTGGTTTGCTAGGTTTCCCCAGGTGCCGGCTGAGCTAGGGGCCAAAATCCACAGGTAGGCACTTTGTAAAAAACACCTCTGTTTTCTGTGAAAAAATGTGATGTGACCACATTGTGTTTTGGGCCATTTTCTTTCGTGGGCGCTAGGCCTACCCACACAAGTGAGGTACCATTTTTATTGGAAGACTTGGAGGAACGCTGGGTGGAAGGAAATTTGTGGCTCCTCCCAGATTCCAGAACTTTCTGTCACCGAAATTAGAGGAAAAAGTATTTTTTTTGGTCACATTTTGAGGTTTGCAAAGGATTCTGGGTAACAGAACCTGGTCAGAGCCCCATAAGTCATCCTGTCTTGGATTCCCCTAGGTGTCTAGTTTTAAAAAATGCGCTGGTTTGCTAGGTTTCCCCAGGTGCCGGCTGAGCTAGAGGCCAAAATCCATAGGTAGGCACTTTGTAAAAAACACCTCTGTTTTCTGTGAAAAAATGTGATGTGTCCACATTGTGTTTTGGGCCATTTCATTTCGTGGGCGCTAGGCCTACCCACACAAGTGAGGTACCATTTTTATCGGGAGACTTAGGGGAACGCTGGGTGGAAGGAAATTTTTGGCTCCTCTCAGATTCCAGAACTTTCTGTCACCAAAATGAGAGGAAAAAGTGTTTTTTAGGTAAAATTTTGAGGTTTGCAAAGGATTCTGGGTAACAGAACCTTGTCAGAGCCCCACAAGTCACCCCATATTGGATTCCCCTAGGTGTCTAGTTTTAAAAAATGCGCTGGTTTGCTAGGTTTCCCCAGGTGCCGGCTGAGCTAGAGTCCAAAATCCACAGGTAGGCACTTTGTAAAAAACACCTCTGTTTTCTGTGAAAAAATGTGATGTGACCACATTATGTTTTGGGCCATTTTCTTTCGTGGGCGCTAGGCCTATCCACACAAGTGAGGTACCATTTTTATCGGAAGACTTGGAGGAACACTGGGTGGAAGGAAATTTGTGGCTCCTCCCAGATTCCAGCACTTCCTGTCACCGAAATTAGAGGAAAAAGTGTTTTTTTGGTCACATTTTGAGGTTTGCAAAGGATTCTGGGTAACAGAACCTGGTCAGAGCCCCATAAGTCATCCTGTCTTGGATTCCCCTAGGTGTCTAGTTTTCAAAAATGCGCTGGTTTGCTAGGTTTCCCCAGGTGCCGGCTGAGCTAGAGGCCAAAATCCATAGGTAGGCACTTTGAAAAAAAATACCTCTGTTTTGTGTGAAAAAATGTGATGTGTCCACATTGTGTTTTGGGCCATTTCATTTCGTGGGTGCTAGGCCTACCCACACAAGTGAGGTACAATTTTTATCGGGAGACTTAGGGGGACGCTGGGTGGAAGGAAATTTGTGGCTCCTCTCAGATACCAGAACATTCTGTCATCAAAATGAGAGGAAAAAGCGTTTTTTTGGTCAAATATTGATGTTTGCAAAGGATTCTGGGCAACAGAACCTGGTCAGAGCCCCACAAGTCACCCCATCTTGGATTCCCCAAGGTGTCTAGTTTTCAAAAATGCGCTGGTTTGCTAGGTTCCCCAGGTGCTGGCTGAGCTAGAGGTCAAAATCCACAGGTAGGCACTTTGTAAAAAACACCTCTGTTTTCTGTGAAAAAATTTGATGTGTCCACGTTGTGTTTTGGGCCATTTCCTTTCGTGGGCGCTAGGCCTACCCACACAAGTGAGGTACCATTTTTATCGGGAGACTTGGGGGAACGCTGGGTGGAAGGAAATTTGTGGCTCCTCTCAGATTCCAGAACTTTCTGTCACCGAAATGAGAGGAAAAAGTTTTTTTTTGGCGAAATTGTGAGGTTTGCAAAGGATTCTGGGTAACAGAACCTGGTCCGAGCCCCACAAGTCACCCCATCTTGGATTCTCGAGGTGTCAAGTTTAAAAAAATGCGCTGGATTGCTAGGTTTCCCCAGGTGCCGGCTGAGCTAGAGGCCAAAATCCACAGGTAGGCACTTTGTAAAAAACACCTCTGTTTTCTGTGAAAAAATGTGATGTGACCACATTGTGTTTTGGGCCATTTTCTTTCGTGGGCGCTAGGCCTACCCACACAAGTGAGGTACCATTTTTATCGGAAGACTTGGAGGAACGCTGGGTGGAAGGAAATTTGTGGCTCCTCCCAGATTCCAGAACTTTCTGTCACCGAAATTAGAGGAAAAAGTGTTTTTTTTGGTCACATTTTGAGGTTTGCAAAGGATTCTGGGTAACAGAACCTGGTCAGAGCCCCATAAGTCATCCTGTCTTGGATTCCCCTAGGTGTCTAGTTTTCAAAAATGCGCTGGTTTGCTAGGTTTCCCCAGGTGCCGGCTGAGCTAGAGGCCAAAATCCATAGGTAGGCACTTTGTAAAAAACACCTCTGTTTTCTGTGAAAAAATGTGATGTGTCCACATTGTGTTTTGGGCCATTTCATTTCGTGGGCGCTAGGCCTACCCACACAAGTGAGGTACCATTTTTATCGGGAGACTTAGGGGAACGCTGGGTGGAAGGAAATTTGTGGCTCCTCTCAGATTCCAGAACTTTCTGTCACCAAAATGAGAGGAAAAAGTGTTTTTTTGGTCACATTTTGAGGTTTGCAAAGGATTCTGGGTAACAGAACCTGGTCAGAGCCCCACAAGTCACCCCATCTTGGATTTCCCTAGGTGTCTAGTTTTAAAAAATGTGCTGGTTTGCTAGGTTTTCCCAGGTGCCGGCTGAGCTAGAGTCCAAAATCCACAGGTAGGAACTTTGTAAAAAAACACCTCTGTTTTCTGTGAAAAAATGTGATGTGACCACATTGTGTTTTGGGCTATTTACTTTTGTGGCCGCTAGGCCTACTCTCACAAGTGAGGTACCATTTTTATCGGAAGACTTGGAGGAACACTGGGTGGAAGGAAATTTGTGGCTCCTCCCAGATTCCAGAACTTCCTGTCACCGAAATTAGAGGAAAAAGTGTTTTTTTGGTCACATTTTGAGGTTTGCAAAGGATTCTGGGTAACAGAACCTGGTCAGAGCCCCATAAGTCATCCTGTCTTGGATTCCCCTAGGTGTCTAGTTTTCAAAAATGCGCTGGTTTGCTAGGTTTCCCCAGGTGCCGGCTGAGCTAGAGGCCAAAATCCATAGGTAGGCACTTTGTAAAAAACACCTCTGTTTTCTGTGAAAAAATGTGATGTGACCACGTTGTGTTTTGGCCATTTTCTTTCGTGGGCGCTAGGCCTACCCACACAAGTGAGGTACCATTTTTATCGGAAGACTTGTAGGAACGCTGGGTGGAAGGAAATTTGTGGCTCCTCCCAGATTCCAGAACTTTCTGTCATCAAAATGAGAGCAAAAAGCGTTTTTTTGGTCAAATATTGATGTTTGCAAAGGATTCTGGGTAACAGAACCTGGTCAGAGCCCCACAAGTCACCCCATCTTGGATTCCCCTAGGTGTCTAGTTTTCAAAAATGCGCTGGTTTGCTAGGTTCCCCAGGTGCTGGCTGAGCTAGAGGCCAAAATCCACAGGTAGGCACTTTGTAAAAAACACCTCTGTTTTCTGTGAAAAAATGTGATGTGTCTACGTTGTGTTTTGGGCCATTTCCTTTCGTGGGCGCTAGGCCTACCCACACAAGTGAGGTACCATTTTTATCTGGAGACTTGGGGGAACGCTGGGTGGAAGGAAATTCGTGGCTCCTCTCAGATTCCAGAACTTTCTGTCACCGAAATGAGAGGAAAAAGTGTTTTTTTGGCGAAATTGTGAGGTTTGCAAAGGATTCTGGGTAACAGAACCTGGTCCGAGCCCCACAAGTCACCCCATCTTGGTTCCCCTAGGTGTCTAGTTTTAAAAAATGCGCTGGTTTGCTAGGTTTCCCCAGGTGCCGGCTGAGCTAGAGGCCAAAATCCACAGGTAGGCACTTTGTAAAAAACACCTCTGTTTTCTGTGAAAAAATGTGATGTGACCACATTGTGTTTTGGGCCATTTTCTTTCGTGGGCGCTAGGCCTACCCACACAAGTGAGGTACCATTTTTATCGGAAGACTTTGAGGAACGCTGGGTGGAAGGAAATTTGTGGCTCCTCCCAGATTCCAGAACTTTCTGTCACCGAAATTAGAGGAAAAAGTGTTTTTTTTGGTCACATTTTGAGGTTTGCAAAGGATTCTGGGTAACAGAACCTGGTCAGAGCCCCATAAGTCATCCTGTCTTGGATTCCCCTAGGTGTCTAGTTTTCAAAAATGCGCTGGTTTGCTAGGTTCCCCAGGTGCTGGCTGAGCTAGAGGCCAAAATCCACAGGTAGGCACTTTGTAAAAAACACCTCTGTTTTGTGTGAAAAAATGTGATGTGTCCACGTTGTGTTTTGGGCCATTTCCTTTCGTGGGCGCTAGGTATACCCACACAAGTGAGGTACCATTTTTATCGGCAGACTTGGGGGAACGCTGGGTGGAAGGAAATTTGTGGCTCCTCTCAGATTCCAGAACTTTCTGTCACCGAAATGAGAGGAAAAAGTGTTTTTTTGGCGAAATTGTGAGGTTTGCAAAGGATTCTGGGTAACAGAACCTGGTCCGAGCCCCACAAGTCACCCCATCTTGGATTCCCCTAGGTGTCTAGTTTTAAAAAATGCGCTGGTTTGCTAGGTTTCCCCAGGTGCCGGCTGAGCTAGAGGCCAAAATCCACAGGTAGGCACTTTGTAAAAAACACCTCTGTGTTCTGTGAAAAAATGTGATGTGACCACATTGTGTTTTGGGCCATTTTCTTTCGTGGGCGCTAGGCCTACCCACACAAGTGAGGTACCATTTTTATCGGAAGACTTGTAGGAACGCTGGGTGGAAGGAAATTTGTGGCTCCTCCCAGATTCCAGAACTTTCTGTCACCGAAATTAGAGGAAAAAGTATTTTTTTTGGTCACATTTTGAGGTTTGCAAAGGATTCTGGGTAACAGAACCTGGTCAGAGCCCCATAAGTCATCCTGTCTTGGATTCCCCTAGGTGTCTAGTTTTCAAAAATGCGCTGGTTTGCTAGGTTTACCCAGGTGCCGGCTGAGCTAGAGGCCAAAATCCATAGGTAGGCACTCTGAAAAAAAACACCTCTGTCTTGTGTGAAAAAATGTGATGTGTCCACATTGTGTTTTGGGCCATTTCATTTCGTGGGCGCTAGGCCTACCCACACAAGTGAGGTACAATTTTTATCGGGAGACTTAGGGGAACGCTGGGTGGAAGGAAATTTGTGGCTCCTCTCAGATACCAGAACTTTCTGTCATCAAAATGAGAGGAAAAAGCGTTTTTTTGGTCAAATATTGATGTTTGCAAAGGATTCTGGGTAACAGAACCTGGTCAGAGCCCCACAAGTCACCCCATCTTGGATTCCCCTAGGTGTCTAGTTTTCAAAAATGCGCTGGTTTGCTAGGTTCCCCAGGTGCTGTCTGAGCTAGAGGCCAAAATCCACAGGTAAGCACTTTGTAAAAAACACCTCTGTTTTGTGTGAAAAAATGTGATGTGTCCACGTTGTGTTTTGGGCCATTTCCTTTCGTGGGCGCTAGGTCTACCCACACAAGTGAGGTACCATTTTTATCGGGAGACTTGGGGGAACGCTGGGTGGAAGGAAATTTGTGGCTCCTCTCAGATTCCAGAACTTTCTGTCACCGAAATGAGAGGAAAAAGTGTTTTTTTGGCGAAATTGTGAGGTTTGCAAAGGATTCTGGGTAACAGAACCTGGTCCGAGCCCCACAAGTCACCCCATCTTGGATTCCCCTAGGTGTCTAGTTTTAAAAAATGCGCTGGTTTGCTAGGTTTCCCCAGGTGCCGGCTGAGCTAGAGGCCAAAATCCACAGGTAGGCACTTTGTAAAAAACACCTCTGTGTTCTGTGAAAAAATGTGATGTGACCACATTGTGTTTTGGGCCATTTTCTTTCGTGGGCGCTAGGCCTACCCACACAAGTGAGGTACCATTTTTATCGGAAGACTTGTAGGAACGCTGGGTGGAAGGAAATTTGTGGCTCCTCCCAGATTCCAGAACTTTCTGTCACCGAAATTAGAGGAAAAAGTATTTTTTTTGGTCACATTTTGAGGTTTGCAAAGGATTCTGGGTAACAGAACCTGGTCAGAGCCCCATAAGTCATCCTGTCTTGGATTCCCCTAGGTGTCTAGTTTTCAAAAATGCGCTGGTTTGCTAGGTTTCCCCAGGTGCCGGCTGAGCTAGAGGCCAAAATCCATAGGTAGGCACTCTGAAAAAAACCACCTCTGTTTTGTGTGAAAAAATGTGATGTGTCCACATTGTGTTTTGGGCCATTTCATTTCGTGGGCGCTAGGCCTACCCACACAAGTGAGGTACAATTTTTATCAGGAGACTTAGGGGAACGCTGGGTGGAAGGAAATCTGTGGCTCCTCTCAGATACCAGAACTTTCTGTCATCAAAATGAAAGGAAAAAGCGTTTTTTTGGTCAAATATTGATGTTTGCAAAGGATTCTGGGTAACAGAACCTGGTCAGAGCCCCACAAGTCACCCCATCTTGGATTCCCCTAGGTGTCTAGTTTTCAAAAATGCGCTGGTTTGCTAGGTTCCCCAGGTGCTGGCTGAGCTAGAGGCCAAAATCCACAGGTAGGCACTTTGTAAAAAACACCTCTGTTTTCTGTGAAAAAATGTGATGTGTCCACGTTGTGTTTTGGGCCATTTCCTTTCGTGGGCGCTAGGCCTACCCACACAAGTGAGGTACCATTTTTATCGGGAGACTTGGGGGAACGCTGGGTGGAAGGAAATTTGTGGCTCCTCTCAGATTCCAGAACTTTCTGTCACCGAAATGAGAGGAAAAAGTGTTTTTTTGGCGAAATTGTGAGGTTTGCAAAGGATTCTGGGTAACAGAACCTGGTCCGAGCCCCACAAGTCACCCCATCTTGGTTCCCCTAGGTGTCTAGTTTTAAAAAATGCACTGGTTTGCTAGGTTTCCCCAGGTGCCGGCTGAGCTAGAGGCCAAAATCCACAGGTAGGCACTTTGTAAAAAACACCTCTGTTTTCTGTGAAAAAATGTGATGTGACCACATTGTGTTTTGGGCCATTTTCTTTCGTGGGCGCTAGGCCTACCCACCCAAGTGAGGTACCATTTTTATCGGAAGACTTGGAGGAACGCTGGGTGGAAGGAAATTTGTGGCTCCTCCCAGATTCCAGAACTTTCTGTCACCGAAATTAGAGGAAAAAGTGTTTTTTTTGGTCACATTTTGAGGTTTGCAAAGGATTCTGGGTAACAGAACCTGGTCAGAGCCCCATAAGTCATCCTGTCTTGGATTCCCCTAGGTGTCTAGTTTTCAAAAAGGTGCTGGTTTGCTAGGTTTCCCCAGGTGCCGGCTGAGCTAGAGGCCAAAATCCATAGGTAGGCACTTTGTAAAAAATCACCTCTGTTTTGTGTGAAAAAATGTGATGTGTCCACATTGTGTTTTGGGCCATTTCATTTCGTGGGCGCTAGGCCTACCCACACAAGTGAGGTACAATTTTTATCGGGAGACTTAGGGGAACGCTGGGTGGAAGGAAATTTGTGGCTCCTCTCAGATACCAGAACTTTCTGTCATCAAAATGAGAGGAAAAAGCGTTTTTTTCGTCAAATATTGATGTTTGCAAAGGATTCTGGGTAACCGCACCTGGTCAGAGCCCCACAAGTCACACCATCTTGGATTCCCCTAGATGTCTAGTTTTCAAAAATGCGCTGGTTTGCTAGGTTCCCCAGGTGCTGGCTGAGCTAGAGGCCAAAATCCACAGGTAGGCACTTTGTAAAAAACACCTCTGTTTTCTGTGAAAAAATGTGATGTGTCCACGTTGTGTTTTGGGCCATTTCCTTTCGTGGGCGCTAGGCCTACCCACACAAGTGAGGTACCATTTTTATCGGGAGACTTGGGGGAACGCTGGGTGGAAGGAAATTTGTGGCTCCTCTCAGATTCCAGAACTTTCTGTCACCGAAATGAGAGGAAAAAGTGTTTTTTTGGCGAAATTGTGAGGTTTGCAAAGGACTCTGGGTAACAGAACCTGGTCCGAGCCCCACAAGTCACCCCATCTTGTATTCCCCTAGGTGTCTAGTTTTAAAAAATGCGCTCGTTTGCTAGGTTTCCCCAGGTGCCGGTTGAGCTAGAGGCCAAAATCCACAGGTAGGCACTTTGTAAAAAACACCTCTGTTTTCTGTGAAAAAATGTGATGTGACCACATTGTGTTTTGGGCCATTTTCTTTCGTGGGCGCTAGGCCTACCCACACAAGTGAGGTACCATTTTTATCGGAAGACTTGGAGGAACGCTGGGTGGAAGGAAATTTGTGGCTCCTCCCAGATTCCAGAACTTTCTGTCACCGAAATTAGAGGAAAAAGTGTTTTTTTTGGTCACATTTTGAGGTTTGCAAAGGATTCTGGGTAACAGAACCTGGTCAGAGCCCCATAAGTCATCCTGTCTTGGATTCCCCTAGGTGTCTAGTTTTCAAAAATGCGCTGGTTTGCTCGGTTTCCCCAGGTGCCGGCTGAGCTAGAGGCCAAAATCCATAGGTAGGCACTTTGTAAAAAACACCTCTGTTTTCTGTGAAAAAATGTGATGTGTCCACATTGTGTTTTGGGCCATTTCATTTCGTGGGCGCTAGGCCTACCCACACAAGTGAGGTACCATTTTTATCGGGAGACTTAGGGGAACGCTGGGTGGAAGGAAATTTGTGGCTCCTCTCAGATTCCAGAACTTTCTGTCACCAAAATGAGAGGAAAAAGTGTTTTTTTGGTCACATTTTGAGGTTTGCAAAGGATTCTGGGTAACAGAACCTGGTCAGAGCCCCACAAGTCACCCCATCTTGGATTTCCCTAGGTGTCTAGTTTTAAAAAATGTGCTGGTTTGCTAGGTTTTCCCAGGTGCCGGCTGAGCTAGAGTCCAAAATCCACAGGTAGGCACTTTGTAAAAAACACCTCTGTTTTCTGTGAAAAAATGTGATGTGACCACATTGTGTTTTGGGCCATTTTCTTTTGTGGCCGCTAGGCCTACCCTCACAAGTGAGGTACCATTTTTATCGGAAGACTTGGAGGAACACTGGGTGGAAGGAAATTTGTGGCTCCTCCCAGATTCCAGAACTTTCTGTCACCGAAATTAGAGGAACAAGTGTTTTTTTTGGTCACATTTTGAGGTTTGCAAAGGATTCTGGGTAACAGAACCTGGTCAGAGCCCCACAACTCACCCTGTCTTGGATTCCCCTAGGTGTCTAGTTTTAAAAAATGTGCTGGTTTTCTAGGTTTCCCCAGGTGACGGCTGAGCTAGAGGCCAAAATCCACAGGTAGGCACTTTGTAAAAAACACCTCTGTTTTCTGTAAAAAAAAATGTGATGTGTCCACGTTGTGTTTTGGGCCATTTCCTTTCGTGTGCGCTAGGCCTACCCACACAAGTGAGGTACCATTTTTATCGGGAGACTTAGGGGAACGCTGGGTGGAAGGAAATTTGTGGCTTCTCTCAGATTCCAGAACTTTCTGTCACCGAAATGAGAGGAAAAAATGTTTTTTTGGCCAAATTTTGAGGTTTGCAAAGGATTCTGGGTAACAGAACCTGGTCAGAGCCCCACAAGTCACCCCATCTTGGTTTCCCCTACGTGTCTAGTTTTAAAAAATGCGCTGGTTTGCTAGGTTTCCCCAGGTGCCGGCTGAGCTAGAGGCCAAAATCCACAGGTAGGCACTTTGTAAAAAACACCTCTGTTTTCTGTGAAAAAATGTGACGTGACCACATTGTGTTTTGGGCCATTTTCTTTCGTGGGCGCTAGGCCTACCCACACAAGTGAGGTACCATTTTTATCGGAAGACTTGGAGGAACGCTGGGTGGAAGGAAATTTGTGGCTCCTCCCAGATTCCAGAACTTTCTGTCACCGAAATTAGAGGAAAAAGTGTTTTTTTGGTCACATTTTGAGGTTTGCAAAGGATTCTGGGTAACAGAACCTGGTCAGAGCCCCATAAGTCATCCTGTCTTGGATTCCCCTAGGTGTCTTGTTTTCAAAAATGCGCTGGTTTGCTAGGTTTCCCCAGGTGCCGGCTGAGCTAGAGGCCAAAATCCATAGGTAGGCACTTTGTAAAAAACACCTCTGTTTTCTGTGAAAAAATGTGATGTGTCCACATTGTGTTTTGGGCCATTTCATCTCGTGGGCGCTAGGCCTACCCACACAAGTGAGGTACAATTTTTATCGGGAGACTTAGGGGAACGCTGGGTGGAAGGAAATTTGTGGCTCCTCTCAGATACCAGAATTTTCTGTCATCAAAATGAGAGGAAAAAGTGTTTTTTTGGTCAAATATTGATGTTTGCAAAGGATTCTGGGTAACAGAACCTGGTCAGAGCCCCACAAGTCACCGCATCTTGGATTCCCCTAGGTGTCTAGTTTTCAAAAATGCGCTGGTTTGCTAGGTTCCCCAGGTGCTGGCTGAGCTAGAGGCCAAAATCCACAGGTAGGCACTTTGTAAAAAACACCTCTGTTTTGTGTGAAAAAATGTGATGTGTCCACGTTGTGTTTTGGGCCATTTCCTTTCGTGGGCGCTAGGCTTACCCACACAAGTGAGGTACCATTTTTATCGGCAGACTTGGGGGAACGCTGGGTGGAAGGAAATTTGTGGCTCCTCCCAGATTCCAGAACTTTCTGTCACCGAAATGAGAGGAAGAAGTGTTTTTTTGGCGAAATTGTGAGGTTTGCAAAGGATTCTGGGTAACAGAACCTGGTCCGAGCCCCACAAGTCACCCCATCTTGGATTCCACTAGGTGTCTAGTTTTAAAAAATGCGCTGGTTTGCTAGGTTTCCCCAGGTGCCGGCTGAGCTAGAGGCCAAAATCCACAGGTAGGCACTTTGTAAAAAACACCTCTGTGTTCTGTGAAAAAATGTGATGTGACCACATTGTGTTTTGGGCCATTTTCTTTCGTGGGCGCTAGGCCTACCCACACAAGTGAGGTACCATTTTTATCGGAAGACTTGTAGGAACGCTGGGTGGAAGGAAATTTGTGGCTCCTCCCAGATTCCAGAACTTTCTGTCACCGAAATTAGAGGAAAAAGAATTTTTTTTGGTCACATTTTGAGGTTTGCAAAGGATTCTGGGTAACAGAACCTGGTCAGAGCCCCATAAGTCATCCTGTCTTGGATTCCCCTAGGTGTCTAGTTTTAAAAAATGCGCTGGTTTGCTAGGTTTCCCCAGGTGCCGGCTGAGCTAGAGGCCAAAATCCATAGGTAGGCACTTTGTAAAAAACACCTCTGTTTTCTGTGAAAAAATGAGATGTGTCCACATTGTGTTTTGGGACATTTAATTTCGTGGGCGCTAGGCCTACCAACACAAGTGAGGTACAATTTTTATCGGGAGACTTAGGGGAACGCTGGGTGGAAGGAAATTTGTGGCTCCTCTCAGATACCAGAACTTTCTGTCATCAAAATGAGAGGAAAAAGTGTTTTTTTGGTCAAATATTGATGTTTGCAAAGGATTCTGGGTAACAGAACCTGGTCAGAGCCCCACAAGGCACCCCATCTTGGATTCCCCTAGGTGTCTAGTTTTCAAAAATGCGCTGGTTTGCTAGGTTCCCCAGGTGCTGGCTGAGCTAGAGGCCAAAATCCACAGGTAGGCACTTTGTAAAAAAACACCTCTGTTTTCTGTGAAAAAATGTGATGTGTCCACGTTGTGTTTTGGGCCATTTCCTTTCGTGGGCGCTAGGCCTACCCACACAAGTGAGGTACCATTTTTATTGGCAGACTTGGGGGAACGTTGGGTGGAAGGAAATTTGTGGCTCCTCTCAGATTCCAGAACTTTCTGTCACCGAAATGAGAGGAAAAAGTGTTTTTTTGGCGAAATTGTGAGGTTTGCAAAGGATTCTGGGTAACAGAACATGGTCCGAGCCCCACAAGTCACCCCATCTTGGATTCCCCTAGGTGTCTAGTTTTAAAAAATGCCCTGGTTTGCTAGGTTTCCCCAGGTGCCGGCTGAGCTAGAGGCCAAAATCCACAGGTAGGCACTTTGTAAAAAACACCTCTGTTTTCTGTGAAAAAATGTGATGTGACCACATTGTGTTTTGGGCCATTTTCTTTCGTGGGCGCTAGGCCTACCCACACAAGTGAGGTACCATTTTTATTGGAAGACTTGGAGGAACGCTGGGTGGAAGGAAATTTGTGGCTCCTCCCAGATTCCAGAACTTTCTGTCACCGAAATTAGAGGAAAAAGTATTTTTTTTGGTCACATTTTGAGGTTTGCAAAGGATTCTGGGTAACAGAACCTGGTCAGAGCCCCATAAGTCATCCTGTCTTGGATTCCCCTAGGTGTCTAGTTTTAAAAAATGCGCTGGTTTGCTAGGTTTCCCCAGGTGCCGGCTGAGCTAGAGGCCAAAATCCATAGGTAGGCACTTTGTAAAAAACACCTCTGTTTTCTGTGAAAAAATGTGATGTGTCCACATTGTGTTTTGGGCCATTTCATTTCGTGGGCGCTAGGCCTACCCACACAAGTGAGGTACCATTTTTATCGGGAGACTTAGGGGAACGCTGGGTGGAAGGAAATTTTTGGCTCCTCTCAGATTCCAGAACTTTCTGTCACCAAAATGAGAGGAAAAAGTGTTTTTTAGGTAAAATTTTGAGGTTTGCAAAGGATTCTGGGTAACAGAACCTTGTCAGAGCCCCACAAGTCACCCCATATTGGATTCCCCTAGGTGTCTAGTTTTAAAAAATGCGCTGGTTTGCTAGGTTTCCCCAGGTGCCGGCTGAGCTAGAGTCCAAAATCCACAGGTAGGCACTTTGTAAAAAACACCTCTGTTTTCTGTGAAAAAATGTGATGTGACCACATTATGTTTTGGGCCATTTTCTTTCGTGGGCGCTAGGCCTATCCACACAAGTGAGGTACCATTTTTATCGGAAGACTTGGAGGAACACTGGGTGGAAGGAAATTTGTGGCTCCTCCCAGATTCCAGCACTTCCTGTCACCGAAATTAGAGGAAAAAGTGTTTTTTTGGTCACATTTTGAGGTTTGCAAAGGATTCTGGGTAACAGAACCTGGTCAGAGCCCCATAAGTCATCCTGTCTTGGATTCCCCTAGGTGTCTAGTTTTTAAAAATGCGCTGGTTTGCTAGGTTTCCCCAGGTGCCGGCTGAGCTAGAGGCCATAATCCATAGGTAGGCACTTTGTAAAAAACACCTCTGTTTTCTGTGAAAAAATGTGATGTGTCCACATTGTGTTTTGGGCCATTTCATTTCGTGGGCGCTAGGCCTACCCACACAAGTGAGGTACCATTTTTATCGGGAGACTTAGGGGAATGCTGGGTGGAAGGAAATTTGTGGCTCCTCTCAGATTCCAGAACTTTCTGTCACCAACATGAGAGGAAAAAGTGTTTTTTTTGGTCAAATATTGAGGTTTGCAAAGGATTCTGGGTAACAGAACCTGGTCAGAGCCCCATAAGTCATCCTGTCTTGGATTCCCCTAGGTGTCTAGTTTTCAAAAATGCGCTGGTTTGCTAGGTTTCCCCAGGTGCCGGCTGAGCTAGAGGCCAAAATCCATAGGTAGGCACTTTGAAAAAAAATACCTCTGTTTTGTGTGAAAAAATGTGATGTGTCCACATTGTGTTTTGGGCCATTTCATTTCGTGGGCGCTAGGCCTACCCACACAAGTGAGGTACAATTTTTATCGGGAGACTTAGGGGGACGCTGGGTGGAAGGAAATTTGTGGCTCCTCTCAGATACCAGAACATTCTGTCATCAAAATGAGAGGAAAAAGCGTTTTTTTGGTCAAATATTGATGTTTGCAAAGGATTCTGGGCAACAGAACCTGGTCAGAGCCCCACAAGTCACCCCATCTTGGATTCCCCAAGGTGTCTAGTTTTCAAAAATGCGCTGGTTTGCTAGGTTCCCCAGGTGCTGGCTGAGCTAGAGGTCAAAATCCACAGGTAGGCACTTTGTAAAAAACACCTCTGTTTTCTGTGAAAAAATTTGATGTGTCCACGTTGTGTTTTGGGCCATTTCCTTTCGTGGGCGCTAGGCCTACCCACACAAGTGAGGTACCATTTTTATCGGGAGACTTGGGGGAACGCTGGGTGGAAGGAAATTTGTGGCTCCTCTCAGATTCCAGAACTTTCTGTCACCGAAATGAGAGGAAAAAGTTTTTTTTGGGCGAAATTGTGAGGTTTGCAAAGGATTCTGGGTAACAGAACCTGGTCCGAGCCCCACAAGTCACCCCATCTTGGATTCTCGAGGTGTCAAGTTTAAAAAAATGCGCTGGATTGCTAGGTTTCCCCAGGTGCCGGCTGAGCTAGAGGCCAAAATCCACAGGTAGGCACTTTGTAAAAAACACCTCTGTTTTCTGTGAAAAAATGTGATGTGACCACATTGTGTTTTGGGCCATTTTCTTTCGTGGGCGCTAGGCCTACCCACACAAGTGAGGTACCATTTTTATCGGAAGACTTGGAGGAACGCTGGGTGGAAGGAAATTTGTGGCTCCTCCCAGATTCCAGAACTTTCTGTCACCGAAATTAGAGGAAAAAGTGTTTTTTTTGGTCACATTTTGAGGTTTGCAAAGGATTCTGGGTAACAGAACCTGGTCAGAGCCCCATAAGTCATCCTGTCTTGGATTCCCCTAGGTGTCTAGTTTTCAAAAATGCGCTGGTTTGCTAGGTTTCCCCAGGTGCCGGCTGAGCTAGAGGCCAAAATCCATAGGTAGGCACTTTGTAAAAAACACCTCTGTTTTCTGTGAAAAAATGTGATGTGTCCACATTGTGTTTTGGGCCATTTCATTTCGTGGGCGCTAGGCCTACCCACACAAGTGAGGTACCATTTTTATCGGGAGACTTAGGGGAACGCTGGGTGGAAGGAAATTTGTGGCTCCTCTCAGATTCCAGAACTTTCTGTCACCAAAATGAGAGGAAAAAGTGTTTTTTTGGTCACATTTTGAGGTTTGCAAAGGATTCTGGGTAACAGAACCTGGTCAGAGCCCCACAAGTCACCCCATCTTGGATTTCCCTAGGTGTCTAGTTTTAAAAAAAGTGCTGGTTTGCTAGGTTTTCCCAGGTGCCGGCTGAGCTAGAGTCCAAAATCCACAGGTAGGCACTTTGTAAAAAAACACCTCTGTTTTCTGTGAAAAAATGTGATGTGACCACATTGTGTTTTGGGCTATTTACTTTTGTGGCCGCTAGGCCTACTCTCACAAGTGAGGTACCATTTTTATCGGAAGACTTGGAGGAACACTGGGTGGAAGGAAATTTGTGGCTCCTCCCAGATTCCAGAACTTCCTGTCACCGAAATTAGAGGAAAAAGTGTTTTTTTGGTCACATTTTGAGGTTTGCAAAGGATTCTGGGTAACAGAACCTGGTCAGAGCCCCATAAGTCATCCTGTCTTGGATTCCCCTAGGTGTCTAGTTTTCAAAAATGCGCTGGTTTGCTAGGTTTCCCCAGGTGCCGGCTGAGCTAGAGGCCAAAATCCATAGGTAGGCACTTTGTAAAAAACACCTCTGTTTTCTGTGAAAAAATGTGATGTGACCACGTTGTGTTTTGGGCCATTTTCTTTCGTGGGCGCTAGGCCTACCCACACAAGTGAGGTACCATTTTTATCGGAAGACTTGTAGGAACGCTGGGTGGAAGGAAATTTGTGGCTCCTCCCAGATTCCAGAACTTTCTGTCATCAAAATGAGAGCAAAAAGCGTTTTTTTGGTCAAATATTGATGTTTGCAAAGGATTCTGGGTAACAGAACCTGGTCAGAGCCCCACAAGTCACCCCATCTTGGATTCCCCTAGGTGTCTAGTTTTCAAAAATGCGCTGGTTTGCTAGGTTCCCCAGGTGCTGGCTGAGCTAGAGGCCAAAATCCATAGGTAGGCACTTTGTAAAAAACACCTCTGTTTTCTGTGAAAAAATGTGATGTGTCTACGTTGTGTTTTGGGCCATTTCCTTTCGTGGGCGCTAGGCCTACCCACACAAGTGAGGTACCATTTTTATCGGGAGACTTGGGGGAACGCTGGGTGGAAGGAAATTTGTGGCTCCTCTCAGATTCCAGAACTTTCTGTCACCGAAATGAGAGGAAAAAGTGTTTTTTTGGCGAAATTGTGAGGTTTGCAAAGGATTCTGGGTAACAGAACCTGGTCCGAGCCCCACAAGTCACCCCATCTTGGTTCCCCTAGGTGTCTAGTTTTAAAAAATGCGCTGGTTTGCTAGGTTTCCCCAGGTGCCGGCTGAGCTAGAGGCCAAAATCCACAGGTAGGCACTTTGTAAAAAACACCTCTGTTTTCTGTGAAAAAATGTGATGTGACCACATTGTGTTTTGGGCCATTTTCTTTCGTGGGCGCTAGGCCTACCCACACAAGTGAGGTACCATTTTTATCGGAAGACTTTGAGGAACGCTGGGTGGAAGGAAATTTGTGGCTCCTCCCAGATTCCAGAACTTTCTGTCACCGAAATTAGAGGAAAAAGTGTTTTTTTTGGTCACATTTTGAGGTTTGCAAAGGATTCTGGGTAACAGAACCTGGTCAGAGCCCCATAAGTCATCCTGTCTTGGATTCCCCTAGGTGTCTAGTTTTCAAAAATGCGCTGGTTTGCTAGGTTCCCCAGGTGCTGGCTGAGCTAGAGGCCAAAATCCACAGGTAGGCACTTTGTAAAAAACACCTCTGTTTTGTGTGAAAAAATGTGATGTGTCCACGTTGTGTTTTGGGCCATTTCCTTTCGTGGGCGCTAGGTATACCCACACAAGTGAGGTACCATTTTTATCGGCAGACTTGGGGGAACGCTGGGTGGAAGGAAATTTGTGGCTCCTCTCAGATTCCAGAACTTTCTGTCACCGAAATGAGAGGAAAAAGTGTTTTTTTGGCGAAATTGTGAGGTTTGCAAAGGATTCTGGGTAACAGAACCTGGTCCGAGCCCCACAAGTCACCCCATCTTGGATTCCCCTAGGTGTCTAGTTTTAAAAAATGCGCTGGTTTGCTAGGTTTCCCCAGGTGCCGGCTGAGCTAGAGGCCAAAATCCACAGGTAGGCACTTTGTAAAAAACACCTCTGTGTTCTGTGAAAAAATGTGATGTGACCACATTGTGTTTTGGGCCATTTTCTTTCGTGGGCGCTAGGCCTACCCACACAAGTGAGGTACCATTTTTATCGGAAGACTTGTAGGAACGCTGGGTGGAAGGAAATTTGTGGCTCCTCCCAGATTCCAGAACTTTCTGTCACCGAAATTAGAGGAAAAAGTATTTTTTTTGGTCACATTTTGAGGTTTGCAAAGGATTCTGGGTAACAGAACCTGGTCAGAGCCCCATAAGTCATCCTGTCTTGGATTCCCCTAGGTGTCTAGTTTTCAAAAATGCGCTGGTTTGCTAGGTTTACCCAGGTGCCGGCTGAGCTAGAGGCCAAAATCCATAGGTAGGCACTCTGAAAAAAAACACCTCTGTCTTGTGTGAAAAAATGTGATGTGTCCACATTGTGTTTTGGGCCATTTCATTTCGTGGGCGCTAGGCCTACCCACACAAGTGAGGTACAATTTTTATCGGGAGACTTAGGGGAACGCTGGGTGGAAGGAAATTTGTGGCTCCTCTCAGATACCAGAACTTTCTGTCATCAAAATGAGAGGAAAAAGCATTTTTTTGGTCAAATATTGATGTTTGCAAAGGATTCTGGGTAACAGAACCTGGTCAGAGCCCCACAAGTCACCCCATCTTGGATTCCCCTAGGTGTCTAGTTTTCAAAAATGCGCTGGTTTGCTAGGTTCCCCAGGTGCTGTCTGAGCTAGAGGCCAAAATCCACAGGTAAGCACTTTGTAAAAAACACCTCTGTTTTGTGTGAAAAAATGTGATGTGTCCACGTTGTGTTTTGGGCCATTTCCTTTCGTGGGCGCTAGGTCTACCCACACAAGTGAGGTACCATTTTTATCGGGAGACTTGGGGGAACGCTGGGTGGAAGGAAATTTGTGGCTCCTCTCAGATTCCAGAACTTTCTGTCACCGAAATGAGAGGAAAAAGTGTTTTTTTGGCGAAATTGTGAGGTTTGCAAAGGATTCTGGGTAACAGAACCTGGTCCGAGCCCCACAAGTCACCCCATCTTGGATTCCCCTAGGTGTCTAGTTTTAAAAAATGCGCTGGTTTGCTAGGTTTCCCCAGGTGCCGGCTGAGCTAGAGGCCAAAATCCACAGGTAGGCACTTTGTAAAAAACACCTCTGTGTTCTGTGAAAAAATGTGATGTGACCACATTGTGTTTTGGGCCATTTTCTTTCGTGGGCGCTAGGCCTACCCACACAAGTGAGGTACCATTTTTATCGGAAGACTTGTAGGAACGCTGGGTGGAAGGAAATTTGTGGCTCCTCCCAGATTCCAGAACTTTCTGTCACCGAAATTAGAGGAAAAAGTATTTTTTTTGGTCACATTTTGAGGTTTGCAAAGGATTCTGGGTAACAGAACCTGGTCAGAGCCCCATAAGTCATCCTGTCTTGGATTCCCCTAGGTGTCTAGTTTTCAAAAATGCGCTGGTTTGCTAGGTTTCCCCAGGTGCCGGCTGAGCTAGAGGCCAAAATCCATAGGTAGGCACTCTGAAAAAAACCACCTCTGTTTTGTGTGAAAAAATGTGATGTGTCCACATTGTGTTTTGGGCCATTTCATTTCGTGGGCGCTACGCCTACCCACACAAGTGAGGTACAATTTTTATCAGGAGACTTAGGGGAACGCTGGGTGGAAGGAAATTTGTGGCTCCTCTCAGATACCAGAACTTTCTGTCATCAAAATGAAAGGAAAAAGCGTTTTTTTGGTCAAATATTGATGTTTGCAAAGGATTCTGGGTAACAGAACCTGGTCAGAGCCCCACAAGTCACCCCATCTTGGATTCCCCTAGGTGTCTAGTTTTCAAAAATGCGCTGGTTTGCTAGGTTCCCCAGGTGCTGGCTGAGCTAGAGGCCAAAATCCACAGGTAGGCACTTTGTAAAAAACACCTCTGTTTTCTGTGAAAAAATGTGATGTGTCCACGTTGTGTTTTGGGCCATTTCCTTTCGTGGGCGCTAGGCCTACCCACACAAGTGAGGTACCATTTTTATCGGGAGACTTGGGGGAACGCTGGGTGGAAGGAAATTTGTGGCTCCTCTCAGATTCCAGAACTTTCTGTCACCGAAATGAGAGGAAAAAGTGTTTTTTGGGCGAAATTGTGAGGTTTGCAAAGGATTCTGGGTAACAGAACCTGGTCCGAGCCCCACAAGTCACCCCATCTTGGTTCCCCTAGGTGTCTAGTTTTAAAAAATGCACTGGTTTGCTAGGTTTCCCCAGGTGCCGGCTGAGCTAGAGGCCAAAATCCACAGGTAGGCACTTTGTAAAAAACACCTCTGTTTTCTGTGAAAAAATGTGATGTGACCACATTGTGTTTTGGGCCATTTTCTTTCGTGGGCGCTAGGCCTACCCACCCAAGTGAGGTACCATTTTTATCGGAAGACTTGGAGGAACGCTGGGTGGAAGGAAATTTGTGGCTCCTCCCAGATTCCAGAACTTTCTGTCACCGAAATTAGAGGAAAAAGTGTTTTTTTTGGTCACATTTTGAGGTTTGCAAAGGATTCTGGGTAACAGAACCTGGTCAGAGCCCCATAAGTCATCCTGTCTTGGATTCCCCTAGGTGTCTAGTTTTCAAAAAGGTGCTGGTTTGCTAGGTTTCCCCAGGTGCCGGCTGAGCTAGAGGCCAAAATCCATAGGTAGGCACTTTGTAAAAAATCACCTCTGTTTTGTGTGAAAAAATGTGATGTGTCCACATTGTGTTTTGGGCCATTTCATTTCGTGGGCGCTAGGCCTACCCACACAAGTGAGGTACAATTTTTATCGGGAGACTTAGGGGAACGCTGGGTGGAAGGAAATTTGTGGCTCCTCTCAGATACCAGAACTTTCTGTCATCAAAATGAGAGGAAAAAGTGTTTTTTTCGTCAAATATTGATGTTTGCAAAGGATTCTGGGTAACCGCACCTGGTCAGAGCCCCACAAGTCACACCATCTTGGATTCCCCTAGATGTCTAGTTTTCAAAAATGCGCTGGTTTGCTAGGTTCCCCAGGTGCTGGCTGAGCTAGAGGCCAAAATCCACAGGTAGGCACTTTGTAAAAAACACCTCTGTTTTCTGTGAAAAAATGTGATGTGTCCACGTTGTGTTTTGGGCCATTTCCTTTCGTGGGCGCTAGGCCTACCCACACAAGTGAGGTACCATTTTTATCGGGAGACTTGGGGGAACGCTGGGTGGAAGGAAATTTGTGGCTCCTCTCAGATTCCAGAACTTTCTGTCACCGAAATGAGAGGAAAAAGTGTTTTTTTGGCGAAATTGTGAGGTTTGCAAAGGACTCTGGGTAACAGAACCTGGTCCGAGCCCCACAAGTCACCCCATCTTGTATTCCCCTAGGTGTCTAGTTTTAAAAAATGCGCTGGTTTGCTAGGTTTCCCCAGGTGCCGGCTGAGCTAGAGGCCAAAATCCACAGGTAGGCACTTTGTAAAAAACACCTCTGTTTTCTGTGAAAAAATGTGATGTGACCACATTGTGTTTTGGGCCATTTTCTTTCGTGGGCGCTAGGCCTACCCACACAAGTGAGGTACCATTTTTATCGGAAGACTTGGAGGAACGCTGGGTGGAAGGAAATTTGTGGCTCCTCCCAGATTCCAGAACTTTCTGTCACCGAAATTAGAGGAAAAAGTGTTTTTTTTGGTCACATTTTGAGGTTTGCAAAGGATTCTGGGTAACAGAACCTGGTCAGAGCCCCATAAGTCATCCTGTCTTGGATTCCCCTAGGTGTCTAGTTTTCAAAAATGCGCTGGTTTGCTCGGTTTCCCCAGGTGCCGGCTGAGCTAGAGGCCAAAATCCATAGGTAGGCACTTTGTAAAAAACACCTCTGTTTTCTGTGAAAAAATGTGATGTGTCCACATTGTGTTTTGGGCCATTTCATTTCGTGGGCGCTAGGCCTACCCACACAAGTGAGGTACCATTTTTATCGGGAGACTTAGGGGAACGCTGGGTGGAAGGAAATTTGTGGCTCCTCTCAGATTCCAGAACTTTCTGTCACCAAAATGAGAGGAAAAAGTGTTTTTTTGGTCACATTTTGAGGTTTGCAAAGGATTCTGGGTAACAGAACCTGGTCAGAGCCCCACAAGTCACCCCATCTTGGATTTCCCTAGGTGTCTAGTTTTAAAAAATGTGCTGGTTTGCTAGGTTTTCCCAGGTGCCGGCTGAGCTAGAGTCCAAAATCCACAGGTAGGCACTTTGTAAAAAACACCTCTGTTTTCTGTGAAAAAATGTGATGTGACCACATTGTGTTTTGGGCCATTTTCTTTTGTGGCCGCTAGGCCTACCCTCACAAGTGAGGTACCATTTTTATCGGAAGACTTGGAGGAACACTGGGTGGAAGGAAATTTGTGGCTCCTCCCAGATTCCAGAACTTTCTGTCACCGAAATTAGAGGAACAAGTGTTTTTTTTGGTCACATTTTGAGGTTTGCAAAGGATTCTGGGTAACAGAACCTGGTCAGAGCCCCACAACTCACCCTGTCTTGGATTCCCCTAGGTGTCTAGTTTTAAAAAATGTGCTGGTTTTCTAGGTTTCCCCAGGTGACGGCTGAGCTAGAGGCCAAAATCCACAGGTAGGCACTTTGTAAAAAACACCTCTGTTTTCTGTAAAAAAAAATGTGATGTGTCCACGTTGTGTTTTGGGCCATTTCCTTTCGTGTGCGCTAGGCCTACCCACACAAGTGAGGTACCATTTTTATCGGGAGACTTAGGGGAACGCTGGGTGGAAGGAAATTTGTGGCTTCTCTCAGATTCCAGAACTTTCTGTCACCGAAATGAGAGGAAAAAATGTTTTTTTGGCCAAATTTTGAGGTTTGCAAAGGATTCTGGGTAACAGAACCTGGTCAGAGCCCCACAAGTCACCCCATCTTGGATTCCCCTACGTGTCTAGTTTTAAAAAATGCGCTGGTTTGCTAGGTTTCCCCAGGTGCCGGCTGAGCTAGAGGCCAAAATCCACAGGTAGGCACTTTGTAAAAAACACCTCTGTTTTCTGTGAAAAAATGTGACGTGACCACATTGTGTTTTGGGCCATTTTCTTTCGTGGGCGCTAGGCCTACCCACACAAGTGAGGTACCATTTTTATCGGAAGACTTGGAGGAACGCTGGGTGGAAGGAAATTTGTGGCTCCTCCCAGATTCCAGAACTTTCTGTCACCGAAATTAGAGGAAAAAGTGTTTTTTTGGTCACATTTTGAGGTTTGCAAAGGATTCTGGGTAACAGAACCTGGTCAGAGCCCCATAAGTCATCCTGTCTTGGATTCCCCTAGGTGTCTTGTTTTCAAAAATGCGCTGGTTTGCTAGGTTTCCCCAGGTGCCGGCTGAGCTAGAGGCCAAAATCCATAGGTAGGCACTTTGTAAAAAACACCTCTGTTTTCTGTGAAAAAATGTGATGTGTCCACATTGTGTTTTGGGCCATTTCATCTCGTGGGCGCTAGGCCTACCCACACAAGTGAGGTACAATTTTTATCGGGAGACTTAGGGGAACGCTGGGTGGAAGGAAATTTGTGGCTCCTCTCAGATACCAGAATTTTCTGTCATCAAAATGAGAGGAAAAAGTGTTTTTTTGGTCAAATATTGATGTTTGCAAAGGATTCTGGGTAACAGAACCTGGTCAGAGCCCCACAAGTCACCGCATCTTGGATTCCCCTAGGTGTCTAGTTTTCAAAAATGCGCTGGTTTGCTAGGTTCCCCAGGTGCTGGCTGAGCTAGAGGCCAAAATCCACAGGTAGGCACTTTGTAAAAAACACCTCTGTTTTGTGTGAAAAAATGTGATGTGTCCACGTTGTGTTTTGGGCCATTTCCTTTCGTGGGCGCTAGGCTTACCCACACAAGTGAGGTACCATTTTTATCGGCAGACTTGGGGGAACGCTGGGTGGAAGGAAATTTGTGGCTCCTCTCAGATTCCAGAACTTTCTGTCACCGAAATGAGAGGAAGAAGTGTTTTTTTGGCGAAATTGTGAGGTTTGCAAAGGATTCTGGGTAACAGAACCTGGTCCGAGCCCCACAAGTCACCCCATCTTGGATTCCACTAGGTGTCTAGTTTTAAAAAATGCGCTGGTTTGCTAGGTTTCCCCAGGTGCCGGCTGAGCTAGAGGCCAAAATCCACAGGTAGGCACTTTGTAAAAAACACCTCTGTGTTCTGTGAAAAAATGTGATGTGACCACATTGTGTTTTGGGCCATTTTCTTTCGTGGGCGCTAGGCCTACCCACACAAGTGAGGTACCATTTTTATCGGAAGACTTGTAGGAACGCTGGGTGGAAGGAAATTTGTGGCTCCTCCCAGATTCCAGAACTTTCTGTCACCGAAATTAGAGGAAAAAGAATTTTCTTTGGTCACATTTTGAGGTTTGCAAAGGATTCTGGGTAACAGAACCTGGTCAGAGCCCCATAAGTCATCCTGTCTTGGATTCCCCTAGGTGTCTAGTTTTAAAAAATGCGCTGGTTTGCTAGGTTTCCCCAGGTGCCGGCTGAGCTAGAGGCCAAAATCCATAGGTAGGCACTTTGTAAAAAACACCTCTGTTTTCTGTGAAAAAATGAGATGTGTCCACATTGTGTTTTGGGACATTTAATTTCGTGGGCGCTAGGCCTACCAACACAAGTGAGGTACAATTTTTATCGGGAGACTTAGGGGAACGCTGGGTGGAAGGAAATTTGTGGCTCCTCTCAGATACCAGAACTTTCTGTCATCAAAATGAGAGGAAAAAGTGTTTTTTTGGTCAAATATTGATGTTTGCAAAGGATTCTGGGTAACAGAACCTGGTCAGAGCCCCACAAGGCACCCCATCTTGGATTCCCCTAGGTGTCTAGTTTTCAAAAATGCGCTGGTTTGCTAGGTTCCCCAGGTGCTGGCTGAGCTAGAGGCCAAAATCCACAGGTAGGCACTTTGTAAAAAAACACCTCTGTTTTCTGTGAAAAAATGTGATGTGTCCACGTTGTGTTTTGGGCCATTTCCTTTCGTGGGCGCTAGGCCTACCCACACAAGTGAGGTACCATTTTTATTGGCAGACTTGGGGGAACGCTGGGTGGAAGGAAATTTGTGGCTCCTCTCAGATTCCAGAACTTTCTGTCACCGAAATGAGAGGAAAAAGTGTTTTTTTGGCGAAATTGTGAGGTTTGCAAAGGATTCTGGGTAACAGAACATGGTCCGAGCCCCACAAGTCACCCCATCTTGGATTCCCCTAGGTGTCTAGTTTTAAAAAATGCCCTGGTTTGCTAGGTTTCCCCAGGTGCCGGCTGAGCTAGAGGCCAAAATCCACAGGTAGGCACTTTGTAAAAAACACCTCTGTTTTCTGTGAAAAAATGTGATGTGACCACATTGTGTTTTGGGCCATTTTCTTTCGTGGGCGCTAGGCCTACCCACACAAGTGAGGTACCATTTTTATTGGAAGACTTGGAGGAACGCTGGGTGGAAGGAAATTTGTGGCTCCTCCCAGATTCCAGAACTTTCTGTCACCGAAATTAGAGGAAAAAGTATTTTTTTTGGTCACATTTTGAGGTTTGCAAAGGATTCTGGGTAACAGAACCTGGTCAGAGCCCCATAAGTCATCCTGTCTTGGATTCCCCTAGGTGTCTAGTTTTAAAAAATGCGCTGGTTTGCTAGGTTTCCCCAGGTGCCGGCTGAGCTAGAGGCCAAAATCCATAGGTAGGCACTTTGTAAAAAACACCTATGTTTTCTGTGAAAAAATGTGATGTGTCCACATTGTGTTTTGGGCCATTTCATTTCGTGGGCGCTAGGCCTACCCACACAAGTGAGGTACCATTTTTATCGGGAGACTTAGGGGAACGCTGGGTGGAAGGAAATTTTTGGCTCCTCTCAGATTCCAGAACTTTCTGTCACCAAAATGAGAGGAAAAAGTGTTTTTTAGGTAAAATTTTGAGGTTTGCAAAGGATTCTGGGTAACAGAACCTTGTCAGAGCCCCACAAGTCACCCCATATTGGATTCCCCTAGGTGTCTAGTTTTAAAAAATGCGCTGGTTTGCTAGGTTTCCCCAGGTGCCGGCTGAGCTAGAGTCCAAAATCCACAGGTAGGCACTTTGTAAAAAACACCTCTGTTTTCTGTGAAAAAATGTGATGTGACCACATTATGTTTTGGGCCATTTTCTTTCGTGGGCGCTAGGCCTATCCACACAAGTGAGGTACCATTTTTATCGGAAGACTTGGAGGAACACTGGGTGGAAGGAAATTTGTGGCTCCTCCCAGATTCCAGCACTTCCTGTCACCGAAATTAGAGGAAAAAGTGTTTTTTTGGTCACATTTTGAGGTTTGCAAAGGATTCTGGGTAACAGAACCTGGTCAGAGCCCCATAAGTCATCCTGTCTTGGATTCCCCTAGGTGTCTAGTTTTTAAAAATGCGCTGGTTTGCTAGGTTTCCCCAGGTGCCGGCTGAGCTAGAGGCCATAATCCATAGGTAGGCACTTTGTAAAAAACACCTCTGTTTTCTGTGAAAAAATGTGATGTGTCCACATTGTGTTTTGGGCCATTTCATTTCGTGGGCGCTAGGCCTACCCACACAAGTGAGGTACCATTTTTATCGGGAGACTTAGGGGAATGCTGGGTGGAAGGAAATTTGTGGCTCCTCTCAGATTCCAGAACTTTCTGTCACCAACATGAGAGGAAAAAGTGTTTTTTTTGGTCAAATATTGAGGTTTGCAAAGGATTCTGGGTAACAGAACCTGGTCAGAGCCCCATAAGTCATCCTGTCTTGGATTCCCCTAGGTGTCTAGTTTTCAAAAATGCGCTGGTTTGCTAGGTTTCCCCAGGTGCCGGCTGAGCTAGAGGCCAAAATCCATAGGTAGGCACTTTGAAAAAAAATACCTCTGTTTTGTGTGAAAAAATGTGATGTGTCCACATTGTGTTTTGGGCCATTTCATTTCGTGGGCGCTAGGCCTACCCACACAAGTGAGGTACAATTTTTATCGGGAGACTTAGGGGGACGCTGGATGGAAGGAAATTTGTGGCTCCTCTCAGATACCAGAACATTCTGTCATCAAAATGAGAGGAAAAAGCGTTTTTTTTGGTCAAATATTGATGTTTGCAAAGGATTCTGGGCAACAGAACCTGGTCAGAGCCCCACAAGTCACCCCATCTTGGATTCCCCAAGGTGTCTAGTTTTCAAAAATGCGCTGGTTTGCTAGGTTCCCCAGGTGCTGGCTGAGCTAGAGGTCAAAATCCACAGGTAGGCACTTTGTAAAAAACACCTCTGTTTTCTGTGAAAAAATGTGATGTGTCCACGTTGTGTTTTGGGCCATTTCCTTTCGTGGGCGCTAGGCCTACCCACACAAGTGAGGTACCATTTTTATCGGGAGACTTGGGGGAACGCTGGGTGGAAGGAAATTTGTGGCTCCTCTCAGATTCCAGAACTTTCTGTCACCGAAATGAGAGGAAAAAGTTTTTTTTTGGCGAAATTGTGAGGTTTGCAAAGGATTCTGGGTAACAGAACCTGGTCCGAGCCCCACAAGTCACCCCATCTTGGATTCTCGAGGTGTCAAGTTTAAAAAAATGCGCTGGATTGCTAGGTTTCCCCAGGTGCCGGCTGAGCTAGAGGCCAAAATCCACAGGTAGGCACTTTGTAAAAAACACCTCTGTTTTCTGTGAAAAAATGTGATGTGACCACATTGTGTTTTGGGCCATTTTCTTTCGTGGGCGCTAGGCCTACCCACACAAGTGAGGTACCATTTTTATCGGAAGACTTGGAGGAACGCTGGGTGGAAGGAAATTTGTGGCTCCTCCCAGATTCCAGAACTTTCTGTCACCGAAATTAGAGGAAAAAGTGTTTTTTTTGGTCACATTTTGAGGTTTGCAAAGGATTCTGGGTAACAGAACCTGGTCAGAGCCCCATAAGTCATCCTGTCTTGGATTCCCCTAGGTGTCTAGTTTTCAAAAATGCGCTGGTTTGCTAGGTTTCCCCAGGTGCCGGCTGAGCTAGAGGCCAAAATCCATAGGTAGGCACTTTGTAAAAAACACCTCTGTTTTCTGTGAAAAAATGTGATGTGTCCACATTGTGTTTTGGGCCATTTCATTTCGTGGGCGCTAGGCCTACCCACACAAGTGAGGTACCATTTTTATCGGGAGACTTAGGGGAACGCTGGGTGGAAGGAAATTTGTGGCTCCTCTCAGATTCCAGAACTTTCTGTCACCAAAATGAGAGGAAAAAGTGTTTTTTTGGTCACATTTTGAGGTTTGCAAAGGATTCTGGGTAACAGAACCTGGTCAGAGCCCCACAAGTCACCCCATCTTGGATTTCCCTAGGTGTCTAGTTTTAAAAAATGTGCTGGTTTGCTAGGTTTTCCCAGGTGCCGGCTGAGCTAGAGTCCAAAATCCACAGGTAGGCACTTTGTAAAAAAACACCTCTGTTTTCTGTGAAAAAATGTGATGTGACCACATTGTGTTTTGGGCTATTTACTTTTGTGGCCGCTAGGCCTACTCTCACAAGTGAGGTACCATTTTTATCGGAAGACTTGGAGGAACACTGGGTGGAAGGAAATTTGTGGCTCCTCCCAGATTCCAGAACTTCCTGTCACCGAAATTAGAGGAAAAAGTGTTTTTTTGGTCACATTTTGAGGTTTGCAAAGGATTCTGGGTAACAGAACCTGGTCAGAGCCCCATAAGTCATCCTGTCTTGGATTCCCCTAGGTGTCTAGTTTTCAAAAATGCGCTGGTTTGCTAGGTTTCCCCAGGTGCCGGCTGAGCTAGAGGCCAAAATCCATAGGTAGGCACTTTGTAAAAAACACCTCTGTTTTCTGTGAAAAAATGTGATGTGACCACGTTGTGTTTTGGGCCATTTTCTTTCGTGGGCGCTAGGCCTACCCACACAAGTGAGGTACCATTTTTATCGGAAGACTTGTAGGAACGCTGGGTGGAAGGAAATTTGTGGCTCCTCCCAGATTCCAGAACTTTCTGTCATCAAAATGAGAGCAAAAAGCGTTTTTTTGGTCAAATATTGATGTTTGCAAAGGATTCTGGGTAACAGAACCTGGTCAGAGCCCCACAAGTCATCCTGTCTTGGATTCCCCTAGGTGTCTAGTTTTCAAAAATGCGCTGGTTTGCTAGGTTTCCCCAGGTGCCGGCTGAGCTAGAGGCCAAAATCCATAGGTAGGCACTTTGTAAAAAACACCTCTGTTTTCTGTGAAAAAATGTGATGTGTCCACATTGTGTTTTGGGCCATTTCATTTCGTGGGCGCTAGGCCTACCCACACAAGTGAGGTACAATTTTTATCGGGAGACTTAGGGGAACGCTGGGTGGAAGGAAATTTGTGGCTCCTCTCAGATACCAGAACTTTCTGTCATCAAAATGAGAGGAAAAAGTGTTTTTTTGGTCAAATATTGATGTTTGCAAAGGATTCTGGGTAACAGAACCTGGTCAGAGCCCCACAAGTCACCCCATCTTGGATTCCCCTAGGTGTCTAGTTTTCAAAAATGCGCTGGTTTGCTAGGTTCCCCAGGTGCTGGCTGAGCTAGAGGCCAAAATCCACAGGTAGGCACTTTGTAAAAAACACCTCTGTTTTCTGTGAAAAAATGTGATGTGTCCACGTTGTGTTTTGGGCCATTTCCTTTCGTGGGCGCTAGGCCTACCCACACAAGTGAGGTACCATTTTTATCGGCAGACTTGGGGGAACGCTGGGTGGAAGGAAATTTGTGGCTCCTCTCAGATTCCAGAACTTTCTGTCACCGAAATGAGAGGAAAAAGTGTTTTTTTGGCGAAATTGTGAGGTTTGCAAAGGATTCTGGGTAACAGAACCTGGTCCGAGCCCCACAAGTCACCCCATCTTGGATTCCCCTAGGTGTCTAGTTTTAAAAAATGCGCTGGTTTGCTAGGTTTCCCCAGGTGCCGGCTGAGCTAGAGGCCAAAATCCACAGGTAGGCACTTTGTAAAAAACACCTCTGTTTTCTGTGAAAAAATGTGATGTGACCACATTGTGTTTTGGGCCATTTTCTTTCGTGGGCGCTAGGCCTACCCACAAAAGTGAGGTACCATTTTTATCGGAAGACTTGGAGGAACGCTGGGTGGAAGGAAATTTGTGGCTCCTCCCAGATTCCAGAACTTTCTGTCACCGAAATTAGAGGAAAAAGTATTTTTTTTGGTCACATTTTGAGGTTTGCAAAGGATTCTGGGTAACAGAACCTGGTCAGAGCCCCATAAGTCATCCTGTCTTGGATTCCCCTAGGTGTCTAGTTTTAAAAAATGCGCTGGTTTGCTAGGTTTCCCCAGGTGCCATCTGAGCTAGAGGCCAAAATCCATAGGTAGGCACTTTGTAAAAAACACCTCTGTTTTCTGTGAAAAAATGTGATGTGTCCACATTGTGTTTTGGGCCATTTCATTTCGTGGGCGCTAGGCCTACCCACACAAGTGAGGTACAATTTTTATTGGGAGACTTAGGGGAACGCTGGGTGGAAGGAAATTTTTGGCTCCTCTCAGATTCCAGAACTTTCTGTCACCAAAATGAGAGGAAAAAGTGTTTTTTGGGTAAAATATTGAGGTTTGCAAAGGATTCTGGGTAACAGAACCTGGTCAGAGCCCCACAAGTCACCCCATATTGGATTCCCCTAGGTGTCTAGTTTTAAAAAATGCGCTGGTTTGCTAGGTTTCCCCAGGTGCCGGCTGAGCTAGAGTCCAAAATCCACAGGTAGGCACTTTGTAAAAAACACCTCTGTTTTCTGTGAAAAAATGTGATGTGACAACATTATGTTTTGGGCCATTTTCTTTCGTGGGCGCTAGGCCTACCCACACAAGTGAGGTACCATTTTTATCGGAAGACTTGGAGGAACACTGGGTGGAAGGAAATTTGTGGCTCCTCCCAGATTCCAGCACTTCCTGTCACCGAAATTAGAGGAAAAAGTGTTTTTTTGGTCACATTTTGAGGTTTGCAAAGGATTCTGGGTAACAGAACCTGGTCAGAGCCCCATAAGTCATCCTGTCTTGGATTCCCCTAGGTGTCTAGTTTTAAAAAATGCGCTGGTTTGCTAGGTTTCCCCAGGTGCCGGCTGAGCTAGAGGCCAAAATCCATAGGTAGGTACTTTGTAAAAAACACCTCTGTTTTCTGTGAAAAAATGTGATGTGTCCACATTGTGTTTTGGGCCATTTCATTTCGTGGGCGCTATGCCTACCCACACAAGTGAGGTACCATTTTTATCGGGAGACTTAGGGGAATGCTGGGTGGAAGGAAATTTGTGGCTCCTCTCAGATTCCAGAACTTTCTGTCACCAACATGAGAGGAAAAAGTGTTTTTTGGGTCAAATATTGAGGTTTGCAAAGGATTCTGGGTAACAGAACCTGGTCAGAGCCCCATAAGTCATCCTGTCTTGGATTCCCCTAGGTGTCTAGTTTTCAAAAATGCGCTGGTTTGCTAGGTTTCCCCAGGTGCCGGCTGAGCTAGAGGCCAAAATCCATAGGTAGGCACTTTGAAAAAAAATACCTCTGTTTTGTGTGAAAAAATTTGATGTGTCCACATTGTGTTTTGGGCCATTTCATTTCGTGGGCGCTAGGCCTACCCACACAAGTGAGGTACAATTTTTATCGGGAGACTTAGGGGGACGCTGGGTGGAAGGAAAATTGTGGCTCCTCTCAGATACCAGAACATTCTGTCATCAAAATGAGAGGAAAAAGCGTTTTTTTGGTCAAATAATGATGTTTGCAAAGGATTCTGGGTAACAGAACCTGGTCAGAGCCCCACAAGTCACCCCATCTTGGATTCCCCAAGGTGTCTAGTTTTCAAAAATGCGCTGGTTTGCTAGGTTCCCCAGGTACTGGCTGAGCTAGAGGTCAAAATCCACAGGTAGGCACTTTGTAAAAAACACCTCTGTTTTCTGTGAAAAAATGTGATGTGTCCACGTTGTGTTTTGGGCCATTTCCTTTCGTGGGCGCTAGGCCTACCCACACAAGTGAGGTACCATTTTTATCGGGAGACTTGGGGGAACGCTGGGTGGAAGGAAATTTGTGGCTCCTCTCAGATTCCAGAACTTTCTGTCACCGAAATGAGAGGAAAAAGTGTTTTTTTGGTGAAATTGTGAGGTTTGCAAAGGATTCTGGGTAACAGAACCTGGTCCGAGCCCCACAAGTCACCCCATCTTGGATTCTCGAGGTGTCAAGTTTAAAAAAAAAGCGCTGGTTTGCTAGGTTTCCCCAGGTGCCGGCTGAGCTAGAGGCCAAAACCCACAGGTAGGCACTTTGTAAAAAACACCTCTGTTTTCTGTGAAAAAATGTGATGTGACCACATTGTGTTTTGGGCCATTTTCTTTCGTGGGCGGTAAGCCTACCCACACAAGTGAGGTACCATTTTTATCGGAAGACTTGGAGGAACGCTGGGTGGAAGGAAATTTGTGGCTCCTCCCAGATTCCAGAACTTTCTGTCACCGAAATTAGAGGAAAAAGTGTTTTTTTTGGTCACATTTTGAGGTTTGCAAAGGATTCTGGGTAACAGAACCTGGTCAGAGCCCCATAAGTCATCCTGTCTTGGATTCCCCTAGGTGTCTAGTTTTCAAAAATGCGCTGGTTTGCTAGGTTTCCCCAGGTGCCGGCTGAGCTAGAGGCCAAAATCCATAGGTAAGGCACGTTGTAAAAAACACCTCTGTTTTCTGTGAAAAAATGTGATGTGTCCACATTGTGTTTTGGGCCATTTCATTTCGTGGGCGCTAGGCCTACCCACACAAGTGAGGTACCATTTTTATCGGGACACTTAGGGGAACGCTGGGTGGAAGGAAATTTGTGGCTCCTCTCAGATTCCAGAACTTTCTGTCACCAAAATGAGAGGAAAAAGTGTTTTTTTGGTCACATTTTGAGGTTTGCAAAGGATTCTGGGTAACAGAACCTGGTCAGAGCCCCACAAGTCACCCCATCTTGGATTTCCCTAGGTGTCTAGTTTTAAAAAATGTGCTGGTTTGCTAGGTTTTCCCAGGTGCCGGCTGAGCTAGAGTCCAAAATCCACAGGTAGGCACTTTGCAAAAAAACACCTCTGTTTTCTGTGAAAAAATGTGATGTGACCACATTGTGTTTTGGGCCATTTCCTTTTGTGGCCGCTAGGCCTACTCTCACAAGTGAGGTACCATTTTTATCGGAAGACTTGGAGGAACACTGGGTGGAAGGAAATTTGTGGCTCCTCCCACATTCCAGAACTTCCTGTCACCGAAATTAGAGGAAAAAGTGTTTTTTTGGTCACATTTTGAGGTTTGCAAAGGATTCTGGGTAACAGAACCTGGTCAGAGCCCCATAAGTCATCCTGTCTTGGATTCCCCTAGGTGTCTAGTTTTCAAAAATGCGCTGGTTTGCTAGGTTCCCCAGGTGCTGGCTGAGCTAGAGGCCAAAATCCACAGGTAGGCACTTTGTAAAAAACACCTCTGTTTTCTGTGAAAAAATGTGATGTGTCCACGTTGTGTTTTGGGCCATTTCCTTTCGTGGGCGCTAGGCCTACCCACACAAGTGAGGTACCATTTTTATCGGCAGACTTGGGGGAACGCTGGGTGGAAGGAAATTTGTGGCTCCTCTCAGATTCCAGAACTTTCTGTCACCGAAATGAGAGGAAAAAGTGTTTTTTTGGCAAAATTGTGAGGTTTGCAAAGGATTCTGGGTAACAGAACCTGGTCCGAGCCCCACAAGTCACCCCATCTTGGATTCCCCTAGGTGTCTAGTTTTAAAAAATGCGCTGGTTTGCTAGGTTTCCCCAGGTGCCGGCTGAGCTAGAGGCCAAAATCCACAGGTAGGCACTTTGTAAAAAACACCTCTGTTTTCTGTGAAAAAATGTGATGTGACCACATTGTGTTTTGGGCCATTTTCTTTCGTGGGCGCTAGGCCTACCCACACAAGTGAGGTACCATTTTTATCGGAAGACTTGGAGGAACGCTGGGTGGAAGGAAATTTGTGGCTCCTCCCAGATTCCAGAACTTTCTGTCACCGAAATTAGAGGAAAAAGTATTTTTTTTGGTCACATTTTGAGGTTTGCAAAGGATTCTGGGTAACAGAACCTGGTCAGAGCCCCATAAGTCATCCTGTCTTGGATTCCCCTAGGTGTCTAGTTTTAAAAAATGCGCTGGTTTGCTAGGTTTCCCCAGGTGCCGGCTGAGCTAGAGGCCAAAATCCATAGGTAGGCACTTTGTAAAAAACACCTCTGTTTTCTGTGAAAAAATGTGATGTGTCCACATTGTGTTTTGGGCCATTTCATTTCGTGGGCGCTAGGCCTACCCACACAAGTGAGGTACCATTTTTATCGGGACACTTAGGGGAACGCTGGGTGGAAGGAAATTTGTGGCTCCTCTCAGATTCCAGAACTTTCTGTCACCAAAATGAGAGGAAAAAGTGTTTTTTTGGTCACATTTTGAGGTTTGCAAAGGATTCTGGGTAACAGAACCTGGTCAGAGCCCCACAAGTCACCCCATCTTGGATTTCCCTAGGTGTCTAGTTTTAAAAAATGTGCTGGTTTGCTAGGTTTTCCCAGGTGCCGGCTGAGCTAGAGTCCAAAATCCACAGGTAGGCACTTTGCAAAAAAACACCTCTGTTTTCTGTGAAAAAATGTGATGTGACCACATTGTGTTTTGGGCCATTTCCTTTTGTGGCCGCTAGGCCTACTCTCACAAGTGAGGTACCATTTTTATCGGAAGACTTGGAGGAACACTGGGTGGAAGGAAATTTGTGGCTCCTCCCAGATTCCAGAACTTCCTGTCACCGAAATTAGAGGAAAAAGTGTTTTTTTGGTCACATTTTGAGGTTTGCAAAGGATTCTGGGTAACAGAACCTGGTCAGAGCCCCATAAGTCATCCTGTCTTGGATTCCCCTAGGTGTCTAGTTTTAAAAAATGCGCTGGTTTGCTAGGTTTCCCCAGGTGCCGGCTGAGCTAGAGGCCAAAATCCACAGGTAGGCACTTTGTAAAAAACACCTCTGTTTTCTGTGAAAAAATGTGATGTGACCACATTGTGTTTTGGGCCATTTCCTTTTGTGGCCGCTAGGCCTACTCTCACAAGTGAGGTACCATTTTTATCGGAAGACTTGGAGGAACACTGGGTGGAAGGAAATTTGTGGCTCCTCCCAGATTCCAGAACTTCCTGTCACCGAAATTAGAGGAAAAAGTGTTTTTTTGGTCACATTTTGAGGTTTGCAAAGGATTCTGGGTAACAGAACCTGGTCAGAGCCCCATAAGTCATCCTGTCTTGGATTCCCCTAGGTGTCTAGTTTTAAAAAATGCGCTGGTTTGCTAGGTTTCCCCAGGTGCCGGCTGAGCTAGAGGCCAAAATCCACAGGTAGGCACTTTGTAAAAAACACCTCTGTTTTCTGTGAAAAAACGTGATGTGACCACATTGTGTTTTGGGCCATTTTCTTTCGTGGGCGCTAGGCCTACCCACACAAGTGAGGTACCATTTTTATCGGAAGACTTGGAGGATCGCTGGGTGGAAGGAAATTTGTGGCTCCTCCCAGATTCCAGAACTTTCTGTCACCGAAATTAGAGGAAAAAGTATTTTTTTTTTTGGTCACATTTTGAGGTTTGCAAAGGATTCTGGGTAACAGAACCTGGTCAGAGCCCCATAAGTCATCCTGTCTTGGATTCCCCTAGGTGTCTAGTTTTAAAAAATGCGCTGGTTTGCTAGGTTTCCCCAGGTGCCGGCTGAGCTAGAGGCCAAAATCCATAGGTAGGCACTTTGTAAAAAACACCTCTGTTTTCTGTGAAAAAATGTGATGTGTCCACATTGTGTTTTGGGCCATTTCATTTCGTGGGCGCTAGGCCTACCCACACAAGTGAGGTACCATTTTTATCGGGAGACTTAGGGGAACGCTGGGTGGAAGGAAATTTTTGGCTCCTCTCAGATTCCAGAACTTTCTGTCACCAAAATGAGAGGACAAAGTGTTTTTTTGGTAAAATATTGAGGTTTGCAAAGGATTCTGGGTAACAGAACCTGGTCAGAGCCCCACAAGTCACCCCATATGGGATTCCCCTAGGTGTCTAGTTTTAAAAAATGCGCTGGTTTGCTAGGTTTCCCCAGGTGCCGGCTGAGCTAGAGGCCAAAATCCACAGGTAGGCACTTTGTAAAAAACACCTCTGTTTTCTGTGAAAAAATGTGATGTGACCACATTATGTTTTGGGCCATTTTCTTTCGTGGGCGCTAGGCCTACCCACACAAGTGAGGTACCATTTTTATCGGAAGACTTGGAGGAACACTGGGTGGAAGGAAATTTGTGGCTCCTCCCAGATTCCAGCACTTCCTGTCACCGAAATTAGAGGAAAAAGTGTTTTTTTGGTCACATTTTGAGGTTTGCAAAGGATTCTGGGTAACAGAACCTGGTCAGAGCCCCATAAGTCATCCTGTCTTGGATTCCCCTAGGTGTCTAGTTTTTAAAAATGCGCTGGTTTGCTAGGTTTCCCCAGGTGCCGGCTGAGCTAGAGGCCAAAATCCATAGGTAGGCACTTTGTAAAAAACACCTCTGTTTTCTGTGAAAAAATGTGATGTGTCCACATTGTGTTTTGGGCCATTTCATTTCGTGGGCGCTAGGCCTACCCACACAAGTGAGGTACCATTTTAATCGGGAGACTTAGGGGAATGCTGGGTGGAAGGAAATTTGTGGCTCCTCTCAGATTCCAGAACTTTCTGTCACCAACATGAGAGGAAAAAGTGTTTTTTGGGTCAAATATTGAGGTTTGCAAAGGATTCTGGGTAACAGAACCTGGTCAGAGCCCCATAAGTCATCCTGTCTTGGATTCCCCTAGGTGTCTAGTTTTCAAAAATGCGCTGGTTTGCTAGGTTTCCCCAGGTGCCGGCTGAGCTAGAGGCCAAAATCCATAGGTAGGCACTTTGAAAAAAAAGACCTCTGTTTTGTGTGAAAAAATGTGATGTGTCCACATTGTGTTTTGGGCCATTTCATTTCGTGGGCGCTAGGCCTACCCACACAAGTGAGGTACAATTTTTATCGGGAGACTTAGGGGGACGCTGGGTGGAAGGAAATTTGTGGCTCCTCTCAGATACCAGAACATTCTGTCATCAAAATGAGAGGAAAAAGCGTTTTTTTGGTCAAATATTGATGTTTGCAAAGGATTCTGGGTAACAGAACCTGGTCAGAGCCCCACAAGTCACCCCATCTTGGATTCCCCTAGGTGTCTAGTTTTAAAAAATGCGCTGGTTTGCTAGGTTTCCCCAGGTGCCGGCTGAGCTAGAGGCCAAAATCCACAGGTAGGCACTTTGTAAAAAACACCTCTGTGTTCTGTGAAAAAATGTGATGTGACCACATTGTGTTTTGGGCCATTTTCTTTCGTGGGCGCTAGGCCTACCCACACAAGTGAGGTACCATTTTTATCGGAAGACTTGTAGGAACGCTGGGTGGAAGGAAATTTGTGGCTCCTCCCAGATTCCAGAACTTTCTGTCACCGAAATTAGAGGAAAAAGTATTTTTTTTGGTCACATTTTGAGGTTTGCAAAGGATTCTGGGTAACAGAACCTGGTCAGAGCCCCATAAGTCATCCTGTCTTGGATTCCCCTAGGTGTCTAGTTTTAAAAAATGCGCTGGTTTGCTAGGTTTCCCCAGGTGCCGGCTGAGCTAGAGGCCAAAATCCATAGGTAGGCACTTTGTAAAAAACACCTCTGTTTTCTGTGAAAAAATGTGATGTGTCCACATTGTGTTTTGGGCCATTTCATTTCGTGGGCGCTAGGCCTACCCACACAAGTGAGGTACAATTTTTATCGGGAGACTTAGGGGAACGCTGGGTGGAAGGAAATTTGTGGCTCCTCTCAGATACCAGAACTTTCTGTCATCAAAATGAGAGGAAAAAGTGTTTTTTTGGTCAAATATTGATGTTTGCAAAGGATTCTGGGTAACAGAACCTGGTCAGAGCCCCACAAGTCACCCCATCTTGGATTCCCCTAGGTGTCTAGTTTTCAAAAATGCGCTGGTTTGCTAGGTTCCCCAGGTGCTGGCTGAGCTAGAGGCCAAAATCCACAGGTAGGCACTTTGTAAAAAACACCTCTGTTTTCTGTGAAAAAATGTGATGTGTCCACGTTGTGTTTTGGGCCATTTCCTTTCGTGGGCGCTAGGCCTACCCACACAAGTGAGGTACCATTTTTATCGGCAGACTTGGGGGAACGCTGGGTGGAAGGAAATTTGTGGCTCCTCTCAGATTCCAGAACTTTCTGTCACCGAAATGAGAGGAAAAAGTGTTTTTTTGGCGAAATTGTGAGGTTTGCAAAGGATTCTGGGTAACAGAACCTGGTCCGAGCCCCACAAGTCACCCCATCTTGGATTCCCCTAGGTGTCTAGTTTTAAAAAATGCGCTGGTTTGCTAGGTTTCCCCAGGTGCCGGCTGAGCTAGAGGCCAAAATCCACAGGTAGGCACTTTGTAAAAAACACCTCTGTTTTCTGTGAAAAAATGTGATGTGACCACATTGTGTTTTGGGCCATTTTCTTTCGTGGGCGCTAGGCCTACCCACACAAGTGAGGTACCATTTTTATCGGAAGACTTGGAGGAACGCTGGGTGGAAGGAAATTTGTGGCTCCTCCCAGATTCCAGAACTTTCTGTCACCGAAATTAGAGGAAAAAGTATTTTTTTTGGTCACATTTTGAGGTTTGCAAAGGATTCTGGGTAACAGAACCTGGTCAGAGCCCCATAAGTCATCCTGTCTTGGATTCCCCTAGGTGTCTAGTTTTAAAAAATGCGCTGGTTTGCTAGGTTTCCCCAGGTGCCGGCTGAGCTAGAGGCCAAAATCCATAGGTAGGCACTTTGTAAAAAACACCTCTGTTTTCTGTGAAAAAATGTGATGTGTCCACATTGTGTTTTGGGTCATTTCATTTCGTGGGCGCTAGGCCTACCCACACAAGTGAGGTACCATTTTTATCGGGAGACTTAGGGGAACGCTGGGTGGAAGGACATTTTTGGCTCCTCTCAGATTCCAGAACTTTCTGTCACCAAAATGAGAGGAAAAAGTGTTTTTTTGGTGAAATATTGAGGTTTGCAAAGGATTTTGGGTAACAGAACCTGGTCAGAGCCCCACAAGTCACCCCATATTGGATTCCCCTAGGTGTCTAGTTTTAAAAAATGCGCTGGTTTGCTAGGTTTCCCCAGGTGCCGGCAGAGCTAGAGTCCAAAATCCACAGGTAGGCACTTTGTAAAAAACACCTCTGTTTTCTGTGAAAAAATGTGATGTGACCACATTATGTTTTGGGCCATTTTCTTTCGTGGGCGCTAGGCCTACCCACACAAGTGAGGTACCATTTTTATCGGAAGACTGGGAGGAACACTGGGTGGAAGGAAATTTGTGGCTCCTCCCAGATTCCAGCACTTCCTGTCACCGAAATTAGAGGAAAAAGTGTTTTTTTGGTCACATTTTGAGGTTTGCAAAGGATTCTGGGTAACAGAACCTGGTCAGAGCCCCATAAGTCATCCTGTCTTGGATTCCCCTAGGTGTCTAGTTTTTAAAAATGCGCTGGTTTGCTAGGTTTCCCCAGGTGCCGGCTGAGCTAGAGGCCAAAATCCATAGGTAGGCACTTTGTAAAAAACACCTCTGTTTTCTGTGAAAAAATGTGATGTGTCCACATTGTGTTTTGGGCCATTTCATTTCGTGGGCGCTAGGCCTACCCACACAAGTGAGGTACCATTTTTATCGGGAGACTTGGGGGAACGCTGGGTGGAAGGAAATTTGTGGCTACTCTCAGATTCCAGAACTTTCTGTCACCGAAATGAGAGGAAAAAGTGTTTTTTTGGCGAAATTGTGAGGTTTGCAAAGGATTCTGGGTAACAGAACCTGGTCCGAGCCCCACAAGTCACCCCATCTTGGATTCTCGAGGTGTCAAGTTTAAAAAAATGCGCTGGTTTGCTAGGTTTCCCCAGGTGCCGGCTGAGCTAGAGGCCAAAACCCACAGGTAGGCACTTTGTAAAAAACACCTCTGTTTTCTGTGAAAAAATGTGATGTGACCACATTGTGTTTTGGGCCATTTTCTTTCGTGGGCGCTAGGCCTACCCACACAAGTGAGGTACCATTTTTATCGGAAGGAAGGAAGGAAAGAAATTTGTGGCTCCTCCCAGATTCCAGAACTTTCTGTCACCGAATTTAGAGGAAAAAGTGTTTTTTTTTGGTCACATTTTGAGGTTTGCAAAGGATTCTGGGTAACAGAACCTGGTCAGAGCCCCATAAGTCATCCTGTCTTGGATTCCCCTAGGTGTCTAGTTTTCAAAAATGCGCTGGTTTGCTAGGTTTCCCCAGGTGCCGGCTGAGCTAGAGGCCAAAATCCATAGGTAGGCACGTTGTAAAAAACACCTCTGTTTTCTGTGAAAAAATGTGATGTGTCCACATTGTGTTTTGGGCCATTTCATTTCGTGGGCGCTAGGCCTACCCACACAAGTGAGGTACTTAGGGGAACGCTGGGTGGAAGGAAATTTGTGGCTCCTCTCAGATTCCAGAACTTTCTGTCACCAAAATGAGAGGAAAAAGTGTTTTTTTGGTCACATTTTGAGGTTTGCAAAGGATTCTGGGTAACAGAACCTGGTCAGAGCCCCATAAGTCATCCTGTCTTGGATTCCCCTAGGTGTCTAGTTTTCAAAAATGCGCTGGTTTGCTAGGTTCCCCAGGTGCTGGCTGAGCTAGAGGCCAAAATCCACAGGTAGGCACTTTGTAAAAAACACCTCTGTTTTCTGTGAAAAAATGTGATGTGTCCACGTTGTGTTTTGGGCCATTTCCTTTCGTGGGCGCTAGGCCTACCCACACAAGTGAGGTACCATTTTTATCGGCAGACTTGCGGGAACGCTGGGTGGAAGGAAATTTGTGGCTCCTCTCAGATTCCAGAACTTTCTGTCACCGAAATGAGAGGAAAAAGTGTTTTTTTGGCGAAATTGTGAGGTTTGCAAAGGATTCTGGGTAACAGAACCTGGTCCGAGCCCCACAAGTCACCCCATCTTGGATTCCCCTAGGTGTCTAGTTTTAAAAAATGCGCTGGTTTGCTAGGTTTCCCCAGGTGCCGGCTGAGCTAGAGGCCAAAATCCATAGGGAGGCACTCTGAAAAAAAACACTTCTGTTTTGTGTGAAAAAATGTGATGTGTCCACATTGTGTTTTGGGACATTTCATTTCGTGGGCGCTAGGCCTACCCACACAAGTGAGGTACAATTTTTATCGGGAGACTTAGGGGAACGCTGGGTGGAAGGAAATTTGTGGCTCCTCTCAGATACCAGAACTTTCTGTCATCAAAATGAGAGGAAAAAGCGTTTTTTTGGTCAAATATTGATGTTTGCAAAGGATTCTGGGTAACAGAACCTGGTCAGAGCCCCACAAGTCACCCCATCTTGGATTCCCCTAGGTGTCTAGTTTTCAAAAATGCGCTGGTTTGCTAGGTTCCCCAGGTGCTGGCTGAGTTAGAGGCCAAAATCCACAGGTAGGCACTTTGTAAAAAACACCTCTGTTTTCTGTGAAAAAATGTGATGTGTCCACGTTGTGTTTTGGGCCATTTCCTTTCGTGGGCGCTAGGCCTACCCACACAAGTGAGGTACCATTTTTATCGGGAAACTTGGGGGAACGCTGGGTGGAAGGAAATTTGTGGCTCCTCTCAGATTCCAGAACTTTCTGTCACCGAAATGAGAGGAAAAAGTGTTTTTTTGGCGAAATTGTGAGGTTTGCAAAGGATTCTGGGTAACAGAACCTGGTCCGAGCCCCACAAGTCACCCCATCTTGGATTCCCCTAGGTGTCTAGTTTTAAAAAATGCACTGGTTTGCTAGGTTTCCCCAGGTGCCGGCTGAGCTAGAGGCCAAAATCCACAGGTAGGCACTTTGTAAAAAACACCTCTGTGTTCTGTGAAAAAATGTGATGTGACCACGTTGTGTTTTGGGCCATTTTCTTTCGTGGGCGCTAGGCCTACCCACACAAGTGAGGTACCATTTTTATCGGAAGACTTGTAGGAACGCTGGGTGGAAGGAAATTTGTGGCTCCTCCCAGATTCCAGAACTTTCTGTCACCGAAATTAGAGGAAAAAGTATTTTTTTTGGTCACATTTTGAGGTTTGCAAAGGATTCTGGGTAACAGAACCTGGTCAGAGCCCCATAAGTCATCCTGTCTTGGATTCCCCTAGGTGTCTAGTTTTAAAAAATGCGCTGGTTTGCTAGGTTTCCCCAGGTGCCGGCTGAGCTAGAGGCCAAAATCCATAGGTAGGCACTTTGTAAAAAACACCTCTGTTTTCTGTGAAAAAATGTGATGTGCCCACATTGTGTTTTGGGCCATTTCATTTCGTGGGCGCTAGGCCTACCCACACAAGTGAGGTACAATTTTTATCGGGAGACTTAGGGGAACGCTGGGTGGAAGGAAATTTGTGGCTCCTCTCAGATACCAGAACTTTCTGTCATCAAAATGAGAGGAAAAAGTGTTTTTTTGGTCAAATATTGATGTTTGCAAAGGATTCTGGGTAACAGAACCTGGTCAGAGCCCCACAAGTCACCCCATCTTGGATTCCCCTAGGTGTCTAGTTTTCAAAAATGCGCTGGTTTGCTAGGTTCCCCAGGTGCTGGCTGAGCTAGAGGCCAAAATCCACAGGTAGGCACTTTGTAAAAAACACCTCTGTTTTCTGTGAAAAAATGTGATGTGTCCACGTTGTGTTTTGGGCCATTTCCTTTCGTGGGCGCTAGGCCTACCCACACAAGTGAGGTACCATTTTTATCGGCAGACTTGGGGGAAGGCTGGGTGGAAGGAAATTTGTGGCTCCTCTCAGATTCCAGAACTTTCTGTCACCGAAATGAGAGGAAAAAGTGTTTTTTTGGCGAAATTGTGAGGTTTGCAAAGGATTCTGGGTAACAGAACCTGGTCCGAGCCCCACAAGTCACCCCATCTTGGATTCCCCTAGGGGTCTAGTTTTAAAAAATGCGCTGGTTTGCTAGGTTTCCCCAGGTGCCGGCTGAGCTAGAGGCCAAAATCCACAGGTAGGCACTTTGTAAAAAACACCTCTGTTTTCTGTGAAAAAATGTGATGTGACCACATTTTGTTTTGGGCCATTTTCTTTCGTGGGCGCTAGGCCTACCCACAAAAGTGAGGTACCATTTTTATCGGAAGACTTGGAGGAACGCTGGGTGTAAGGAAATTTGTGGCTCCTCCCAGATTCCAGAACTTTCTGTCACCGAAATTAGAGGAAAAAGTATTTTTTTTGGTCACATTTTGAGGTTTGCAAAGGATTCTGGGTAACAGAACCTGGTCAGAGCCCCATAAGTCATCCTGTCTTGGATTCCCCTAGGTGTCTAGTTTTAAAAAATGCGCTGGTTTGCTAGGTTTCCCCAGGTGCCGGCTGAGCTAGAGGCCAAAATCCATAGGTAGGCACTTTGTAAAAAACACCTCTGTTTTCTGTGAAAAAATGTGATGTGTCCACATTGTGTTTTGGGCCATTTCATTTCGTGGGCGCTAGGCCTACCCACACAAGTGAGGTACCATTTTTATCGGGAGACTTAGGGGAACGCTGGGTGGAAGGAAATTTTTGGCTCCTCTCAGATTCCAGAACTTTCTGTCACCAAAATGAGAGGAAAAAGTGTTTTTTGGGTAAAATATTGAGGTTTGCAAAGGATTCTGGGTAACAGAACCTGGTCAGAGCCCCACAAGTCACCCCATATTGGATTCCCCTAGGTGTCTAGTTTTAAAAAATGCGCTGGTTTGCTAGGTTTCCCCAGGTGCCGGCTGAGCTAGAGTCCAAAATCCACAGGTAGGCACTTTGTAAAAAACACCTCTGTTTTCTGTGAAAAAATGTGATGTGACCACATTATGTTTTGGGCCATTTTCTTTTGTGGGCGCTAGGCCTACCCACACAAGTGAGGTACCATTTTTATCGGAAGACTTGGAGGAACACTGGGTGGAAGGAAATTTGTGGCTCCTCCCAGATTCCAGCACTTCCTGTCACCGAAATTAGAGGAAAAAGTGTTTTTTTGGTCACATTTTGAGGTTTGCAAAGGATTCTGGGTAACAGAACCTGGTCAGAGCCCCATAAGTCATCCTGTCTTGGATTCCCCTAGGTGTCTAGTTTTAAAAAATGCGCTGGTTTGCTAGGTTTCCCCAGGTGCCGGCTGAGCTAGAGGCCAAAATCCATAGGTAGGTACTTTGTAAAAAACACCTCTGTTTTCTGTGAAAAAATGTGATGTGTCCACATTGTGTTTTGGGCCATTTCATTTCGTGGGCGCTATGCCTACCCACACAAGTGAGGTACCATTTTTATCGGGAGACTTAGGGGAATGCTGGGTGGAAGGAAATTTGTGGCTCCTCTCAGATTCCAGAACTTTCTGTCACCAACATGAGAGGAAAAAGTGTTTTTTGGGTCAAATATTGAGGTTTGCAAAGGATTCTGGGTAACAGAACCTGGTCAGAGCCCCATAAGTCATCCTGTCTTGGATTCCCCTAGGTGTCTAGTTTTCAAAAATGCGCTGGTTTGCTAGGTTTCCCCAGGTGCCGGCTGAGCTAGAGGCCAAAATCCATAGCTAGGCACTTTGAAAAAAAATACCTCTGTTTTGTGTGAAAAAATTTGATGTGTCCACATTGTGTTTTGGGCCATTTCATTTCGTGGGCGCTAGGCCTACCCACACAAGTGAGGTACAATTTTTATCGGGAGACTTAGGGGGACGCTGGGTGGAAGGAAAATTGTGGCTCCTCTCAGATACCAGAACATTCTGTCATCAAAATGAGAGGAAAAAGCGTTTTTTTGGTCAAATATTGATGTTTGCAAAGGATTCTGGGTAACAGAACCTGGTCAGAGCCCCACAAGTCACCCCATCTTGGATTCCCCAAGGTGTCTAGTTTTCAAAAATGCGCTGGTTTGCTAGGTTCCCCAGGTGCTGGCTGAGCTAGAGGTCAAAATCCACAGGTAGGCACTTTGTAAAAAACACCTCTGTTTTCTGTGAAAAAATGTGATGTGTCCACGTTGTGTTTTGGGCCATTTCCTTTCGTGGGCGCTAGGCCTACCCACACAAGTGAGGTACCATTTTTATCGGGAGACTTGGGGGAACGCTGGGTGGAAGGAAATTTGTGGCTCCTCTCAGATTCCAGAACTTTCTGTCACCGAAATGAGAGGAAAAAGTGTTTTTTTGGCGAAATTGTGAGGTTTGCAAAGGATTCTGGGTAACAGAACCTGGTCCGAGCCCCACAAGTCACCCCATCTTGGATTCTCGAGGTGTCAAGTTTAAAAAAAAAGCGCTGGTTTGCTAGGTTTCCCCAGGTGCCGGCTGAGCTAGAGGCCAAAACCCACAGGTAGGCACTTTGTAAAAAACACCTCTGTTTTCTGTGAAAAAATGTGATGTGACCACATTGTGTTTTGGGCCATTTTCTTTCGTGGGCGCTAAGCCTACCCACACAAGTGAGGTACCATTTTTATCGGAAGACTTGGAGGAACGCTGGGTGGAAGGAAATTTGTGGCTCCTCCCAGATTCCAGAACTTTCTGTCACCGAAATTAGAGGAAAAAGTGTTTTTTTAGTCACATTTTGAGGTTTGCAAAGGATTCTGGGTAACAGAACCTGGTCAGAGCCCCATAAGTCATCCTGTCTTGGATTCCCCTAGGTGTCTAGTTTTCAAAAATGCGCTGGTTTGCTAGGTTTCCCCAGGTGCCGGCTGAGCTAGAGGCCAAAATCCATAGGTAGGCACGTTGTAAAAAACACCTCTGTTTTCTGTGAAAAAATGTGATGTGTCCACATTGTGTTTTGGGCCATTTCATTTCGTGGGCGCTAGGCCTACCCACACAAGTGAGGTACCATTTTTATCGGGACACTTAGGGGAACGCTGGGTGGAAGGAAATTTGTGGCTCCTCTCAGATTCCAGAACTTTCTGTCACCAAAATGAGAGGAAAAAGTGTTTTTTTGGTCACATTTTGAGGTTTGCAAAGGATTCTGGGTAACAGAACCTGGTCAGAGCCCCACAAGTCACCCCATCTTGGATTTCCCTAGGTGTCTAGTTTTAAAAAATGTGCTGGTTTGCTAGGTTTTCCCAGGTGCCGGCTGAGCTAGAGTCCAAAATCCACAGGTAGGCACTTTGCAAAAAAACACCTCTGTTTTCTGTGAAAAAATGTGATGTGACCACATTGTGTTTTGGGCCAGTTCCTTTTGTGGCCGCTAGGCCTACTCTCACAAGTGAGGTACCATTTTTATCGGAAGACTTGGAGGAACACTGGGTGGAAGGAAATTTGTGGCTCCTCCCAGATTCCAGAACTTCCTGTCACCGAAATTAGAGGAAAAAGTGTTTTTTTGGTCACATTTTGAGGTTTGCAAAGGATTCTGGGTAACAGAACCTGGTCAGAGCCCCATAAGTCATCCTGTCTTGGATTCCCCTAGGTGTCTAGTTTTCAAAAATGCGCTGGTTTGCTAGGTTCCCCAGGTGCTGGCTGAGCTAGAGGCCAAAATCCACAGGTAGGCACTTTGTAAAAAACACCTCTGTTTTCTGTGAAAAAATGTGATGTGTCCACGTTGTGTTTTGGGCCATTTCCTTTCGTGGGCGCTAGGCCTACCCACACAAGTGAGGTACCATTTTTATCGGCAGACTTGGGGGAACGCTGGGTGGAAGGAAATTTGTGGCTCCTCTCAGATTCCAGAACTTTCTGTCACCGAAATGAGAGGAAAAAGTGTTTTTTTGGCGAAATTGTGAGGTTTGCAAAGGATTCTGGGTAACAGAACCTGGTCCGAGCCCCACAAGTCACCCCATCTTGGATTCCCCTAGGTGTCTAGTTTTAAAAAATGCGGTGGTTTGCTAGGTTTCCCCAGGTGCCGGCTGAGCTAGAGGCCAAAATCCACAGGTAGGCACTTTGTAAAAAACACCTCTGTTTTCTGTGAAAAAATGTGATGTGACCACATTGTGTTTTGGGCCATTTTCTTTCGTGGGCGCTAGGCCTACCCACACAAGTGAGGTACCATTTTTATCGGAAGACTTGGAGGAACGCTGGGTGGAAGGAAATTTGTGGCTCCTCCCAGATTCCAGAACTTTCTGTCACCGAAATTAGAGGAAAAAGTATTTTTTTGGTCACATTTTGAGGTTTGCAAAGGATTCTGGGTAACAGAACCTGGTCAGAACCCCATAAGTCATCCTGTCTTGGATTCCCCTAGGTGTCTACTTTTAAAAAATGCGCTGGTTTGCTAGGTTTCCCCAGGTGCCGGCTGAGCTAGAGGCCAAAATCCATAGGTAGGCACTTTGTAAAAAACACCTCTGTTTTCTGTGAAAAAATGTGATGTGTCCACATTGTGTTTTGGGCCATTTCATTTCGTGGGCGCTAGGCCTACCCACACAAGTGAGGTACCATTTTTATCGGGACACTTAGGGGAACGCTGGGTGGAAGGAAATTTGTGGCTCCTCTCAGATTCCAGAACTTTCTGTCACCAAAATGAGAGGAAAAAGTGTTTTTTTGGTCACATTTTGAGGTTTGCAAAGGATTCTGGGTAACAGAACCTGGTCAGAGCCCCACAAGTCACCCCATCTTGGATTTCCCTAGGTGTCTAGTTTTAAAAAATGTGCTGGTTTGCTAGGTTTTCCCAGGTGCCGGCTGAGCTAGAGTCCAAAATCCACAGGTAGGCACTTTGCAAAAAAACACCTCTGTTTTCTGTGAAAAAATGTGATGTGACCACATTGTGTTTTGGGCTATTTCCTTTTGTGGCCGCTAGGCCTACTCTCACAAGTGAGGTACCATTTTTATCGGAAGACTTGGAGGAACACTGGGTGGAAGGAAATTTGTGGCTCCTCCCAGATTCCAGAACTTCCTGTCACCGAAATTAGAGGAAAAAGTGTTTTTTTGGTCACATTTTGAGGTTTGCAAAGGATTCTGGGTAACAGAACCTGGTCAGAGCCCCATAAGTCATCCTGTCTTGGATTCCCCTAGGTGTCTAGTTTTCAAAAATGCGCTGGTTTGCTAGGTTCCCCAGGTGCTGGCTGAGCTAGAGGCCAAAATCCACAGGTAGGCACTTTGTAAAAAACACCTCTGTTTTCTGTGAAAAAATGTGATGTGTCCACGTTGTGTTTTGGGCCATTTCCTTTCGTGGGCGCTAGGCCTACCCACACAAGTGAGGTACCATTTTTATCGGCAGACTTGGGGGAACGCTGGGTGGAAGGAAATTTGTGGCTCCTCTCAGATTCCAGAACTGTCTGTCACCGAAATGAGAGGAAAAAGTGTTTTTTTGGCGAAATTGTGAGGTTTGCAAAGGATTCTGGGTAACAGAACCTGGTCCGAGCCCCACAAGTCACCCCATCTTGGATTCCCCTAGGTGTCTAGTTTTAAAAAATGCGCTGGTTTGCTACGTTTCCCCAGGTGCCGGCTGAGCTAGAGGCCAAAATCCACAGGTAGGCACTTTGTAAAAAACACCTCTGTTTTCTGTGAAAAAATGTGATGTGACCACATTGTGTTTTGGGCCATTTTCTTTTGTGGGCGCTAGGCCTACCCACACAAGTGAGGTACCATTTTTATCGGAAGACTTGGAGGATCGCTGGGTGGAAGGAAATTTGTGGCTCCTCCCAGATTCCAGAACTTTCTGTCACCGAAATTAGAGGAAAAAGTATTTTTTTTGGTCACATTTTGAGGTTTGCAAAGGATTCTGGGTAACAGAACCTGGTCAGAGCCCCATAAGTCATCCTGTCTTGGATTCCCCTAGGTGTCTAGTTTTAAAAAATGCGCTGGTTTGCTAGGTTTCCCCAGGTGCTGGCTGAGCTAGAGGCCAAAATCCATAGGTAGGCACTTTGTAAAAAACACCTCTGTTTTCTGTGAAAAAATGTGATGTGTCCACATTGTGTTTTGGGCCATTTCATTTCGTGGGCGCTAGGCCTACCCACACAAGTGAGGTACCATTTTTATCGGGAGACTTAGGGGAACGCTGGGTGGAAGGACATTTTTGGCTCCTCTCAGATTCCAGAACTTTCTGTCACCAAAATGAGAGGACAAAGTGTTTTTTTGGTAAAATATTGAGGTTTGCAAAGGATTCTGGGTAACAGAACCTGGTCAGAGCCCCACAAGTCACCCCATATTGGATTCCCCTAGGTGTCTAGTTTTAAAAAATGCGCTGGTTTGCTAGGTTTCCCCAGGTGCCGGCTGAGCTAGAGTCCAAAATCCACAGGTAGGCACTTTGTAAAAAACACCTCTGTTTTCTGTGAAAAAATGTGATGTGACCACATTATGTTTTGGGCCATTTTCTTTCGTGGGCGCTAGGCCTACCCACACAAGTGAGGTACCATTTTTATCGGAAGACTTGGAGGAACACTGGGTGGAAGGAAATTTGTGGCTCCTCCCAGATTCCAGCACTTCCTGTCACCGAAATTAGAGGAAAAAGTGTTTTTTTGGTCACATTTTGAGGTTTGCAAAGGATTCTGGGTAACAGAACCTGGTCAGAGCCCCATAAGTCATCCTGTCTTGGATTCCCCTAGGTGTCTAGTTTTTAAAAATGCGCTGGTTTGCTAGGTTTCCCCAGGTGCCGGCTGAGCTAGAGGCCAAAATCCATAGGTAGGCACTTTGTAAAAAACACCTCTGTTTTCTGTGAAAAAATGTGATGTGTCCACATTGTGTTTTGGGCCATTTCATTTCGTGGGCGCTAGGCCTACCCACACAAGTGAGGTACCATTTTAATCGGGAGACTTAGGGGAATGCTGGGTGGAAGGAAATTTGTGGCTCCTCTCAGATTCCAGAACTTTCTGTCACCAACATGAGAGGAAAAAGTGTTTTTTGGGTCAAATATTGAGGTTTGCAAAGGATTCTGGGTAACAGAACCTGGTCAGAGCCCCATAAGTCATCCTGTCTTGGATTCCCCTAGGTGTCTAGTTTTCAAAAATGCGCTGGTTTGCTAGGTTTCCCCAGGTGCCGGCTGAGCTAGAGGCCAAAATCCATAGGTAGGCACTTTGAAAAAAAATACCTCTGTTTTGTGTGAAAAAATGTGATGTGTCCACATTGTGTTTTGGGCCATTTCATTTCGTGGGCGCTAGGCCTACCCACACAAGTGAGGTACAATTTTTATCGGGAGACTTAGGGGGACGCTGGGTGGAAGGAAATTTGTGGCTCCTCTCAGATACCAGAACATTCTGTCATCAAAATGAGAGGAAAAAGCGTTTTTTTGGTCAAATATTGATGTTTGGAAAGGATTCTGGGTAACAGAACCTGGTCAGAGCCCCACAAGTCACCCCATCTTGGATTCCCCTAGGTGTCTAGTTTTAAAAAATGCGCTGGTTTGCTAGGTTTCCCCAGGTGCCGGCTGAGCTAGAGGCAAAAATCCACAGGTAGGCACTTTGTAAAAAACACCTCTGTGTTCTGTGAAAAAATGTGATGTGACCACATTGTGTTTTGGGCCATTTTCTTTCGTGGGCGCTAGGCCTACCCACACAAGTGAGGTACCATTTTTATCGGAAGACTTGTAGGAACGCTGGGTGGAAGGAAATTTGTGGCTCCTCCCAGATTCCAGAACTTTCTGTCACCGAAATTAGAGGAAAAAGTATTTTTTTTGGTCACATTTTGAGGTTTGCAAAGGATTCTGGGTAACAGAACCTGGTCAGAGCCCCATAAGTCATCCTGTCTTGGATTCCCCTAGGTGTCTAGTTTTAAAAAATGCGCTGGTTTGCTAGGTTTCCCCAGGTGCCGGCTGAGCTAGAGGCCAAAATCCATAGGTAGGCACTTTGTAAAAAACACCTCTGTTTTCTGTGAAAAAATGTGATGTGTCCACATTGTGTTTTGGGCCATTTCATTTCGTGGGCGCTAGGCCTACCCACACAAGTGAGGTACAATTTTTATCGGGAGACTTAGGGGAACGCTGGGTGGAAGGAAATTTGTGGCTCCTCTCAGATACCAGAACTTTCTGTCATCAAAATGAGAGGAAAAAGTGTTTTTTTGGTCAAATATTGATGTTTGCAAAGGATTCTGGGTAACAGAACCTGGTCAGAGCCCCACAAGTCACCCCATCTTGGATTCCCCTAGGTGTCTAGTTTTCAAAAATGCGCTGGTTTGCTAGGTTCCCCAGGTGCTGGCTGAGCTAGAGGCCAAAATCCACAGGTAGGCACTTTGTAAAAAACACCTCTGTTTTCTGTGAAAAAATGTGATGTGTCCACGTTGTGTTTTGGGCCATTTCCTTTCGTGGGCGCTAGGCCTACCCACACAAGTGAGGTACCATTTTTATCGGCAGACTTGGGGGAACGCTGGGTGGAAGGAAATTTGTGGCTCCTCTCAGATTCCAGAACTTTCTGTCACCGAAATGAGAGGAAAAAGTGTTTTTTTGGCGAAATTGTGAGGTTTGCAAAGGATTCTGGGTAACAGAACCTGGTCCGAGCCCCACAAGTCACCCCATCTTGGATTCCCCTAGGTGTCTAGTTTTAAAAAATGCGCTGGTTTGCTAGGTTTCCCCAGGTGCCGGCTGAGCTAGAGGCCAAAATCCATAGGTAGGCACTTTGTAAAAAACACCTCTGTTTTCTGTGAAAAAATGTGATGTGTCCACATTGTGTTTTGGGCCATTTCATTTCGTGGGCGCTAGGCCTACCCACACAAGTGAGGTACAATTTTTATCGGGAGACTTAGGGGAACGCTGGGTGGAAGGAAATTTGTGGCTCCTCTCAGATTCCAGAACTTTCTGTCACCAAAATGAGAGGAAAAAGTGTTTTTTTGGTAAAATATTGAGGTTTGCAAAGGATTTTGGGTAACAGAACCTGGTCAGAGCCCCACAAGTCACCCCATATTGGATTCCCCTAGGTGTCTAGTTTTAAAAAATGCGCTGGTTTGCTAGGTTTCCCCAGGTGCCGGCAGAGCTAGAGTCCAAAATCCACAGGTAGGCACTTTGTAAAAAACACCTCTGTTTTCTGTGAAAAAATGTGATGTGACCACATTATGTTTTGGGCCATTTTCTTTCGTGGGCGCTAGGCCTACCCACACAAGTGAGGTACCATTTTTATCGGAAGACTTGGAGGAACACTGGGTGGAAAGAAATTTGTGGCTCCTCCCAGATTCCAGCACTTCCTGTCACCGAAATTAGAGGAAAAAGTGTTTTTTGGTCACATTTTGAGGTTTGCAAAGGATTCTGGGTAACAGAACCTGGTCAGAGCCCCATAAGTCATCCTGTCTTGGATTCCCCTAGGTGTCTAGTTTTTAAAAATGCGCTGGTTTGCTAGGTTTCCCCAGGTGCCGGCTGAGCTAGAGGCCAAAATCCATAGGTAGGCACTTTGTAAAAAACACCTCTGTTTTCTGTGAAAAAATGTGATGTGTCCACATTGTGTTTTGGGCCATTTCATTTCGTGGGCGCTAGGCCTACCCACACAAGTGAGGTACCATTTTTATCGGGAGACTTGGGGGAACGCTGGGTGGAAGGAAATTTGTGGCTCCTCTCAGATTCCAGAACTTTCTGTCACCGAAATGAGAGGAAAAAGTGTTTTTTTGGCGAAATTGTGAGGTTTGCAAAGGATTCTGGGTAACAGAACCTGGTCCGAGCCCCACAAGTCACCCCATCTTGGATTCTCGAGGTGTCAAGTTTAAAAAAATGCGCTGGTTTGCTAGGTTTCCCCAGGTGCCGGCTGAGCTAGAGGCCAAAACCCACAGGTAGGCACTTTGTAAAAAACACCTCTGTTTTCTGTGAAAAAATGTGATGTGACCACATTGTGTTTTGGGCCATTTTCTTTCGTGGGCGCTAGGCCTACCCACACAAGTGAGGTACCATTTTTATCGGAAGGAAGGAAGGAAAGAAATTTGTGGCTCCTCCCAGATTCCAGAACTTTCTGTCACCGAAATTAGAGGAAAAAGTGTTTTTTTTTGGTCACATTTTGAGGTTTGCAAAGGATTCTGGGTAACAGAACCTGGTCAGAGCCCCATAAGTCATCCTGTCTTGGATTCCCCTAGGTGTCTAGTTTTCAAAAATGCGCTGGTTTGCTAGGTTTCCCCAGGTGCCGGCTGAGCTAGAGGCCAAAATCCATAGGTAGGCACGTTGTAAAAAACACCTCTGTTTTCTGTGAAAAAATGTTATGTGTCCACAATGTGTTTTGGGCCATTTCATTTCGTGGGCGCTAGGCCTACCCACACAAGTGAGGTACTTAGGGGAACGCTGGGTGGAAGGAAATTTGTGGCTCCTCTCAGATTCCAGAACTTTCTGTCACCAAAATGAGAGGAAAAAGTGTTTTTTTGGTCACATTTTGAGGTTTGCAAAGGATTCTGGGTAACAGAACCTGGTCAGAGCCCCATAAGTCATCCTGTCTTGGATTCCCCTAGGTGTCTAGTTTTCAAAAATGCGCTGGTTTGCTAGGTTCCCCAGGTGCTGGCTGAGCTAGAGGCCAAAATCCACAGGTAGGCACTTTGTAAAAAACACCTCTGTTTTCTGTGAAAAAATGTGATGTGTCCACGTTGTGTTTTGGGCCATTTCCTTTCGTGGGCGCTAGGCCTACCCACACAAGTGAGGTACCATTTTTATCGGCAGACTTGCGGGAACGCTGGGTGGAAGGAAATTTGTGGCTCCTCTCAGATTCCAGAACTTTCTGTCACCGAAATGAGAGGAAAAAGTGTTTTTTTGGCGAAATTGTGAGGTTTGCAAAGGATTCTGGGTAACAGAACCTGGTCCGAGCCCCACAAGTCACCCCATCTTGGATTCCCCTAGGTGTCTAGTTTTAAAAAATGCGCTGGTTTGCTAGGTTTCCCCAGGTGCCGGCTGAGCTAGAGTCCAAAATCCACAGGTAGGCACTTTGTAAAAAACACCTCTGTTTTCTGTGAAAAAATGTGATGTGACCACATTATGTTTTGGGCCATTTTCTTTCGTGGGCGCTAGGCCTACCCACACAAGTGAGGTACCATTTTTATCGGAAGACTTGGAGGAACACTGGGTGGAAGGAAATTTGTGGCTCCTCCCAGATTCCAGCACTTCCTGTCACCGAAATTAGAGGAAAAAGTGTTTTTTTGGTCACATTTTGAGGTTTGCAAAGGATTCTGGGTAACAGAACCTGGTCAGAGCCCCATAAGTCATCCTGTCTTGGATTCCGCTAGGTGTCTAGTTTTTAAAAATGCGCTGGTTTGCTAGGTTTCCCCAGGTGCCGGCTGAGCTAGAGGCCAAAATCCATAGGTAGGCACTTTGTAAAAAACACCTCTGTTTTCTGTGAAAAAATGTGATGTGTCCACATTGTGTTTTGGGCCATTTCATTTCGTGGGCGCTAGGCCTACCCACACAAGTGAGGTACCATTTTTATCGGGAGACTTAGGGGAATGCTGGGTGGAAGGAAATTTGTGGCTCCTCTCAGATTCCAGAACTTTCTGTCACCAACATGAGAGGAAAAAGTGGTTTTTGGGTCAAATATTGAGGTTTGCAAAGGATTCTGGGTAACAGAACCTGGTCAGAGCCCCATAAGTCATCCTGTCTTGGATTCCCCTAGGTGTCTAGTTTTCAAAAATGCGCTGGTTTGCTAGTTTTCCCCAGGTGCCGGCTGAGCTAGAGGCCAAAATCCATAGGTAGGCACTTTGAAAAAAAATACCTCTGTTTTGTGTGAAAAAATTTGATGTGTCCACATTGTGTTTTGGGCCATTTCATTTCGTGGGCGCTAGGCCTACCCACACAAGTGAGGTACAATTTTTATCAGGAGACTTAGGGGGACGCTGGGTGGAAGGAAATTTGTGGCTCCTCTCAGATACCAGAACATTCTGTCATCAAAATGAGAGGAAAAAGCATTTTTTTGGTCAAATATTGATGTTTGCAAAGGATTCTGGGTAACAGAACCTGGTCAGAGCCCCACAAGTCACCCCATCTTGGATTCCCCAAGGTGTCTAGTTTTCAAAAATGCGCTGGTTTGCTAGGTTCCCCAGGTGCTGGCTGAGCTAGAGGCCAAAATCCACAGGTAGGCACTTTGTAAAAAACACCTCTGTTTTCTGTGAAAAAATGTGATGTGTCCACGTTGTGTTTTGGGCCATTTCCTTTCGTGGGCGCTAGGCCTACCCACACAAGTGAGGTACCATTTTTATCGGCAGACTTGGGGGAACGCTGGGTGGAAGGAAATTTGTGGCTCCTCTCAGATTCCAGAACTTTCTGTCACCGAAATGAGAGGAAAAAGTGTTTTTTTGGCGAAATTGTGAGGTTTGCAAAGGATTCTGGGTAACAGAACCTGGTCCGAGCCCCACAAGTCACCCGATCTTGGATTCCCCTAGGTGTCTAGTTTTAAAAAATGCGCTGGTTTGCTAGGTTTCCCCAGGTGCCGGCTGAGCTAGAGGCCAAAATCCACAGGTAGGCACTTTGTAAAAAACACCTCTGTTTTCTGTGAAAAAATGTGATGTGACCACATTGTGTTTTGGGCCATTTTCTTTCGTGGGCGCTAGGCCTACCCACACAAGTGAGGTACCATTTTTATCGGAAGACTTGGAGGAACGCTAGGTGGAAGGAAATTTGTGGCTCCTCCCAGATTCCAGAACTTTCTGTCACCGAAATTAGAGGAAAAAGTATTTTTTTTGGTCACATTTTGAGGTTTGCAAAGGATTCTGGGTAACAGAACCTGGTCAGAGCCCCATAAGTCATCCTGTCTTGGATTCCCCTAGGTGTCTAGTTTTAAAAAATGCGCTGGTTTGCTAGGTTTCCCCAGGTGCCGGCTGAGCTAGAGGCCAAAATCCATAGGTAGGCACTTTGTAAAAAACACCTCTGTTTTCTGTGAAAAAATGTGATGTGTCCACATTGTGTTTTGGGCCATTTCATTTCGTGGGCACTAGGCCTACCGACACAAGTGAGGTACCATTTTTATCGGGAGACTTAGGGGAACGCTGGGTGGAAGGAAATTTTTGGCTCCTCTCAGATTCCAGAACTTTCTGTCACGAAAATGAGAGGAAAAAGTGTTTTTTTGGTAAAATATTGAGGTTTGCAAAGGATTCTGGGTAACAGAACCTGGTCAGAGCCCCACAAGTCACCCCATATTGGATTCCCCTAGGTGTCTAGTTTTAAAAAATGCGCTGGTTTGCTAGGTTTCCCCAGGTGCCGGCTGAGCTAGAGTCCAAAATCCACAGGTAGGCACTTTGTAAAAAACACCTCTGTTTTCTGTGAAAAAATGTGATGTGACCACATTATGTTTTGGGCCATTTTCTTTCGTGGGCGCTAGGCCTACCCACACAAGTGAGGTACCATTTTTATCGGAAGACTTGGAGGAACACTGGGTGGAAGGAAATTTGTGGCTCCTCCCAGATTCCAGCACTTCCTGTCACCGAAATTAGAGGAAAAAGTGTTTTTTTGGTCACATTTTGAGGTTTGCAAAGGATTCTGGGTAACAGAACCTGGTCAGAGCCCCATAAGTCATCCTGTCTTGGATTCCCCTAGGTGTCTAGTTTTTAAAAATGCGCTGGTTTGCTAGGTTTCCCCAGGTGCCGGCTGAGCTAGAGGCCAAAATCCATAGGTAGGCACTTTGTAAAAAACACCTCTGTTTTCTGTGAAAAAATGTGATGTGTCCACATTGTGTTTTGGGCCATTTCATTTCGTGGGCGCTAGGCCTACCCACACAAGTGAGGTACCATTTTTATCGGGAGACTTAGGGGAATGCTGGGTGGAAGGAAATTTGTGGCTCCTCTCAGATTCCAGAACTTTCTGTCACCAACATGAGAGGAAAAAGTGGTTTTTGGGTCAAATATTGAGGTTTGCAAAGGATTCTGGGTAACAGAACCTGGTCAGAGCCCCATAAGTCATCCTGTCTTGGATTCCCCTAGGTGTCTAGTTTTCAAAAATGCGCTGGTTTGCTAGGTTTCCCCAGGTGCCGGCTGAGCTAGAGGCCAAAATCCATAGGTAGGCACTTTGAAAAAAAATACCTCTGTTTTGTGTGAAAAAATGTGATGTGTCCACATTGTGTTTTGGGCCATTTCATTTCGTGGGCGCTAGGCCTACCCACACAAGTGAGGTACAATTTTTATCGGGAGACTTAGGGGGACGCTGGGTGGAAGGAAATTTGTGGCTCCTCTCAGATACCAGAACATTCTGTCATCAAAATGAGAGGAAAAAGCGTTTTTTTGGTCAAATATTGATGTTTGCAAAGGATTCTGGGTAACAGAACCTGGTCAGAGCCCCACAAGTCACCCCATCTTGGATTCCCCTAGGTGTCTAGTTTTCAAAAATGCGCTGGTTTGCTAGGTTCCCCAGGTGCTGGCTGAGCTAGAGGTCAAAATCCACAGGTAGGCACTTTGTAAAAAACACCTCTGTTTTCTGTGAAAAAATGTGATGTGTCCACGTTGTGTTTTGGGCCATTTCCTTTCGTGGGCGCTAGGCCTACCCACACAAGTGAGGTACCATTTTTATCGGGAGACTTGGGGGAACGCTGGGTGGAAGGAAATTTGTGGCTCCTCTCAGATTCCAGAACTTTCTGTCACCGAAATGAGAGGAAAAAGTGTTTTTTTGGCGAAATTGTGAGGTTTGCAAAGGATTCTGGGTAACAGAACCTGGTCCGAGCCCCACAAGTCACCCCATCTTGGATTCTCGAGGTGTCAAGTTTAAAAAAATGCGCTGGATTGCTAGGTTTCCCCAGGTGCCGGCTGAGCTAGAGGCCAAAATCCACAGGTAGGCACTTTGTAAAAAACACCTCTGTTTTCTGTGAAAAAATGTGATGTGACCACATTGTGTTTTGGGCCATTTTCTTTCGTGGGCGCTAGGCCTACCCACACAAGTGAGGTACCATTTTTATCGGAAGACTTGGAGGAACGCTGGGTGGAAGGAAATTTGTGGCTCCTCCCAGATTCCAGAACTTTCTGTCACCGAAATTAGAGGAAAAAGTGTTTTTTTTGGTCACATTTTGAGGTTTGCAAAGGATTCTGGGTAACAGAACCTGGTCAGAGCCCCATAAGTCATCCTGTCTTGGATTCCCCTAGGTGTCTAGTTTTCAAAAATGCGCTGGTTTGCTAGGTTTCCCCAGGTGCCGGCTGAGCTAGAGGCCAAAATCCATAGGTAGGCACTTTGTAAAAAACACCTCTGTTTTCTGTGGAAAAAATGTGATGTGTCCACATTGTGTTTTGGGCCATTTCATTTCGTGGGCGCTAGGCCTACCCACACAAGTGAGGTACCATTTTTATCGGGAGACTTAGGGGAACGCTGGGTGGAAGGAAATTTGTGGCTCCTCTCAGATTCCAGAACTTTCTGTCACCAAAATGAGAGGAAAAAGTGTTTTTTTGGTCACATTTTGAGGTTTGCAAAGGATTCTGGGTAACAGAACCTGGTCAGAGCCCCACAAGTCACCCCATCTTGGATTTCCCTAGGTGTCTAGTTTTAAAAAATGTGCTGGTTTGCTAGGTTTTCCCAGGTGCCGGCTGAGCTAGAGTCCAAAATCCACAGGTAGGCACTTTGTAAAAAACACCTCCGTTTTCTGTGAAAAAATGTGATGTGACCACATTGTGTTTTGGGCCATTTTCTATTGTGGCCGCTAGGCCTACCCTCACAAGTGAGGTACCATTTTTATCGGAAGACTTGGAGGAACACTGGGTGGAAGGAAATTTGTGGCTCCTCCCAGATTCCAGAACTTTCTGTCACCGAAATTAGAGGAAAAAGTGTTTTTTTTGGTCACATTTTGAGGTTTGCAAAGGATTCTGGGTAACAGAACCTGGTCAGAGCCCCACAAGTCACCCTGTCTTGGATTCCCCTAGGTGTCTAGTTTTAAAAAATGTGCTGGTTTTCTAGGTTTCCCCAGGTGACGGCTGAGCTAGAGGCCAAAATCCACAGGTAGGCACTTTGTAAAAAAACCTCTGTTTTCTGTAAAAAAAAATGTGATGTGTCCACGTTGTGTTTTGGGCCATTTCCTTTCGTGGGCGCTAGGCCAACCCACACAAGTGAGGTACCATTTTTATCGGGAGACTTAGTGGAACGCTGGGTGGAAGGAAATTTGTGGCTTCTCTCAGATTCCAGAACTTTCTGTCACCGAAATGAGAGGAAAAAATGTTTTTTGGGCCAAATTTTGAGGTTTGCAAAGGATTCTGGGTAACAGAACCTGGTCAGAGCCCCACAAGTCACCCCATCTTGGATTCCCCTACGTGTCTAGTTTTAAAAAATGCGCTGGTTTGCTAGGTTTCCCCAGGTGCCGGCTGAGCTAGAGGCCAAAATCCACAGGTAGGCACTTTGTAAAAAACACCTCTGTTTTCTGTGAAAAAATGTGATGTGACCACATTGTGTTTTGGGCCATTTTCTTTCGTGGGCGCTAGGCCTACCCACACAAGTGAGGTACCATTTTTATCGGAAGACTTGGAGGAACGCTGGGTGGAAGGAAATTTGTGGCTCCTCCCAGATTCCAGAACTTTCTGTCACCGAAATTAGAGGAAAAAGTGTTTTTTTGGTCACATTTTGAGGTTTGCAAAGGATTCTGGGTAATAGAACCTGGTCAGAGCCCCATAAGTCATCCTGTCTTGGATTCCCCTAGGTGTCTTGTTTTCAAAAATGCGCTGGTTTGCTAGGTTTCCCCAGGTGCCGGCTGAGCTAGAGGCCAAAATCCACAGGTAGGCACTTTGTAAAAAACACCTCTGTTTTCTGTGAAAAAATGTGATGTGACCACATTGTGTTTTGGGCCATTTTCTTTCGTGGGCGCTAGGCCTACCCACACAAGTGAGGTACCATTTTTATCGGAAGACTTGGAGGAACGCTGGGTGGAAGGAAATTTGTGGCTCCTCCCAGATTCCAGAACTTTCTGTCACCGAAATTAGAGGAAAAAGTGTTTTTTTTGGTCACATTTTGAGGTTTGCAAAGGATTCTGGGTAACAGAACCTGGTCAGAGCCCCATAAGTCATCCTGTCTTGGATTCCCCTAGGTGTCTAGTTTTCAAAAATGCGCTGGTTTGCTAGGTTTCCCCAGGTGCCGGCTGAGCTAGAGGCCAAAATCCATAGGTAGGCACTTTGTAAAAAACACCTCTGTTTTCTGTGGAAAAAATGTGATGTGTCCACATTGTGTTTTGGGCCATTTCATTTCGTGGGCGCTAGGCCTACCCACACAAGTGAGGTACCATTTTTATCGGGAGACTTAGGGGAACGCTGGGTGGAAGGAAATTTGTGGCTCCTCTCAGATTCCAGAACTTTCTGTCACCAAAATGAGAGGAAAAAGTGTTTTTTTGGTCACATTTTGAGGTTTGCAAAGGATTCTGGGTAACAGAACCTGGTCAGAGCCCCACAAGTCACCCCATCTTGGATTTCCCTAGGTGTCTAGTTTTAAAAAATGTGCTGGTTTGCTAGGTTTTCCCAGGTGCCGGCTGAGCTAGAGTCCAAAATCCACAGGTAGGCACTTTGTAAAAAACACCTCCGTTTTCTGTGAAAAAATGTGATGTGACCACATTGTGTTTTGGGCCATTTTCTATTGTGGCCGCTAGGCCTACCCTCACAAGTGAGGTACCATTTTTATCGGAAGACTTGGAGGAACACTGGGTGGAAGGAAATTTGTGGCTCCTCCCAGATTCCAGAACTTTCTGTCACCGAAATTAGAGGAAAAAGTGTTTTTTTTGGTCACATTTTGAGGTTTGCAAAGGATTCTGGGTAACAGAACCTGGTCAGAGCCCCACAAGTCACCCTGTCTTGGATTCCCCTAGGTGTCTAGTTTTAAAAAATGTGCTGGTTTTCTAGGTTTCCCCAGGTGACGGCTGAGCTAGAGGCCAAAATCCACAGGTAGGCACTTTGTAAAAAAACCTCTGTTTTCTGTAAAAAAAAATGTGATGTGTCCACGTTGTGTTTTGGGCCATTTCCTTTCGTGGGCGCTAGGCCAACCCACACAAGTGAGGTACCATTTTTATCGGGAGACTTAGTGGAACGCTGGGTGGAAGGAAATTTGTGGCTTCTCTCAGATTCCAGAACTTTCTGTCACCGAAATGAGAGGAAAAAATGTTTTTTGGGCCAAATTTTGAGGTTTGCAAAGGATTCTGGGTAACAGAACCTGGTCAGAGCCCCACAAGTCACCCCATCTTGGATTCCCCTACGTGTCTAGTTTTAAAAAATGCGCTGGTTTGCTAGGTTTCCCCAGGTGCCGGCTGAGCTAGAGGCCAAAATCCACAGGTAGGCACTTTGTAAAAAACACCTCTGTTTTCTGTGAAAAAATGTGATGTGACCACATTGTGTTTTGGGCCATTTTCTTTCGTGGGCGCTAGGCCTACCCACACAAGTGAGGTACCATTTTTATCGGAAGACTTGGAGGAACGCTGGGTGGAAGGAAATTTGTGGCTCCTCCCAGATTCCAGAACTTTCTGTCACCGAAATTAGAGGAAAAAGTGTTTTTTTGGTCACATTTTGAGGTTTGCAAAGGATTCTGGGTAATAGAACCTGGTCAGAGCCCCATAAGTCATCCTGTCTTGGATTCCCCTAGGTGTCTTGTTTTCAAAAATGCGCTGGTTTGCTAGGTTTCCCCAGGTGCCGGCTGAGCTAGAGGCCAAAATCCACAGGTAGGCACTTTGTAAAAAACACCTCTGTTTTCTGTGAAAAAATGTGATGTGACCACATTGTGTTTTGGGCCATTTTCTTTCGTGGGCGCTAGGCCTACCCACACAAGTGAGGTACCATTTTTATCGGAAGACTTGGAGGAACGCTGGGTGGAAGGAAATTTGTGGCTCCTCCCAGATTCCAGAACTTTCTGTCACCGAAATTAGAGGAAAAAGTGTTTTTTTGGTCACATTTTGAGGTTTGCAAAGGATTCTGGGTAATAGAACCTGGTCAGAGCCCCATAAGTCATCCTGTCTTGGATTCCCCTAGGTGTCTTGTTTTCAAAAATGCGCTGGTTTGCTAGGTTTCCCCAGGTGCCGGCTGAGCTAGAGGCCAAAATCCATAGGTAGGCACTTTGTAAAAAACACCTCTGTTTTCTGTGAAAAAATGTGATGTGTCCACATTGTGTTTTGGGCCATTTCATTTCGTGGGCGCTAGGCCTACCCACACAAGTGAGGTACAATTTTTATCGGGATACTTAGGGGAACGCTGGGTGGAAGGAAATTTGTGGCTCCTCTCAGATACCAGATCTTTCTGTCATCAAAATGAGAGGAAAAAGTGTTTTTTTGGTCAAATATTGATGTTTGCAAAGGATTCTGGGTAACAGAACCTGGTCAGAGCCCCACAAGTCACCCCATCTTGGATTCCCCTAGGTGTCTAGTTTTCAAAAATGCGCTGGTTTGCTAGGTTCCCCAGGTGCTGGCTGAGCTAGAGGCCAAAATCCACAGGTAGGCACTTTGTAAAAAACACCTCTGTTTTCTGTGAAAAAATGTGATGTGTCCACGTTGTGTTTTGGGCCATTTCCTTTCGTGGGCGCTAGGCCTACCCACACAAGTGAGGTACCATTTTTATCGGCAGACTTGGGGGAACGCTGGGTGGAAGGAAATTTGTGGCTCCTCTCAGATTCCAGAACTTTCTGTCGCCGAAATGAGAGGAAAAAGTGTTTTTTTGGCGAAATTGTGAGGTTTGCAAAGGACTCTGGGTAACAGAACCTGGTCCGAGCCCCACAAGTCACCCCATCTTGGATTCCCCTAGGTGTCTAGTTTTAAAAAATGCGCTGGTTTGCTAGGTTTCCCCAGGTGCCGGCTGAGCTAGAGGCCAAAATCCACAGGTAGGCACTTTGTAAAAAACACCTCTGTTTTCTGTGAAAAAATGTGATGTGACCACATTGTGTTTTGGGCCATTTTCTTTCGTGGGCGCTAGGCCTACCCACACAAGTGAGGTACCATTTTTATCGGAAGACTTGGAGGAAGGCTGGGTGGAAGAAAATTTGTGGCTCCTCCCAGATTCCAGAACTTTCTGTCACCGAAATTAGAGGAAAAAGTGTTTTTTTTGGTCACATTTTGAGGTTTGCAAAGGATTCTGGGTAACAGAACCTGGTCAGAGCCCCATAAGTCATCCTGTCTTGGATTCCCCTAGGTGTCTAGTTTTCAAAAATGCGCTGGTTTGCTAGGTTTCCCCAGGTGCCGGCTGAGCTAGAGGCCAAAATCCATAGGTAGGCACTTTGTAAAAAACACCTCTGTTTTCTGTGGAAAAAATGTGATGTGTCCACATTGTGTTTTGGGCCATTTCATTTCGTGGGCGCTAGGCCTACCCACACAAGTGAGGTACCATTTTTATCGGGAGACTTAGGGGAACGCTGGGTGGAAGGAAATTTGTGGCTCCTCTCAGATTCCAGAACTTTCTGTCACCAAAATGAGAGGAAAAAGTGTTTTTTTGGTCACATTTTGAGGTTTGCAAAGGATTCTGGGTAACAGAACCTGGTCAGAGCCCCACAAGTCACCCCATCTTGGATTTCCCTAGGTGTCTAGTTTTAAAAAATGTGCTGGTTTGCTAGGTTTTCCCAGGTGCCGGCTGAGCTAGAGTCCAAAATCCACAGGTAGGCACTTTGTAAAAAACACCTCCGTTTTCTGTGAAAAAATGTGATGTGACCACATTGTGTTTTGGGCCATTTTCTATTGTGGCCGCTAGGCCTACCCTCACAAGTGAGGTACCATTTTTATCGGAAGACTTGGAGGAACACTGGGTGGAAGGAAATTTGTGGCTCCTCCCAGATTCCAGAACTTTCTGTCACCGAAATTAGAGGAAAAAGTGTTTTTTTTGGTCACATTTTGAGGTTTGCAAAGGATTCTGGGTAACAGAACCTGGTCAGAGCCCCACAAGTCACCCTGTCTTGGATTCCCCTAGGTGTCTAGTTTTAAAAAATGTGCTGGTTTTCTAGGTTTCCCCAGGTGACGGCTGAGCTAGAGGCCAAAATCCACAGGTAGGCACTTTGTAAAAAAACCTCTGTTTTCTGTAAAAAAAAATGTGATGTGTCCACGTTGTGTTTTGGGCCATTTCCTTTCGTGGGCGCTAGGCCAACCCACACAAGTGAGGTACCATTTTTATCGGGAGACTTAGTGGAACGCTGGGTGGAAGGAAATTTGTGGCTTCTCTCAGATTCCAGAACTTTCTGTCACCGAAATGAGAGGAAAAAATGTTTTTTGGGCCAAATTTTGAGGTTTGCAAAGGATTCTGGGTAACAGAACCTGGTCAGAGCCCCACAAGTCACCCCATCTTGGATTCCCCTACGTGTCTAGTTTTAAAAAATGCGCTGGTTTGCTAGGTTTCCCCAGGTGCCGGCTGAGCTAGAGGCCAAAATCCACAGGTAGGCACTTTGTAAAAAACACCTCTGTTTTCTGTGAAAAAATGTGATGTGACCACATTGTGTTTTGGGCCATTTTCTTTCGTGGGCGCTAGGCCTACCCACACAAGTGAGGTACCATTTTTATCGGAAGACTTGGAGGAACGCTGGGTGGAAGGAAATTTGTGGCTCCTCCCAGATTCCAGAACTTTCTGTCACCGAAATTAGAGGAAAAAGTGTTTTTTTGGTCACATTTTGAGGTTTGCAAAGGATTCTGGGTAATAGAACCTGGTCAGAGCCCCATAAGTCATCCTGTCTTGGATTCCCCTAGGTGTCTTGTTTTCAAAAATGCGCTGGTTTGCTAGGTTTCCCCAGGTGCCGGCTGAGCTAGAGGCCAAAATCCACAGGTAGGCACTTTGTAAAAAACACCTCTGTTTTCTGTGAAAAAATGTGATGTGACCACATTGTGTTTTGGGCCATTTTCTTTCGTGGGCGCTAGGCCTACCCACACAAGTGAGGTACCATTTTTATCGGAAGACTTGGAGGAACGCTGGGTGGAAGGAAATTTGTGGCTCCTCCCAGATTCCAGAACTTTCTGTCACCGAAATTAGAGGAAAAAGTGTTTTTTTGGTCACATTTTGATGTTTGCAAAGGATTCTGGGTAATAGAACCTGGTCAGAGCCCCATAAGTCATCCTGTCTTGGATTCCCCTAGGTGTCTTGTTTTCAAAAATGCGCTGGTTTGCTAGGTTTCCCCAGGTGCCGGCTGAGCTAGAGGCCAAAATCCATAGGTAGGCACTTTGTAAAAAACACCTCTGTTTTCTGTGAAAAAATGTGATGTGTCCACATTGTGTTTTGGGCCATTTCATTTCGTGGGCGCTAGGCCTACCCACACAAGTGAGGTACAATTTTTATCGGGATACTTAGGGGAACGCTGGGTGGAAGGAAATTTGTGGCTCCTCTCAGATACCAGATCTTTCTGTCATCAAAATGAGAGGAAAAAGTGTTTTTTTGGTCAAATATTGATGTTTGCAAAGGATTCTGGGTAACAGAACCTGGTCAGAGCCCCACAAGTCACCCCATCTTGGATTCCCCTAGGTGTCTAGTTTTCAAAAATGCGCTGGTTTGCTAGGTTCCCCAGGTGCTGGCTGAGCTAGAGGCCAAAATCCACAGGTAGGCACTTTGTAAAAAACACCTCTGTTTTCTGTGAAAAAATGTGATGTGACCACATTGTGTTTTGGGCCATTTTCTTTCGTGGGCGCTAGGCCTACCCACACAAGTGAGGTACCATTTTTATCGGAAGACTTGGAGGAACGCTGGGTGGAAGGAAATTTGTGGCTCCTCCCAGATTCCAGAACTTTCTGTCACCGAAATTAGAGGAAAAAGTGTTTTTTTGGTCACATTTTGAGGTTTGCAAAGGATTCTGGGTAATAGAACCTGGTCAGAGCCCCATAAGTCATCCTGTCTTGGATTCCCCCAGGTGTCTTGTTTTCAAAAATGCGCTGGTTTGCTAGGTTTCCCCAGGTGCCGGCTGAGCTAGAGGCCAAAATCCATAGGTAGGCACTTTGTAAAAAACACCTCTGTTTTCTGTGAAAAAATGTGATGTGTCCACATTGTGTTTTGGGCCATTTCATTTCGTGGGCGCTAGGCCTACCCACACAAGTGAGGTACCATTTTTATCGGGAGACTTAGGGGAACGCTGGGTGGAAGGAAATTTGTGGCTCCTCTCAGATACCAGAACTTTCTGTCATCAAAATGAGAGGAAAAAGTGTTTTTTTGGTCAAATATTGATGTTTGCAAAGGATTCTGGGTAACAGAACCTGGTCAGAGCCCCACAAGTCACCCCATCTTGGATTCCCCTAGGTGTCTAGTTTTCAAAAATGCGCTGGTTTGCTAGGTTCCCCAGGTGCTGGCTGAGCTAGAGGCCAAAATCCACAGGTAGGCACTTTGTAAAAAACACCTCTGTTTTCTGTGAAAAAATGTGATGTGTCCACGTTGTGTTTTGGGCCATTTCCTTTCGTGGGCGCTAGGCCTACCCACACAAGTGAGGTACAATTTTTATCGGGAGACTTAGGGGAACGCTGGGTGGAAGGAAATTTGTGGCTCCTCTCAGATACCAGAACTTTCTGTCATCAAAATGAGAGGAAAAAGTGTTTTTTTGGTCAAATATTGATGTTTGCAAAGGATTCTGGGTAACAGAACCTGGTCAGAGCCCCACAAGTCACCCCATCTTGGATTCCCCTAGGTGTCTAGTTTTCAAAAATGCGCTGGTTTGCTAGGTTCCCCAGGTGCTGGCTGAGCTAGAGGCCAAAATCCACAGGTAGGCACTTTGTAAAAAACACCTCTGTTTTCTGTGAAAAAATGTGATGTGTCCACGTTGTGTTTTGGGCCATTTCCTTTCGTGGGCGCTAGGCCTACCCACACAAGTGAGGTACAATTTTTATCGGGAGACTTAGGGGAACGCTGGGTGGAAGGAAATTTGTGGCTCCTCTCAGATACCAGAACTTTCTGTCATCAAAATGAGAGGAAAAAGCGTTTTTTTTGTCAAATATTGATGTTTGCAAAGGATTCTGGGTAACAGAACCTGGTCAGAGCCCCACAAGTCACCCCATCTTGGATTCCCCTAGATGTCTAGTTTTCAAAAATGCGCTGGTTTGCTAGGTTCCCCAGGTGCTGGCTGAGCTAGAGGCCAAAATCCACAGGTAGGCACTTTGTAAAAAACACCTCTGTTTTCTGTGAAAAAATGTGATGTGTCCACGTTGTGTTTTGGGCCATTTCCTTTCGTGGGCGCTAGGCCTACCCACACAAGTGAGGTACCATTTTTATCGGGAGACTTGGGGGAACGCTGGGTGGAAGGAAATTTGTGGCTCCTCTCAGATTCCAGAACTTTCTGTCGCCGAAATGAGAGGAAAAAGTATTTTTTTGGCGAAATTGTGAGGTTTGCAAAGGACTCTGGGTAACAGAACCTGGTCCGAGCCCCACAAGTCACCCCATCTTGGATTCCGCTAGGTGTCTACTTTTAAAAAATGCGCTGGTTTGCTAGGTTTCCCCAGGTGCCGGCTGAGCTAGAGGCCAAAATCCACAGGTAGGCACTTTGTAAAAAACACCTCTGTTTTCTGTGAAAAAATGTGATGTGACCACATTGTGTTTTGGGCCATTTTCTTTCGTGGGCGCTAGGCCTACCCACACAAGTGAGGTACCATTTTTATCGGAAGACTTGGAGGAACGCTGGGTGGAAGGAAATTTGTGGCTCCTCCCAGATTCCAGAACTTTCTGTCACCGAAATTAGAGGAAAAAGTGTTTTTTTTGGTCACATTTTGAGGTTTGCAAAGGATTCTGGGTAACAGAACCTGGTCAGAGCCCCATAAGTCATCCTGTCTTGGATTCCCCTAGGTGTCTAGTTTTCAAAAATGCGCTGGTTTGCTAGGTTTCCCCAGGTGCCGGCTGAGCTAGAGGCCAAAATCCATAGGTAGGCACTTTGTAAAAAACACCTCTGTTTTCTGTGGAAAAAATGTGATGTGTCCACATTGTGTTTTGGGCCATTTCATTTCGTGGGCGCTAGGCCTACCCACACAAGTGAGGTACCATTTTTATCGGGAGACTTAGGGGAACGCTGGGTGGAAGGAAATTTGTGGCTCCTCTCAGATTCCAGAACTTTCTGTCACCAAAATGAGAGGAAAAAGTGTTTTTTTGGTCACATTTTGAGGTTTGCAAAGGATTCTGGGTAACAGAACCTGGTCAGAGCCCCACAAGTCACCCCATCTTGGATTTCCCTAGGTGTCTAGTTTTAAAAAATGTGCTGGTTTGCTAGGTTTTCCCAGGTGCCGGCTGAGCTAGAGTCCAAAATCCACAGGTAGGCACTTTGTAAAAAACACCTCTGTTTTCTGTGAAAAAATGTGATGTGACCACATTGTGTTTTGGGCCATTTTCTATTGTGGCCGCTAGGCCTACCCTCACAAGTGAGGTACCATTTTTATCGGAAGACTTGGAGGAACACTGGGTGGAAGGAAATTTGTGGCTCCTCCCAGATTCCAGAACTTTCTGTCACCGAAATTAGAGGAAAAAGTGTTTTTTTTGGTCACATTTTGAGGTTTGCAAAGGATTCTGGGTAACAGAACCTGGTCAGAGCCCCACAAGTCACCCTGTCTTGGATTCCCCTAGGTGTCTAGTTTTAAAAAATGTGCTGGTTTTCTAGGTTTCCCCAGGTGACGGCTGAGCTAGAGGCCAAAATCCACAGGTAGGCACTTTGTAAAAAAAAACTCTGTTTTCTGTAAAAAACAATGTGATGTGTCCACGTTGTGTTTTGGGCCATTTCCTTTCGTGGGCGCTAGGCCAACCCACACAAGTGAGGTACCATTTTTATCGGGAGACTTAGGGGAACGCTGGGTGGAAGGAAATTTGTGGCTTCTCTCAGATTCCAGAACTTTCTGTCACCGAAATGAGAGGAAAAAATGTTTTTTGGGCCAAATTTTGAGGTTTGCAAAGGATTCTGGGTAACAGAACCTGGTCAGAGCCCCACAAGTCACCCCATCTTGGATTCCCCTACGTGTCTAGTTTTAAAAAATGCGCTGGTTTGCTAGGTTTCCCCAGGTGCCGGCTGAGCTAGAGTCCAAAATCCACAGGTAGGCACTTTGTAAAAAACACCTCTGTTTTCTGTGAAAAAATGTGATGTGACCACATTGTGTTTTGGGCCATTTTCTATTGTGGCCGCTAGGCCTACCCTCACAAGTGAGGTACCATTTTTATCGGAAGACTTGGAGGAACACTGGGTGGAAGGAAATTTGTGGCTCCTCCCAGATTCCAGAACTTTCTGTCACCGAAATTAGAGGAAAAAGTGTTTTTTTTGGTCACATTTTGAGGTTTGCAAAGGATTCTGGGTAACAGAACCTGGTCAGAGCCCCACAAGTCACCCTGTCTTGGATTCCCCTAGGTGTCTAGTTTTAAAAAATGTGCTGGTTTTCTAGGTTTCCCCAGGTGACGGCTGAGCTAGAGGCCAAAATCCACAGGTAGGCACTTTGTAAAAAAAAACTCTGTTTTCTGTAAAAAACAATGTGATGTGTCCACGTTGTGTTTTGGGCCATTTCCTTTCGTGGGCGCTAGGCCAACCCACACAAGTGAGGTACCATTTTTATCGGGAGACTTAGGGGAACGCTGGGTGGAAGGAAATTTGTGGCTTCTCTCAGATTCCAGAACTTTCTGTCACCGAAATGAGAGGAAAAAATGTTTTTTGGGCCAAATTTTGAGGTTTGCAAAGGATTCTGGGTAACAGAACCTGGTCAGAGCCCCACAAGTCACCCCATCTTGGATTCCCCTACGTGTCTAGTTTTAAAAAATGCGCTGGTTTGCTAGGTTTCCCCAGGTGCCGGCTGAGCTAGAGGCCAAAATCCACAGGTAGGCACTTTGTAAAAAACACCTCTGTTTTCTGTGAAAAAATGTGATGTGACCACATTGTGTTTTGGGCCATTTTCTTTCGTGGGCGCTAGGCCTACCCACACAAGTGAGGTACCATTTTTATCGGAAGACTTGGAGGAACGCTGGGTGGAAGGAAATTTGTGGCTCCTCCCAGATTCCAGAACTTTCTGTCACCGAAATTAGAGGAAAAAGTGTTTTTTTGGTCACATTTTGAGGTTTGCAAAGGATTCTGGGTAATAGAACCTGGTCAGAGCCCCATAAGTCATCCTGTCTTGGATTCCCCTAGGTGTCTTGTTTTCAAAAATGCGCTGGTTTGCTAGGTTTCCCCAGGTGCCGGCTGAGCTAGAGGCCAAAATCCATAGGTAGGCACTTTGTAAAAAACACCTCTGTTTTCTGTGAAAAAATGTGATGTGTCCACGTTGTGTTTTGGGCCATTTCCTTTCGTGGGCGCTAGGCCTACCCACACAAGTGAGGTACCATTTTTATCGGCAGACTTGGGGGAACGCTGGGTGGAAGGAAATTTGTGGCTCCTCTCAGATTCCAGAACTTTCTGTCACCGAAATGAGAGGAAAAAGTGTTTTTTTGGTGAAATTGTGAGGTTTGCAAAGGATTCTGGGTAACAGAACCTGGTCCGAGCCCCACAAGTCACCCCATCTTGGATTCCCCTAGGTGTCTAGTTTTAAAAAATGCGCTGGTTTGCTAGGTTTCCCCAGGTGCCGGCTGAGCTAGAGGCCAAAATCCACAGGTAGGCACTTTGTAAAAAACACCTCTGTGTTCTGTGAAAAAATGTGATGTGACCACATTGTGTTTTGGGCCATTTTCTTTCGTGGGCGCTAGGCCTACCCACACAAGTGAGGTACCATTTTTATCGGAAGACTTGTAGGAACGCTGGGTGGAAGGAAATTTGTGGCTCCTCCCAGATTCCAGAACTTTCTGTCACCGAAATTAGAGGAAAAAGTATTTTTTTTGGTCACATTTTGAGGTTTGCAAAGGATTCTGGGTAACAGAACCTGGTCAGAGCCCCATAAGTCATCCTGTCTTGGATTCCCCTAATTGTCTAGTTTTAAAAAATGCACTGGTTTGCTAGGTTTCCCCAGGTGCCGGCTGAGCTACAGGCCAAAATCCATAGGTAGGCACTTTGTAAAAAACACCTCTGTTTTCTGTGAAAAAATGGGATGTGTCCACATTGTGTTTTGGGCCATTTAATTTCGTGGGCGCTAGGCCTACCCACACAAGTGAGGTACCATTTTTATCGGGAGACTTAGGGGAACGCTGGGTGGAAGGAAATTTGTGGCTCCTCTCAGATTCCAGAACTTTCTGTCACCAAAATGAGAGGAAAAAGTGTTTTTTTGGTAAAATATTGAGGTTTGCAAAGGATTCTGGGTAACAGAACCTGGTCAGAGCCCCACAAGTCACCCCATATTGGATTCCCCTAGGTGTCTAGTTTTAAAAAATGCGCTGGTTTGCTAGGTTTCCCCAGGTGCCGGCTGAGCTAGAGTCCAAAATCCACAGGTAGGCACTTTGTAAAAAACACCTCTGTTTTCTGTGAAAAAATGTGATGTGACCACATTATGTTTTGGGCCATTTTCTTTCGTGGGCGCTAGGCCTACCCACACAAGTGAGGTACCATTTTTATCGGAAGACTTGGAGGAACACTGGGTGGAAGGAAATTTGTGGCTCCTCCCAGATTCCAGCACTTCCTGTCACCGAAATTAGAGGAAAAAGTGTTTTTTTGGTCACATTTTGAGGTTTGCAAAGGATTCTGGGTAACAGAACCTGGTCAGAGCCCCATAAGTCATCCTGTCTTGGATTCCCCTAGATGTCTAGTTTTTAAAAATGCGCTGGTTTGCTAGGTTTCCCCAGGTGCCGGCTGAGCTAGAGGCCAAAATCCATAGGTAGGCACTTTGTAAAAAACACCTCTGTTTTCTGTGAAAAAATGTGATGTGTCCACATTGTGTTTTGGGCCATTTCATTTCGTGGGCGCTATGCCTACCCACACAAGTGAGGTACCATTTTTATCGGGAGACTTAGGGCAATGCTGGGTGGAAGGAAATTTGTGGCTCCTCTCAGATTCCAGAACTTTCTGTCACCAACATGAGAGGAAAAAGTGGTTTTTGGGTCAAATATTGAGGTTTGCAAAGGATTCTGGGTAACAGAACCTGGTCAGAGCCCCATAAGTCATCCTGTCTTGGATTCCCCTAGGTGTCTAGTTTTCAAAAATGCGCTGGTTTGCTAGGTTTCCCCAGGTGCCGGCTGAGCTAGAGGCCAAAATCCATAGGTAGGCACTTTGAAAAAAAACACCTCTGTTTTGTGTGAAAAAATGTGATGTGTCCACATTGTGTTTTGGGCCATTTCATTTCGTGGGCGCTAGGCCTACCCACACAAGTGAGGTACAATTTTTATCGGGAGACTTAGGGGGACGCTGGGTGGAAGGAAATTTGTGGCTCCTCTCAGATACCAGAACATTCTGTCATCAAAATGAGAGGAAAAAGCGTTTTTTTTGGTCAAATATTGATGTTTGCAAAGGATTCTGGGTAACAGAACCTGGTCAGAGCCCCACAAGTCACCCCATCTTGGATTCCCCAAGGTGTCTAGTTTTCAAAAATGCGCTGGTTTGCTAGGTTCCCCAGGTGCTGGCTGAGCTAGAGGTCAAAATCCACAGGTAGGCACTTTGTAAAAAACACCTCTGTTTTCTGTGAAAAAATGTGATGTGTCCACGTTGTGTTTTGGGCCATTTCCTTTCGTGGGCGCTAGGCCTACCCACACAAGTGAGGTACCATTTTTATCGGGAGACTTGGGGGAACGCTGGGTGGAAGGAAATTTGTGGCTCCTCTCAGATTCCAGAACTTTCTGTCACCGAAATGAGAGGAAAAAGTGTTTTTTTGGCGAAATTGTGAGGTTTGCAAAGGATTCTGGGTAACAGAACCTGGTCCGAGCCCCACAAGTCACCCCATCTTGGATTCTCGAGGTGTCAAGTTTAAAAAAATGCGCTGGATTGCTAGGTTTCCCCAGGTGCCGGCTGAGCTAGAGGCCAAAATCCACAGGTAGGCACTTTGTAAAAAACACCTCTGTTTTCTGTGAAAAAATGTGATGTGACCACATTGTGTTTTGGGCCATTTTCTTTCGTGGGCGCTAGGCCTACCCACACAAGTGAGGTACCATTTTTATCGGAAGACTTGGAGGAACGCTGGGTGGAAGGAAATTTGTGGCTCCTCCCAGATTCCAGAACTTTCTGTCACCGAAATTAGAGGAAAAAGTGTTTTTTTTGGTCACATTTTGAGGTTTGCAAAGGATTCTGGGTAACAGAACCTGGTCAGAGCCCCATAAGTCATCCTGTCTTGGATTCCCCTAGGTGTCTAGTTTTCAAAAATGCGCTGGTTTGCTAGGTTTCCCCAGGTGCCGGCTGAGTTAGAGGCCAAAATCCATAGGTAGGCACTTTGTAAAAAACACCTCTGTTTTCTGTGAAAAAATGTGATGTGTCCACATTGTGTTTTGGGCCATTTCATTTTGTGGGCGCTAGGCCTACCCACACAAGTGAGGTACCATTTTTATCGGGAGACTTAGGGGAACGCTGGGTGGAAGGAAATTTGTGGCTCCTCTCAGATTCCAGAACTTTCTGTCACCAAAATGAAAGGAAAAAGTGTTTTTTTGGTCACATTTTGAGGTTTGCAAAGGATTCTTGGTAACAGAACCTGGTCAGAGCCCCACAAGTCACCCCATCTTGGATTTCCCTAGGTGTCTAGTTTTAAAAAATGTGCTGGTTTGCTAGGTTTTCCCAGGTTCCGGCTGAGCTAGAGTCCAAAATCCACAGGTAGGCACTCTGAAAAAAAACACCTCTGTTTTGTGTGAAAAAATGTGATGTGTCCACATTGTGTTTTGGGCCATTTCATTTCGTGGGCGCTAGGCCTACCCACACAAGTGAGGTACAATTTTTATCGGGAGACTTAGGGGAACGCTGGGTGGAAGGAAATTTGTGGCTCCTCTCAGATACCAGAACTTTCTGTCATCAAAATGAGAGGAAAAAGCGTTTTTTTGGTCAAATATTGATGTTTGCAAAGGATTCTGGGTAACAGAACCTGGTCAGAGCCCCACAAGTCACCCCATCTTGGATTCCCCTAGGTGTCTAGTTTTCAAAAATGCGCTGGTTTGCTAGGTTCCCCAGGTGCTGGCTGAGCTAGAGGCCAAAATCCACAGGTAGGCACTTTGTAAAAAACACCTCTGTTTTCTGTGAAAAAATGTGATGTGTCCACGTTGTGTTTTGGTCCATTTCCTTTCGTGGGCGCTAGGCCTACCCACACAAGTGAGGTACCATTTTTATCGGGAGACTTGGGGGAACGCTGGGTGGAAGGAAATTTGTGGCTCCTCTCAGATTCCAGAACTTTCTGTCACCGAAATGAGAGGAAAAAGTGTTTTTTTGGCGAAATTGTGAGGTTTGCAAAGGATTCTGGGTAACAGAACCTGGTCCGAGCCCCACAAGTCACCCCATCTTGGATCCCCTAGGTGTCTAGTTTTAAAAAATGCGCTGGTTTGCTAGGTTTTCCCAGGTGCCGGCTGAGCTAGAGTCCAAAATCCACAGGTAGGCACTTTGTAAAAAACACCTCTGTTTTCTGTGAAAAAATGTGATGTGACCACATTGTGTTTTGGGCCATTTTCTTTTGTGGCCGCAAGGCCTACCCTCACAAGTGAGGTACCATTTTTATCGGAAGACTTGGAGGAACACTGGGTGGAAGGAAATTTGTGGCTCCTCCCAGATTCCAGAACTTTCTGTCACCGAAATTAGAGGAAAAAGTGTTTTTTTTGGTCACATTTTGAGGTTTGCAAAGGATTCTGGGTAACAGAACCTGGTCAGAGCCCCACAAGTCACCCTGTCTTGGATTCCCCTAGGTGTCTAGTTTTAAAAAATGTGCTGGTTTTCTAGGTTTCCCCAGGTGACGGCTGAGCTAGAGGCCAAAATCCACAGGTAGGCACTTTGTAAAAAAAACCTCTGTTTTCTGTAAAAAAAAATGTGATGTGTCCACGTTGTGTTTTGGGCCATTTCCTTTCGTGGGCGCTAGGCCTACCCACACAAGTGAGGTACCATTTTTATCGGGAGACTTAGGGGAACGCTGGGTGGAAGGACATTTGTGGCTCCTCTCAGATTCCAGAACTTTCTGCCACCAAAATGAGAGGAAAAAGTGTTTTTTTGGTCACATTTTGAGGTTTGCAAAGGATTCTGGGTAACAGAACCTGGTCAGAGCCCCACAAGTCACCCCATCTTGGATTTCCCTAGGTGTCTAGTTTTAAAAAATGTGCTGGTTTGCTAGGTTTTCCCAGGTGCCGGCTGAGCTAGAGTCCAAAATCCACAGGTAGGCACTTTGTAAAAAAAACACCTCTGTTTTCTGTGAAAAAATGTGATGTGACCACATTGTGTTTTGGGCAATTTCCTTTTGTGGCCGCTAGGCCTACTCTCACAAGTGAGGTACCATTTTTATCGGAAGACTTGGAGGAACACTGGGTGGAAGGAAATTTGTGGCTCCTCCCAGATTCCAGAACTTCCTGTCACCGAAATTAGAGAAAAAAGTGTTTTTTTGGTCACATTTTGAGGTTTGCAAAGGATTCTGGGTAACAGAACCTGGTCAGAGCCCCATAAGTCATCCTGTCTTGGATTCCCCTAGGTGTCTAGTTTTCAAAAATGCGCTGGTTTGCTAGGTTTCCCGAGGTGCCGGCTGAGCTAGAGGCCAAAATCCATAGGTAGGCACTTTGTAAAAAAACCCTCTGTTTTCTGTAAAAAACAATGTGATGTGTCCACGTTGTGTTTTGGGCCATTTCCTTTCGTGGGCGCTAGGCCAACCCACACAAGTGAGGTACCATTTTTATCGGGAGACTTAGGGGAACGCTGGGTGGAAGGAAATTTGTGGCTTCTCTCAGATTCCAGAACTTTCTGTCACCGAAATGAGAGGAAAAAATGTTTTTTGGGCCAAATTTTGAGGTTTGCAAAGGATTCTGGGTAACAGAACCTGGTCAGAGCCCCACAAGTCACCCCATCTTGGATTCCCCTACGTGTCTAGTTTTAAAAAATGCGCTGGTTTGCTAGGTTTCCCCAGGTGCCGGCTGAGCTAGAGGCCAAAATCCACAGGTAGGCACTTTGTAAAAAACACCTCTGTTTTCTGTGAAAAAATGTGATGTGACCACATTGTGTTTTGGGCCATTTTCTTTCGTGGGCGCTAGGCCTACCCACACAAGTGAGGTACCATTTTTATCGGAAGACTTGGAGGAACGCTGGGTGGAAGGAAATTTGTGGCTCCTCCCAGATTCCAGAACTTTCTGTCACCGAAATTAGAGGAAAAAGTGTTTTTTTTGGTCACATTTTGAGGTTTGCAAAGGATTCTGGGTAATAGAACCTGGTCAGAGCCCCATAAGTCATCCTGTCTTGGATTCCCCTAGGTGTCTTGTTTTCAAAAATGCGCTGGTTTGCTAGGTTTCCCCAGGTGCCGGCTGAGCTAGAGGCCAAAATCCATAGGTAGGCACTTTGTAAAAAACACCTCTGTTTTCTGTGAAAAAATGTGATGTGTCCACGTTGTGTTTTGGGCCATTTCCTTTCGTGGGCGCTAGGCCTACCCACACAAGTGAGGTACCATTTTTATCGGCAGACTTGGGGGAACGCTGGGTGGAAGGAAATTTGTGGCTCCTCTCAGATTCCAGAACTTTCTGTCACCGAAATGAGAGGAAAAAGAGTTTTTTTGGTGAAATTGTGAGGTTTGCAAAGGATTCTGGGTAACAGAACCTGGTCCGAGCCCCACAAGTCACCCCATCTTGGATTCCCCTAGGTGTCTAGTTTTAAAAAATGCGCTGGTTTGCTAGGTTTCCCCAGGTGCCGGCTGAGCTAGAGGCCAAAATCCACAGGTAGGCACTTTGTAAAAAACACCTCTGTTTTCTGTGAAAAAATGTGATGTGACCACATTGTGTTTTGGGCCATTTTCTTTTGTGGCCGCAAGGCCTACCCTCACAAGTGAGGTACCATTTTTATCGGAAGACTTGGAGGAACACTGGGTGGAAGGAAATTTGTGGCTCCTCCCAGATTCCAGAACTTTCTGTCACCGAAATTAGAGGAAAAAGTGTTTTTTTTGGTCACATTTTGAGGTTTGCAAAGGATTCTGGGTAACAGAACCTGGTCAGAGCCCCACAAGTCACCCTGTCTTGGATTCCCCTAGGTGTCTAGTTTTAAAAAATGTGCTGGTTTTCTAGGTTTCCCCAGGTGACGGCTGAGCTAGAGGCCAAAATCCACAGGTAGGCACTTTGTAAAAAAAACCTCTGTTTTCTGTAAAAAAAAATGTGATGTGTCCACGTTGTGTTTTGGGCCATTTCCTTTCGTGGGCGCTAGGCCTACCCACACAAGTGAGGTACCATTTTTATCGGGAGACTTAGGGGAACGCTGGGTGGAAGGACATTTGTGGCTCCTCTCAGATTCCAGAACTTTCTGCCACCAAAATGAGAGGAAAAAGTGTTTTTTTGGTCACATTTTGAGGTTTGCAAAGGATTCTGGGTAACAGAACCTGGTCAGAGCCCCACAAGTCACCCCATCTTGGATTTCCCTAGGTGTCTAGTTTTAAAAAATGTGCTGGTTTGCTAGGTTTTCCCAGGTGCCGGCTGAGCTAGAGTCCAAAATCCACAGGTAGGCACTTTGTAAAAAAACACCTCTGTTTTCTGTGAAAAAATGTGATGTGACCACATTGTGTTTTGGGCAATTTCCTTTTGTGGCCGCTAGGCCTACTCTCACAAGTGAGGTACCATTTTTATCGGAAGACTTGGAGGAACACTGGGTGGAAGGAAATTTGTGGCTCCTCCCAGATTCCAGAACTTCCTGTCACCGAAATTAGAGAAAAAAGTGTTTTTTTTGGTCACATTTTGAGGTTTGCAAAGGATTCTGGGTAACAGAACCTGGTCAGAGCCCCATAAGTCATCCTGTCTTGGATTCCCCTAGGTGTCTAGTTTTCAAAAATGCGCTGGTTTGCTAGGTTTCCCGAGGTGCCGGCTGAGCTAGAGGCCAAAATCCATAGGTAGGCACTTTGTAAAAAAAACCTCTGTTTTCTGTAAAAAACAATGTGATGTGTCCACGTTGTGTTTTGGGCCATTTCCTTTCGTGGGCGCTAGGCCAACCCACACAAGTGAGGTACCATTTTTATCGGGAGACTTAGGGGAACGCTGGGTGGAAGGAAATTTGTGGCTTCTCTCAGATTCCAGAACTTTCTGTCACCGAAATGAGAGGAAAAAATGTTTTTTGGGCCAAATTTTGAGGTTTGCAAAGGATTCTGGGTAACAGAACCTGGTCAGAGCCCCACATGTCACCCCATCTTGGATTCCCCTACGTGTCTAGTTTTAAAAAATGCGCTGGTTTGCTAGGTTTCCCCAGGTGCCGGCTGAGCTAGAGGCCAAAATCCACAGGTAGGCACTTTGTAAAAAACACCTCTGTTTTCTGTGAAAAAATGTGATGTGACCACATTGTGTTTTGGGCCATTTTCTTTCGTGGGCGCTAGGCCTACCCACACAAGTGAGGTACCATTTTTATCGGAAGACTTGGAGGAACGCTGGGTGGAAGGAAATTTGTGGCTCCTCCCAGATTCCAGAACTTTCTGTCACCGAAATTAGAGGAAAAAGTGTTTTTTTGGTCACATTTTGAGGTTTGCAAAGGATTCTGGGTAATAGAACCTGGTCAGAGCCCCATAAGTCATCCTGTCTTGGATTCCCCTAGGTGTCTTGTTTTCAAAAATGCGCTGGTTTGCTAGGTTTCCCCAGGTGCCGGCTGAGCTAGAGGCCAAAATCCATAGGTAGGCACTTTGTAAAAAACACCTCTGTTTTCTGTGAAAAAATGTGATGTGTCCACGTTGTGTTTTGGGCCATTTCCTTTCGTGGGCGCTAGGCCTACCCACACAAGTGAGGTACCATTTTTATCGGCAGACTTGGGGGAACGCTGGGTGGAAGGAAATTTGTGGCTCCTCTCAGATTCCAGAACTTTCTGTCACCGAAATGAGAGGAAAAAGTGTTTTTTTGGTGAAATTGTGAGGTTTGCAAAGGATTCTGGGTAACAGAACCTGGTCCGAGCCCCACAAGTCACCCCATCTTGGATTCCCCTAGGTGTCTAGTTTTAAAAAATGCGCTGGTTTGCTAGGTTTCCCCAGGTGCCGGCTGAGCTAGAGGCCAAAATCCACAGGTAGGCACTTTGTAAAAAACACCTCTGTGTTCTGTGAAAAAATGTGATGTGACCACATTGTGTTTTGGGCCATTTTCTTTCGTGGGCGCTAGGCCTACCCACACAAGTGAGGTACCATTTTTATCGGAAGACTTGTAGGAACGCTGGGTGGAAGGAAATTTGTGGCTCCTCCCAGATTCCAGAACTTTCTGTCACCGAAATTAGAGGAAAAAGTATTTTTTTTGGTCACATTTTGAGGTTTGCAAAGGATTCTGGGTAACAGAACCTGGTCAGAGCCCCATAAGTCATCCTGTCTTGGATTCCCCTAATTGTCTAGTTTTAAAAAATGCACTGGTTTGCTAGGTTTCCCCAGGTGCCGGCTGAGCTACAGGCCAAAATCCATAGGTAGGCACTTTGTAAAAAACACCTCTGTTTTCTGTGAAAAAATGGGATGTGTCCACATTGTGTTTTGGGCCATTTAATTTCGTGGGCGCTAGGCCTACCCACACAAGTGAGGTACCATTTTTATCGGGAGACTTAGGGGAACGCTGGGTGGAAGGAAATTTGTGGCTCCTCTCAGATTCCAGAACTTTCTGTCACCAAAATGAGAGGAAAAAGTGTTTTTTTGGTAAAATATTGAGGTTTGCAAAGGATTCTGGGTAACAGAACCTGGTCAGAGCCCCACAAGTCACCCCATATTGGATTCCCCTAGGTGTCTAGTTTTAAAAAATGCGCTGGTTTGCTAGGTTTCCCCAGGTGCCGGCTGAGCTAGAGTCCAAAATCCACAGGTAGGCACTTTGTAAAAAACACCTCTGTTTTCTGTGAAAAAATGTGATGTGACCACATTATGTTTTGGGCCATTTTCTTTCGTGGGCGCTAGGCCTACCCACACAAGTGAGGTACCATTTTTATCGGAAGACTTGGAGGAACACTGGGTGGAAGGAAATTTGTGGCTCCTCCCAGATTCCAGCACTTCCTGTCACCGAAATTAGAGGAAAAAGTGTTTTTTTGGTCACATTTTGAGGTTTGCAAAGGATTCTGGGTAACAGAACCTGGTCAGAGCCCCATAAGTCATCCTGTCTTGGATTCCCCTAGATGTCTAGTTTTTAAAAATGCGCTGGTTTGCTAGGTTTCCCCAGGTGCCGGCTGAGCTAGAGGCCAAAATCCATAGGTAGGCACTTTGTAAAAAACACCTCTGTTTTCTGTGAAAAAATGTGATGTGTCCACATTGTGTTTTGGGCCATTTCATTTCGTGGGCGCTATGCCTACCCACACAAGTGAGGTACCATTTTTATCGGGAGACTTAGGGCAATGCTGGGTGGAAGGAAATTTGTGGCTCCTCTCAGATTCCAGAACTTTCTGTCACCAACATGAGAGGAAAAAGTGGTTTTTGGGTCAAATATTGAGGTTTGCAAAGGATTCTGGGTAACAGAACCTGGTCAGAGCCCCATAAGTCATCCTGTCTTGGATTCCCCTAGGTGTCTAGTTTTCAAAAATGCGCTGGTTTGCTAGGTTTCCCCAGGTGCCGGCTGAGCTAGAGGCCAAAATCCATAGGTAGGCACTTTGAAAAAAAACACCTCTGTTTTGTGTGAAAAAATGTGATGTGTCCACATTGTGTTTTGGGCCATTTCATTTCGTGGGCGCTAGGCCTACCCACACAAGTGAGGTACAATTTTTATCGGGAGACTTAGGGGGACGCTGGGTGGAAGGAAATTTGTGGCTCCTCTCAGATACCAGAACATTCTGTCATCAAAATGAGAGGAAAAAGCGTTTTTTTGGTCAAATATTGATGTTTGCAAAGGATTCTGGGTAACAGAACCTGGTCAGAGCCCCACAAGTCACCCCATCTTGGATTCCCCAAGGTGTCTAGTTTTCAAAAATGCGCTGGTTTGCTAGGTTCCCCAGGTGCTGGCTGAGCTAGAGGTCAAAATCCACAGGTAGGCACTTTGTAAAAAACACCTCTGTTTTCTGTGAAAAAATGTGATGTGTCCACGTTGTGTTTTGGGCCATTTCCTTTCGTGGGCGCTAGGCCTACCCACACAAGTGAGGTACCATTTTTATCGGGAGACTTGGGGGAACGCTGGGTGGAAGGAAATTTGTGGCTCCTCTCAGATTCCAGAACTTTCTGTCACCGAAATGAGAGGAAAAAGTGTTTTTTTGGCGAAATTGTGAGGTTTGCAAAGGATTCTGGGTAACAGAACCTGGTCCGAGCCCCACAAGTCACCCCATCTTGGATTCTCGAGGTGTCAAGTTTAAAAAAATGCGCTGGATTGCTAGGTTTCCCCAGGTGCCGGCTGAGCTAGAGGCCAAAATCCACAGGTAGGCACTTTGTAAAAAACACCTCTGTTTTCTGTGAAAAAATGTGATGTGACCACATTGTGTTTTGGGCCATTTTCTTTCGTGGGCGCTAGGCCTACCCACACAAGTGAGGTACCATTTTTATCGGAAGACTTGGAGGAACGCTGGGTGGAAGGAAATTTGTGGCTCCTCCCAGATTCCAGAACTTTCTGTCACCGAAATTAGAGGAAAAAGTGTTTTTTTTGGTCACATTTTGAGGTTTGCAAAGGATTCTGGGTAACAGAACCTGGTCAGAGCCCCATAAGTCATCCTGTCTTGGATTCCCCTAGGTGTCTAGTTTTCAAAAATGCGCTGGTTTGCTAGGTTTCCCCAGGTGCCGGCTGAGTTAGAGGCCAAAATCCATAGGTAGGCACTTTGTAAAAAACACCTCTGTTTTCTGTGAAAAAATGTGATGTGTCCACATTGTGTTTTGGGCCATTTCATTTTGTGGGCGCTAGGCCTACCCACACAAGTGAGGTACCATTTTTATCGGGAGACTTAGGGGAACGCTGGGTGGAAGGAAATTTGTGGCTCCTCTCAGATTCCAGAACTTTCTGTCACCAAAATGAAAGGAAAAAGTGTTTTTTTGGTCACATTTTGAGGTTTGCAAAGGATTCTTGGTAACAGAACCTGGTCAGAGCCCCACAAGTCACCCCATCTTGGATTTCCCTAGGTGTCTAGTTTTAAAAAATGTGCTGGTTTGCTAGGTTTTCCCAGGTTCCGGCTGAGCTAGAGTCCAAAATCCACAGGTAGGCACTCTGAAAAAAAACACCTCTGTTTTGTGTGAAAAAATGTGATGTGTCCACATTGTGTTTTGGGCCATTTCATTTCGTGGGCGCTAGGCCTACCCACACAAGTGAGGTACAATTTTTATCGGGAGACTTAGGGGAACGCTGGGTGGAAGGAAATTTGTGGCTCCTCTCAGATACCAGAACTTTCTGTCATCAAAATGAGAGGAAAAAGCGTTTTTTTGGTCAAATATTGATGTTTGCAAAGGATTCTGGGTAACAGAACCTGGTCAGAGCCCCACAAGTCACCCCATCTTGGATTCCCCTAGGTGTCTAGTTTTCAAAAATGCGCTGGTTTGCTAGGTTCCCCAGGTGCTGGCTGAGCTAGAGGCCAAAATCCACAGGTAGGCACTTTGTAAAAAACACCTCTGTTTTCTGTGAAAAAATGTGATGTGTCCACGTTGTGTTTTGGTCCATTTCCTTTCGTGGGCGCTAGGCCTACCCACACAAGTGAGGTACCATTTTTATCGGGAGACTTGGGGGAACGCTGGGTGGAAGGAAATTTGTGGCTCCTCTCAGATTCCAGAACTTTCTGTCACCGAAATGAGAGGAAAAAGTGTTTTTTTGGCGAAATTGTGAGGTTTGCAAAGGATTCTGGGTAACAGAACCTGGTCCGAGCCCCACAAGTCACCCCATCTTGGATCCCCTAGGTGTCTAGTTTTAAAAAATGCGCTGGTTTGCTAGGTTTTCCCAGGTGCCGGCTGAGCTAGAGTCCAAAATCCACAGGTAGGCACTTTGTAAAAAACACCTCTGTTTTCTGTGAAAAAATGTGATGTGACCACATTGTGTTTTGGGCCATTTTCTTTTGTGGCCGCAAGGCCTACCCTCACAAGTGAGGTACCATTTTTATCGGAAGACTTGGAGGAACACTGGGTGGAAGGAAATTTGTGGCTCCTCCCAGATTCCAGAACTTTCTGTCACCGAAATTAGAGGAAAAAGTGTTTTTTTTGGTCACATTTTGAGGTTTGCAAAGGATTCTGGGTAACAGAACCTGGTCAGAGCCCCACAAGTCACCCTGTCTTGGATTCCCCTAGGTGTCTAGTTTTAAAAAATGTGCTGGTTTTCTAGGTTTCCCCAGGTGACGGCTGAGCTAGAGGCCAAAATCCACAGGTAGGCACTTTGTAAAAAAAACCTCTGTTTTCTGTAAAAAAAAATGTGATGTGTCCACGTTGTGTTTTGGGCCATTTCCTTTCGTGGGCGCTAGGCCTACCCACACAAGTGAGGTACCATTTTTATCGGGAGACTTAGGGGAACGCTGGGTGGAAGGAAATTTGTGGCTTCTCTCAGATTCCAGAACTTTCTGTCACCGAAATGAGAGGAAAAAATGTTTTTTGGGCCAAATTTTGAGGTTTGCAAAGGATTCTGGGTAACAGAACCTGGTCAGAGCCCCACAAGTCACCCCATCTTGGATTCCCCTACGTGTCTAGTTTTAAAAAATGCGCTGGTTTGCTAGGTTTCCCCAGGTGCCGGCTGAGCTAGAGGCCAAAATCCACAGGTAGGCACTTTGTAAAAAACACCTCTGTTTTCTGTGAAAAAATGTGATGTGACCACATTGTGTTTTGGGCCATTTTCTTTCGTGGGCGCTAGGCATACCCACACAAGTGAGGTACCATTTTTATCGGAAGACTTGGAGGAACGCTGGGTGGAAGGAAATTTGTGGCTCCTCCCAGATTCCAGAACTTTCTGTCACCGAAATTAGAGGAAAAAGTGTTTTTTTGGTCACATTTTGAGGTTTGCAAAGGATTCTGGGTAATAGAACCTGGTCAGAGCCCCATAAGTCATCCTGTCTTGGATTCCCCTAGGTGTCTTGTTTTCAAAAATGCGCTGGTTTGCTAGGTTTCCCCAGGTGCCGGCTGAGCTAGAGGCCAAAATCCATAGGTATGCACTTTGTAAAAAACACCTCTGTTTTCTGTGAAAAAATGTGATGTGTCCACATTGTGTTTTGGGCCATTTCATTTCGTGGGCGCTAGGCCTACCCACACAAGTGAGCTACAATTTTTATCGGGAGACTTAGGGGAACGCTGGGTGGAAGGAAATTTGTGGCTCCTCTCAGAGACCAGAACTTTCTGTCATCAAAATGAGAGGAAAAAGTGTTTTTTTGGTCAAATATTGATGTTTGCAAAGGATTCTGGGTAACAGAACCTGGTCAGAGCCCCACAAGTCACCCCATCTTGGATTCCCCTAGGTGTCTAGTTTTCAAAAATGCGCTAGTTTGCTAGGTTCCCCAAGTGCTGGCTGAGCTAGAGGCCAAAATCCACAGGTAGGCACTTTGTAAAAAACACCTCTGTTTTCTGTGAAAAAATGTGATGTGTCCACGTTGTGTTTTGGGCCATTTCCTTTCGTGGGCGCTAGGCCTACCCACACAAGTGAGGTACCATTTTTATCGGCAGACTTGGGGGAACGCTGGGTGGAAGGAAATTTGTGGCTCCTCTCAGATTCCAGAACTTTCTGTCACCAAAATGAGAGGAAAAAAGTGTTTTTTTGGCGAAATTGTGAGGTTTGCAAAGGATTCTGGGTAACAGAACCTGGTCCGAGCCCCACAAGTCACCCCATCTTGGATTCCCCTAGGTGTCTAGTTTTAAAAAATGCGCTGGTTTGCTAGGTTTCCCCAGGTGCCGGCTGAGCTAGAGGCCAAAATCCACAGGTAGGCACTTTGTAAAAAACACCTCTGTGTTCTGTGAAAAAATGTGATGTGACCACATTGTGTTTTGGGCCATTTTCTTTCGTGGGCGCTAGGCCTACCCACACAAGTGAGGTACCATTTTTATCGGAAGACTTGTAGGAACGCTGGGTGGAAGGAAATTTGTGGCTCCTCCCAGATTCCAGAACTTTCTGTCACCGAAATTAGAGGAAAAAGTGTTTTTTTTGGTCACATTTTGAGGTTTGCAAAGGATTCTGGGTAACAGAACCTGGTCAGAGCCCCATAAGTCATCCTGTCTTGGATTCCCCTAGGTGTCTAGTTTTAAAAAATGCGCTGGTTTGCTAGGTTTCCCCAGGTGCCGGCTGAGCTAGAGGCCAAAATCCATAGGTAGGCACTTTGTAAAAAACACCTCTGTTTTCTGTGAAAAAATGTGATGTGTCCACATTGTGTTTTGGGCCATTTCATTTCGTGGGCGCTAGGCCTACCCACACAAGTGAGGTACAATTTTTATCGGGAGACTTAGGGGAACGCTGGGTGGAAGGAAATTTGTGGCTCCTCTCAGATACCAGAACTTTCTGTCATCAAAATGAGAGGAAAAAGTGTTTTTTTGGTCAAATATTGATGTTTGCAAAGGATTCTGGGTAACAGAACCTGGTCAGAGCCCCACAAGTCACCCCATCTTGGATTCCCCTAGGTGTCTAGTTTTCAAAAATGCGCTGGTTTGCTAGGTTCCCCAGGTGCTGGCTGAGCTAGAGGCCAAAATCCACAGGTAGGCACTTTGTAAAAAACACCTCTGTTTTCTGTGAAAAAATGTGATGTGTCCACGTTGTGTTTTGGGCCATTTCCTTTCGTGGGCGCAAGGCCTACCCACACAAGTGAGGTACCATTTTTATCGGCAGACTTGGGGGAACGCTGCGTGGAATGAAATTTGTGGCTCCTCTCAGATTCCAGAACTTTCTGTCACCGAAATGAGAGGAAAAAGTGTTTTTTTGGCGAAATTGTGAGGTTTGCAAAGGATTCTGGGTAACAGAACCTGGTCCGAGCCCCACAAGTCACCCCATCTTGGATTGCCCTAGGTGTCTAGTTTTAAAAAATGCGCTGGTTTGCTAGGTTTCCCCAGGTGCCGGCTGAGCTAGAGGCCAAAATCCACAGGTAGGCACTTTGTAAAAAACACCTCTGTTTTCTGTGAAAAAATGTGATGTGACCACATTGTGTTTTGGGCCATTTTCTTTCGTGGGCGCTAGGCCTACCCACAGAAGTGAGGTACTATTTTTATCGGAAGACTTGGAGGAACGCTGGGTGGAAGGAAATTTGTGGCTCCTCCCAGATTCCAGAACTTTCTGTCACCGAAATTAGAGGAAAAAGTATTTTTTTTGGTCACATTTTGAGGTTTGCAAAGGATTCTGGGTAACAGAACCTGGTCAGAGCCCCATAAGTCATCCTGTCTTGGATTCCCCTAGGTGTCTAGTTTTAAAAAATGCGCTGGTTTGCTAGGTTTCCCCAGGTGCCGGCTGAGCTAGAGGCCAAAATCCATAGGTAGGCACTTTGTAAAAAACACCTCTGTTTTCTGTGAAAAAATGTGATGTGTCCACATTGTGTTTTGGGCCATTTCATTTCGTGGGCGCTAGGCCTACCCACACAAGTGAGGTACCATTTTTATCGGGAGACTTAGGGGAACGCTGGGTGGAAGGAAATTTGTGGCTCCTCTCAGATTCCCGAACTTTCTGTCACCAAAATGAGAGGAAAAAGTGTTTTTTTGGTAAAATATTGAGGTTTGCAAAGGATTCTGGGTAACAGAACCTGGTCAGAGCCCCACAAGTCACCCCATATTGGATTCCCCTAGGTGTCTAGTTTTAAAAAATGCGCTGGTTTGCTAGGTTTCCCCAGGTGCCGGCTGAGCTAGAGTCCAAAATCCACAGGTAGGCACTTTGTAAAAAACACCTCTGTTTTCTGTGAAAAAATGTGATGTGACCACATTATGTTTTGGGCCATTTTCTTTTGTGGGCGCTAGGCCTACCCACACAAGTGAGGTACCATTTTTATCGGAAGACTTGGAAGAACACTGGGTGGAAGGAAATTTGTGGCTCCTCCCAGATTCCAGCACTTCCTGTCACCGAAATTAGAGGAAAAAGTGTTTTTTTGGTCACATTTTGAGGTTTGCAAAGGATTCTGGGTAACAGAACCTGGTCAGAGCCCCATAAGTCATCCTGTCTTGGATTCCCCTAGGTGTCTAGTTTTTACAAATGTGCTGGTTTGCTAGGTTTCCCCAGGTGCCGGCTGAGCTAGAGGCCAAAATCCATAGGTAGGCACTTTGTAAAAAACACCTCTGTTTTCTGTGAAAAAATGTGATGTGTCCACATTGTGTTTTGGGCCGTTTCATTTCGTGGGCGCTAGGCCTACCCACACAAGTGAGGTACCATTTTTATCGGGAGACTTAGGGGAATGCTGGGTGGAAGGAAATTTGTGGCTCCTCTCAGATTCCAGAACTTTCTGTCACCAACATGAGAGGAAAAAGTGGTTTTTGGGTCAAATATTGAGGTTTGCAAAGGATTCTGGGTAACAGAACCTGGTCAGAGCCCCATAAGTCATCCTGTCTTGGATTCCCCTAGGTGTCTAGTTTTCAAAAATGCGCTGGTTTGCTAGGTTTCCCCAGGTGCCGGCTGAGCTAGAGGCCAAAATCCATAGGTAGGCACTTTGAAAAAAAATACCTCTATTTTGTGTGAAAAAATGTGATGTGTCCACATTGTGTTTTGGGCCATTTCATTTCGTGGGCGCTAGGCCTACCCACACAAGTGAGGTACAATTTTTATCGGGAGACTTAGGGGGACGCTGGGTGGAAGGAAATTTGTGGCTCCTCTCAGATACCAGAACATTCTGTCATCAAAATGAGAGGAAAAAGCGTTTTTTTGGTCAAATATTGATGTTTGCAAAGGATTCTGGGTAACAGAACCTGGTCAGAGCCCCACAAGTCACCCCATCTTGGATTCCCCAAGGTGTCTAGTTTTCAAAAATGCGCTGGTTTGCTAGGTTCCCCAGGTGCTGGCTGAGCTAGAGGTCAAAATCCACAGGTAGGCACTTTGTAAAAAACACCTCTGTTTTCTGTGAAAAAATGTGATGTGTCCACGTTGTGTTTTGGGCCATTTCCTTTCGTGGGCGCTAGGCCTACCCACACAAGTGAGGTACCATTTTTATCGGGAGACTTGGGGGAACGCTGGGTGGAAGGAAATTTGTGGCTCCTCTCAGATTCCAGAACTTTCTGTCACCGAAATGAGAGGAAAAAGTGTTTTTTTGGCGAAATTGTGAGGTTTGCAAAGGATTCTGGGTAACAGAACCTGGTCCGAGCCCCACAAGTCACCCCATCTTGGATTCTCGAGGTGTCAAGTTTAAAAAAATGCGCTGGATTGCTAGGTTTCCCCAGGTGCCGGCTGAGCTAGAGGCCAAAATCCACAGGTAGGCACTTTGTAAAAAACACCTCTGTTTTCTGTGAAAAAATGTGATGTGACCACATTGTGTTTTGGGCCATTTTCTTTCGTGGGCGCTAGGCCTACCCACACAAGTGAGGTACCATTTTTATCGGAAGACTTGGAGGAACGCTGGGTGGAAGGAAATTTGTGGCTCCTCCCAGATTCCAGAACTTTCTGTCACCGAAATTAGAGGAAAAAGTGTTTTTTTTGGTCACATTTTGAGGTTTGCAAAGGATTCTGGGTAACAGAACCTGGTCAGAGCCCATAAGTCATCCTGTCTTGGATTCCCCTAGGTGTCTAGTTTTCAAAAATGCGCTGGTTTGCTAGGTTTCCCCACGTGCCGGCTGAGTTAGAGGCCAAAATCCATAGGTAGGCACTTTGTAAAAAACACCTCTGTTTTCTGTGAAAAAATTTGATGTGTCCACATTGTGTTTTGGGCCATTTCATTTCGTGGGCGCTAGGCCTACCCACACAAGTGAGGTACCATTTTTATCGGGAGACTTAGGGGAACGCTGGGTGGAAGGACATTTGTGGCTCCTCTCAGATTCCAGAACTTTCTGTCACCAAAATGAGAGGAAAAAGTGTTTTTTTGGTCACATTTTGAGGTTTGCAAAGGATTCTGGGTAACAGAACCTGGTCCGAGCCCCACAAGTCACCCCATCTTGGATTTCCCTAGGTGTCTAGTTTTAAAAAATGTGCTGGTTTGCTAGGTTTTCCCAGGTGCCGGCTGAGCTAGAGTCCAAAATCCACAGGTAGGCACGTTGTAAAAAAACACCTCTGTTTTCTGTGAAAAAATGTGATGTGACCACATTGTGTTTTGGGCCATTTCCTTTTGTGGCCGCTAGGCCTACTCTCACAAGTGAGGTACCATTTTTATCGGAAGACTTGGAGGAACACTGGGTGGAAGGAAATTTGTGGCTCCTCCCAGATTCCAGAACTTCCTGTCACCGAAATTAGAGATAAAAGTGTTTTTTTGGTCACATTTTGAGGTTTGCAAAGGATTCTGGGTAACAGAACCTGGTCAGAGCCCCATAAGTCATCCTGTCTTGGATTCCCCTAGGTGTCTAGTTTTAAAAAATGCGCTGGTTTGCTAGGTTTCCCCAGGTGCCGGCTGAGCTAGAGGCCAAAATCCATAGGTAGGCACTCTGAAAAAAAACACCTCTGTTTTGTGTGAAAAAATGTGATGTGTCCACATTGTGTTTTGGGCCATTTCATTTCGTGGGCGCTAGGCCTACCCACACAAGTGAGGTACAATTTTTATCGGGAGACTTAGGGGAACGCTGGGTGGAAGGAAATTTGTGGCTCCTCTCAGATACCAGAACTTTCTGTCATCAAAATGAGAGGAAAAAGCGTTTTTTTGGTCAAATATTGATGTTTGCAAAGGATTCTGGGTAACAGAACCTGGTCAGAGCCCCACAAGTCACCCCATCTTGGATTCCCCTAGGTGTCTAGTTTTCAAAAATGCGCTGGTTTGCTAGGTTCCCCAGGTGCTGGCTCAGCTAGAGGCCAAAATCCACAGGTAGGCACTTTGTAAAAAACACCTCTGTTTTCTGTGAAAAAATGTGATGTGTCCACGTTGTGTTTTGGGCCATTTCCTTTCGTGGGCGCTAGGCCTACCCACACAAGTGAGGTACCATTTTTATCGGGAGACTTGGGGGAACGCTGGGTGGAAGGAAATTTGTGGCTCCTCTCAGATTCCAGAACTTTCTGTCACCGAAATGAGAGGAAAAAGTGTTTTTTTGGCGAAATTGTGAGGTTTGCAAAGGATTCTGGGTAACAGAACCTGGTCCGAGCCCCACAAGTCACCCCATCTTGGATCCCCTAGGTGTCTAGTTTTAAAAAATGTGCTGGTTTGCTATGTTTCCCCAGGTGCCGGCTGAGCTAGAGGCCAAAATCCACAGGTAGGCACTTTGTAAAAAACACCTCTGTTTTCTGTGAAAAAATGTGATGTGACCACATTGTGTTTTGGGCCATTTTCTTTCGTGGGCGCTAGGCCTACCCACACAAGTGAGGTACCATTTTTATCGGAAGACTTGGAGGAACGCTGGGTGGAAGGAAATTTGTGGCTCCTCCCAGATTCCAGAACTTTCTGTCACCGAAATGAGAGGAAAAAGTGTTTTTTTTGGTCACATTTTGAGGTTTGCAAAGGATTCTGGGTAACAGAACCTGGTCAGAGCCCCATAAGTCATCCTGTCTTGGATTCCCCTAGGTGTCTAGTTTTCAAAAAGGCGCTGGTTTGCTAGGTTTCCCCAGGTGCCGGCTGAGCTAGAGGCCAAAATCCATAGGTAGGCACTTTGTAAAAAACACCTCTGTTTTGTGTGAAAAAATGTGATGTGTCCACATTGTGTTTTGGGCCATTTCATTTAGTGGGCGCTAGGCCTACCCACACAAGTGAGGTACAATTTTTATCGGGAGACTTAGGGGAACGCTGGGTGGAAGGAAATTTGTGGCTCCTCTCAGATACCAGAACTTTCTGTCATCAAAATGAGAGGAAAAAGCGTTTTTTTCGTCAAATATTGATGTTTGCAAAGGATTCTGGGTAACAGAACCTGGTCAGAGCCCCACAAGTCACCCCATCTTGGATTCCCCTAGATGTCTAGTTTTCAAAAATGCGCTGGTTTGCTAGGTTCCCCAGGTGCTGGCTGAGCTAGAGGCCAAAATCCACAGGTAGGCACTTTGTAAAAAACACCTCTGTTTTCTGTGAAAAAATGTGATGTGTCCACGTTGTGTTTTGGGCCATTTCCTTTCGTGGGCGCTAGGCCTACCCACACAAGTGAGGTACCATTTTTATCGTCAGACTTGGGGGAACGCTGGGTGGAAGGAAATTTGTGGCTCCTCTCAGATTCCAGAACTTTCTGTCGCCGAAATGAGAGGAAAAAGTGTTTTTTTGGCGAAATTGTGAGGTTTGCAAAGGACTCTGGGAAACAGAACCTGGTCCGAGCCCCACAAGTCACCCCATCTTGGATTCCCCTAGGTGTCTAGTTTTAAAAAATGCGCTGGTTTGCTAGGTTTCCCCAGGTGCCGGCTGAGCTAGAGGCCAAAATCCACAGGTAGGCACTTTGTAAAAAACACCTCTGTTTTCTGTGAAAAAATGTGATGTGACCACATTGTGTTTTGGGCCATTTTCTTTCGTGGGCGCTAGGCCTACCCACACAAGTGAGGTACCATTTTTATCGGAAGACTTGGAGGAACGCTGGGTGGAAGGAAATTTGTGGCTCCTCCCAGATTCCAGAACTTTCTGTCACCGAAATTAGAGGAAAAAGTGTTTTTTTTGGTCACATTTTGAGGTTTGCAAAGGATTCTGGGTAACAGAACCTGGTCAGAGCCCCATAAGTCATCCTGTCTTGGATTCCCCTAGGTGTCTAGTTTTCAAAAATGCGCTGGTTTGCTAGGTTTCCCCAGGTGCCGGCTGAGCTAGAGGCCAAAATCCATAGGTAGGCACTTTGTAAAAAACACCTCTGTTTTCTGTGGAAAAAATGTGATGTGTCCACATTGTGTTTTGGGCCATTTCATTTCGTGGGCGCTAGGCCTACCCACACAAGTGAGGTACCATTTTTATCGGGAGACTTAGGGGAACGCTGGGTGGAAGGAAATTTGTGGCTCCTCTCAGATTCCAGAACTTTCTGTCACCAAAATGAGAGGAAAAAGTGTTTTTTTGGTCACATTTTGAGGTTTGCAAAGGATTCTGGGTAACAGAACCTGGTCAGAGCCCCACAAGTCACCCCATCTTGGATTTCCCTAGGTGTCTAGTTTTAAAAAATGTGCTGGTTTGCTAGGTTTTCCCAGGTGCCGGCTGAGCTAGAGTCCAAAATCCACAGGTAGGCACTTTGTAAAAAACACCTCCGTTTTCTGTGAAAAAATGTGATGTGACCACATTGTGTTTTGGGCCATTTTCTATTGTGGCCGCTAGGCCTACCCTCACAAGTGAGGTACCATTTTTATCGGAAGACTTGGAGGAACACTGGGTGGAAGGAAATTTGTGGCTCCTCCCAGATTCCAGAACTTTCTGTCACCGAAATTAGAGGAAAAAGTGTTTTTTTTGGTCACATTTTGAGGTTTGCAAAGGATTCTGGGTAACAGAACCTGGTCAGAGCCCCACAAGTCACCCTGTCTTGGATTCCCCTAGGTGTCTAGTTTTAAAAAATGTGCTGGTTTTCTAGGTTTCCCCAGGTGACGGCTGAGCTAGAGGCCAAAATCCACAGGTAGGCACTTTGTAAAAAAAACCTCTGTTTTCTGTAAAAAAAAATGTGATGTGTCCACATTGTGTTTTGGGCCATTTCCTTTCGTGGGCGCTAGGCCAACCCACACAAGTGAGGTACCATTTTTATCGGGAGACTTAGTGGAACGCTGGGTGGAAGGAAATTTGTGGCTTCTCTCAGATTCCAGAACTTTCTGTCACCGAAATGAGAGGAAAAAATGTTTTTTGGGCCAAATTTTGAGGTTTGCAAAGGATTCTGGGTAACAGAACCTGGTCAGAGCCCCACAAGTCACCCCATCTTGGATTCCCCTACGTGTCTAGTTTTAAAAAATGCGCTGGTTTGCTAGGTTTCCCCAGGTGCCGGCTGAGCTAGAGGCCAAAATCCACAGGTAGTCACTTTGTAAAAAACACCTCTGTTTTCTGTGAAAAAATGTGATGTGACCACATTGTGTTTTGGGCCATTTTCTTTCGTGGGCGCTAGGCCTACCCACACAAGTGAGGTACCATTTTTATCGGAAGACTTGTAGGAACGCTGGGTGGAAGGAAATTTGTGGCTCCTCCCAGATTCCAGAACTTTCTGTCACCGAAATTAGAGGAAAAAGTGTTTTTTTGGTCACATTTTGAGGTTTGCAAAGGATTCTGGGTAATAGAACCTGGTCAGAGCCCCATAAGTCATCCTGTCTTGGATTCCCCTAGGTGTCTTGTTTTCAAAAATGCGCTGGTTTGCTAGGTTTCCCCAGGTGCCGGCTGAGCTAGAGGCCAAAATCCATAGGTAGGCACTTTGTAAAAAACACCTCTGTTTTCTGTGAAAAAATGTGATGTGTCCACATTGTGTTTTGGGCCATTTCATTTCGTGGGCGCTAGGCCTACCCACACAAGTGAGGTACAATTTTTATCGGGATACTTAGGGGAACGCTGGGTGGAAGGAAATTTGTGGCTCCTCTCAGATACCAGAACTTTCTGTCATCAAAATGAGAGGAAAAAGTGTTTTTTTGGTCAAATATTGATGTTTGCAAAGGATTCTGGGTAACAGAACCTGGTCAGAGCCCCACAAGTCACCCCATCTTGGATTCCCCTAGGTGTCTAGTTTTCAAAAATGCGCTGGTTTGCTAGGTTCCCCAGGTGCTGGCTGAGCTAGAGGCCAAAATCCACAGGTAGGCACTTTGTAAAAAACACCTCTGTTTTCTGTGAAAAAATGTGATGTGACCACATTGTGTTTTGGGCCATTTTCTTTCGTGGGCGCTAGGCCTACCCACACAAGTGAGGTACCATTTTTATCGGAAGACTTGGAGGAACGCTGGGTGGAAGGAAATTTGTGGCTCCTCCCAGATTCCAGAACTTTCTGTCACCGAAATTAGAGGAAAAAGTGTTTTTTTGGTCACATTTTGAGGTTTGCAAAGGATTCTGGGTAATAGAACCTGGTCAGAGCCCCATAAGTCATCCTGTCTTGGATTCCCCTAGGTGTCTTGTTTTCAAAAATGCGCTGGTTTGCTAGGTTTCCCCAGGTGGGGGCTGAGCTAGAGGCCAAAATCCATAGGTAGGCACTTTGTAAAAAACACCTCTGTTTTCTGTGAAAAAATGTGATGTGTCCACATTGTGTTTTGGGCCATTTCATTTCGTGGGCGCTAGGCCTACCCACACAAGTGAGGTACAATTTTTATCGGGAGACTTAGGGGAACGCTGGGTGGAAGGAAATTTGTGGCTCCTCTCAGATACCAGAACTTTCTGTCATCAAAATGAGAGGAAAAAGTGTTTTTTTGGTCAAATATTGATGTTTGCAAAGGATTCTGGGTAACAGAACCTGGTCAGAGCCCCACAAGTCACCCCATCTTGGATTCCCCTAGGTGTCTAGTTTTCAAAAATGCGCTGGTTTGCTAGGTTCCCCAGGTGCTGGCTGAGCTAGAGGCCAAAATCCACAGGTAGGCACTTTGTAAAAAACACCTCTGTTTTCTGTGAAAAAATGTGATGTGTCCACGTTGTGTTTTGGGCCATTTCCTTTCGTGGGCGCTAGGCCTACCCACACAAGTGAGGTACAATTTTTATCGGGAGACTTAGGGGAACGCTGGGTGGAAGGAAATTTGTGGCTCCTCTCAGATACCAGAGCTTTCTGTCATCAAAATGAGAGGAAAAAGCGTTTTTTTTGTCAAATATTGATGTTTGCAAAGGATTCTGGGTAACAGAACCTGGTCAGAGCCCCACAAGTCACCCCATCTTGGATTCCCCTAGATGTCTAGTTTTCAAAAATGCGCTGGTTTGCTAGGTTCCCCAGGTGCTGGCTGAGCTAGAGGCCAAAATCCACAGGTAGGCACTTTGTAAAAAACACCTCTGTTTTCTGTGAAAAAATGTGATGTGTCCACGTTGTGTTTTGGGCCATTTCCTTTCGTGGGCGCTAGGCCTACCCACACAAGTGAGGTACCATTTTTATCGGGAGACTTGGGGGAACGCTGGGTGGAAGGAAATTTGTGGCTCCTCTCAGATTCCAGAACTTTCTGTCGCCGAAATGAGAGGAAAAAGTGTTTTTTTGGCGAAATTGTGAGGTTTGCAAAGGACTCTGGGTAACAGAACCTGGTCCGAGCCCCACAAGTCACCCCATCTTGGATTCCGCTAGGTGTCTACTTTTAAAAAATGCGCTGGTTTGCTAGGTTTCCCCAGGTGCCGGCTGAGCTAGAGGCCAAAATCCACAGGTAGGCACTTTGTAAAAAACACCTCTGTTTTCTGTGAAAAAATGTGATGTGACCACATTGTGTTTTGGGCCATTTTCTTTCGTGGGCGCTAGGCCTACCCACACAAGTGAGGTACCATTTTTATCGGAAGACTTGGAGGAACGCTGGGTGGAAGGAAATTTGTGGCTCCTCCCAGATTCCAGAACTTTCTGTCACCGAAATTAGAGGAAAAAGTGTTTTTTTTGGTCACATTTTGAGGTTTGCAAAGGATTCTGGGTAACAGAACCTGGTCAGAGCCCCATAAGTCATCCTGTCTTGGATTCCCCTAGGTGTCTAGTTTTCAAAAATGCGCTGGTTTGCTAGGTTTCCCCAGGTGCCGGCTGAGCTAGAGGCCAAAATCCATAGGTAGGCACTTTGTAAAAAACACCTCTGTTTTCTGTGGAAAAAATGTGATGTGTCCACATTGTGTTTTGGGCCATTTCATTTCGTGGGCGCTAGGCCTACCCACACAAGTGAGGTACCATTTTTATCGGGAGACTTAGGGGAACGCTGGGTGGAAGGAAATTTGTGGCTCCTCTCAGATTCCAGAACTTTCTGTCACCAAAATGAGAGGAAAAAGTGTTTTTTTGGTCACATTTTGAGGTTTGCAAAGGATTCTGGGTAACAGAACCTGGTCAGAGCCCCACAAGTCACCCCATCTTGGATTTCCCTAGGTGTCTAGTTTTAAAAAATGTGCTGGTTTGCTAGGTTTTCCCAGGTGCCGGCTGAGCTAGAGTCCAAAATCCACAGGTAGGCACTTTGTAAAAAACACCTCTGTTTTCTGTGAAAAAATGTGATGTGACCACATTGTGTTTTGGGCCATTTTCTATTGTGGCCGCTAGGCCTACCCTCACAAGTGAGGTACCATTTTTATCGGAAGACTTGGAGGAACACTGGGTGGAAGGAAATTTGTGGCTCCTCCCAGATTCCAGAACTTTCTGTCACCGAAATTAGAGGAAAAAGTGTTTTTTTTGGTCACATTTTGAGGTTTGCAAAGGATTCTGGGTAACAGAACCTGGTCAGAGCCCCACAAGTCACCCTGTCTTGGATTCCCCTAGGTGTCTAGTTTTAAAAAATGTGCTGGTTTTCTAGGTTTCCCCAGGTGACGGCTGAGCTAGAGGCCAAAATCCACAGGTAGGCACTTTGTAAAAAAAACCTCTGTTTTCTGTAAAAAACAATGTGATGTGTCCACGTTGTGTTTTGGGCCATTTCCTTTCGTGGGCGCTAGGCCAACCCACACAAGTGAGGTACCATTTTTATCGGGAGACTTAGGGGAACGCTGGGTGGAAGGAAATTTGTGGCTTCTCTCAGATTCCAGAACTTTCTGTCACCGAAATGAGAGGAAAAAATGTTTTTTGGGCCAAATTTTGAGGTTTGCAAAGGATTCTGGGTAACAGAACCTGGTCAGAGCCCCACAAGTCACCCCATCTTGGATTCCCCTACGTGTCTAGTTTTAAAAAATGCGCTGGTTTGCTAGGTTTCCCCAGGTGCCGGCTGAGCTAGAGGCCAAAATCCACAGGTAGGCACTTTGTAAAAAACACCTCTGTTTTCTGTGAAAAAATGTGATGTGACCACATTGTGTTTTGGGCCATTTTCTTTCGTGGGCGCTAGGCCTACCCACACAAGTGAGGTACCATTTTTATCGGAAGACTTGGAGGAACGCTGGGTGGAAGGAAATTTGTGGCTCCTCCCAGATTCCAGAACTTTCTGTCACCGAAATTAGAGGAAAAAGTGTTTTTTGGGTCACATTTTGAGGTTTGCAAAGGATTCTGGGTAATAGAACCTGGTCAGAGCCCCATAAGTCATCCTGTCTTGGATTCCCCTAGGTGTCTTGTTTTCAAAAATGTGCTGGTTTGCTAGGTTTCCCCAGGTGCCGGCTGAGCTAGAGGCCAAAATCCATAGGTAGGCACTTTGTAAAAAACACCTCTGTTTTCTGTGAAAAAATGTGATGTGTCCACATTGTGTTTTGGGCCATTTCATTTCGTGGGCGCTAGGCCTACCCACACAAGTGAGGTACAATTTTTATCGGGAGACTTAGGGGAACGCTGGGTGGAAGGAAATTTGTGGCTCCTCTCAGATACCAGAACTTTCTGTCATCAAAATGAGAGGAAAAAGTGTTTTTTTGGTCAAATATTGATGTTTGCAAAGGATTCTGGGTAACAGAACCTGGTCAGAGCCCCACAAGTCACCCCATCTTGGATTCCCCTAGGTGTCTAGTTTTCAAAAATGCGCTGGTTTGCTAGGTTCCCCAGGTGCTGGCTGAGCTAGAGGCCAAAATCCACAGGTAGGCACTTTGTAAAAAACACCTCTGTTTTCTGTGAAAAAATGTGATGTGTCCACGTTGTGTTTTGGGCCATTTCCTTTCGTGGGCGCTAGGCCTACCCACACAAGTGAGGTACCATTTTTATCGGCAGACTTGGGGGAACGCTGGGTGGAAGGAAATTTGTGGCTCCTCTCAGATTCCAGAACTTTCTGTCACCGAAATGAGAGGAAAAAGTGTTTTTTTGGTGAAATTGTGAGGTTTGCAAAGGATTCTGGGTAACAGAACCTGGTCCGAGCCCCACAAGTCACCCCATCTTGGATTCCCCTAGGTGTCTAGTTTTAAAAAATGCGCTGGTTTGCTAGGTTTCCCCAGGTGCCGGCTGAGCTAGAGGCCAAAATCCACAGGTAGGCACTTTGTAAAAAACACCTCTGTGTTCAGTGAAAAAATGTGATGTGACCACATTGTGTTTTGGGCCATTTTCTTTCGTGGGCGCTAGGCCTACCCACACAAGTGAGGTACCATTTTTATCGGAAGACTTGTAGGAACGCTGGGTGGAAGGAAATTTGTGGCTCCTCCCAGATTCCAGAACTTTCTGTCACCGAAATTAGAGGAAAAAGTATTTTTTTTGGTCACATTTTGAGGTTTGCAAAGGATTCTGGGTAACAGAACCTGGTCAGAGCCCCATAAGTCATCCTGTCTTGGATTCCCCTAATTGTCTAGTTTTAAAAAATGCACTGGTTTGCTAGGTTTCCCCAGGTGCCGGCTGAGCTAGAGGCCAAAATCCATAGGTAGGCACTTTGTAAAAAACACCTCTGTTTTCTGTGAAAAAATGTGATGTGTCCACATTGTGTTTTGGGCCATTTCATTTCGTGGGCGCTAGGCCTACCCACACAAGTGAGGTACCATTTTTATCGGGAGACTTAGGGGAACGCTGGGTGGAAGGAAATTTGTGGCTCCTCTCAGATTCCAGAACTTTCTGTCACCAAAATGAGAGAAAAAAGTGTTTTTTTGGTAAAATATTGAGGTTTGCAAAGGATTCTGGGTAACAGAACCTGGTCAGAGCCCCACAAGTCACCCCATATTGGATTCCCCTAGGTGTCTAGTTTTAAAAAATGCGCTGGTTTGCTAGGTTTCCCCAGGTGCCGGCTGAGCTAGAGTCCAAAATCCACAGGTAGGCACTTTGTAAAAAACACCTCTGTTTTCTGTGAAAAAATGTGATGTGACCACATTATGTTTTGGGCCATTTTCTTTCGTGGGCGCTAGGCCTACCCACACAAGTGAGGTACCATTTTTATCGGAAGACTTGGAGGAACACTGGGTGGAAGGAAATTTGTGGCTCCTCCCAGATTCCAGCACTTCCTGTCACCGAAATTAGAGGAAAAAGTGTTTTTTTGGTCACATTTTGAGGTTTGCAAAGGATTCTGGGTAACAGAACCTGGTCAGAGCCCCATAAGTCATCCTGTCTTGGATTCCCCTAGATGTCTAGTTTTTAAAAATGCGCTGGTTTGCTAGGTTTCCCCAGGTGCCGGCTGAGCTAGAGGCCAAAATCCATAGGTAGGCACTTTGTAAAAAACACCTCTGTTTTCTGTGAAAAAATGTGATGTGTCCACATTGTGTTTTGGGCCATTTCATTTCGTGGGCGCTAGGCCTACCCACACAAGTGAGGTACCATTTTTATCGGGAGACTTAGGGCAATGCTGGGTGGAAGGAAATTTGTGGCTCCTCTCAGATTCCAGAACTTTCTGTCACCAACATGAGAGGAAAAAGTGGTTTTTGGGTCAAATATTGAGGTTTGCAAAGGATTCTGGGCAACAGAACCTGGTCAGAGCCCCATAAGTCATCCTGTCTTGGATTCCCCTAGGTGTCTAGTTTTCAAAAATGCGCTGGTTTGCTAGGTTTCCCCAGGTGCCGGCTGAGCTAGAGGCCAAAATCCATAGGTAGGCACTTTGAAAAAAAACACCTCTGTTTTGTGTGAAAAAATGTGATGTGTCCACATTGTGTTTTGGGCCATTTCATTTCGTGGGCGCTAGGCCTACCCACACAAGTGAGGTACAATTTTTATCGGGAGACTTAGGGGGACGCTGGGTGGAAGGAAATTTGTGGCTCCTCTCAGATACCAGAACATTCTGTCATCAAAATGAGAGGAAAAAGCGTTTTTTTTGGTCAAATATTGATGTTTGCAAAGGATTCTGGGTAACAGAACCTGGTCAGAGCCCCACAAGTCACCCCATCTTGGATTCCCCAAGGTGTCTAGTTTTCAAAAATGTGCTGGTTTGCTAGGTTCCCCAGGTGCTGGCTGAGCTAGAGGTCAAAATCCACAGGTAGGCACTTTGTAAAAAACACCTCTGTTTTCTGTGAAAAAATGTGATGTGTCCACGTTGTGTTTTGGGCCATTTCCTTTCGTGGGCGCTAGGCCTACCCACACAAGTGAGGTACCATTTTTATCGGGAGACTTGGGGGAACGCTGGGTGGAAGGAAATTTGTGGCTCCTCTCAGATTCCAGAACTTTCTGTCACCGAAATGAGAGGAAAAAGTGTTTTTTTGGCGAAATTGTGAGGTTTGCAAAGGATTCTGGGTAACAGAACCTGGTCCGAGCCCCACAAGTCACCCCATCTTGGATTCTCGAGGTGTCAAGTTTAAAAAAATGCGCTGGATTGCTAGGTTTCCCCAGGTGCCGGCTGAGCTAGAGGCCAAAATCCACAGGTAGGCACTTTGTAAAAAACACCTCTGTTTTCTGTGAAAAAATGTGATGTGACCACATTGTGTTTTGGGCCATTTTCTTTCGTGGGCGCTAGGCCTACCCACACAAGTGAGGTACCATTTTTATCGGAAGACTTGGAGGAACGCTGGGTGGAAGGAAATTTGTGGCTCCTCCCAGATTCCAGAACTTTCTGTCACCGAAATTAGAGGAAAAAGTGTTTTTTTTGGTCACATTTTGAGGTTTGCAAAGGATTCTGGGTAACAGAACCTGGTCAGAGCCCCATAAGTCATCCTGTCTTGGATTCCCCTAGGTGTCTAGTTTTCAAAAATGCGCTGGTTTGCTAGGTTTCCCCAGGTGCCGGCTGAGTTAGAGGCCAAAATCCATAGGTAGGCACTTTGTAAAAAACACCTCTGTTTTCTGTGAAAAAATGTGATGTGTCCACATTGTGTTTTGGGCCATTTCATTTTGTGGGCGCTAGGCCTACCCACACAAGTGAGGTACCATTTTTATCGGGAGACTTAGGGGAACGCTGGGTGGAAGGAAATTTGTGGCTCCTCTCAGATTCCAGAACTTTCTGTCACCAAAATGAGAGGAAAAAGTGTTTTTTTGGTCACATTTTGAGGTTTGCAAAGGATTCTTGGTAACAGAACCTGGTCAGAGCCCCACAAGTCACCCCATCTTGGATTTCCCTAGGTGTCTAGTTTTAAAAAATGTGCTGGTTTGCTAGGTTTTCCCAGGTTCCGGCTGAGCTAGAGTCCAAAATCCACAGGTAGGCACTCTGAAAAAAAACACCTCTGTTTTGTGTGAAAAAATGTGATGTGTCCACATTGTGTTTTGGGCCATTTCATTTCGTGGGCGCTAGGCCTACCCACACAAGTGAGGTACAATTTTTATCGGGAGACTTAGGGGAACGCTGGGTGGAAGGAAATTTGTGGCTCCTCTCAGATACCAGAACTTTCTGTCATCAAAATGAGAGGAAAAAGCGTTTTTTTTGGTCAAATATTGATGTTTGCAAAGGATTCTGGGTAACAGAACCTGGTCAGAGCCCCACAAGTCACCCCATCTTGGATTCCCCTAGGTGTCTAGTTTTCAAAAATGCGCTGGTTTGCTAGGTTCCCCAGGTGCTGGCTGAGCTAGAGGCCAAAATCCACAGGTAGGCACTTTGTAAAAAACACCTCTGTTTTCTGTGAAAAAATGTGATGTGTCCACGTTGTGTTTTGGGCCATTTCCTTTCGTGGGCGCTAGGCCTACCCACACAAGTGAGGTACCATTTTTATCGGCAGACTTGGGGGAACGCTGGGTGGAAGGAAATTTGTGGCTCCTCTCAGATTCCAGAACTTTCTGTCACCGAAATGAGAGGAAAAAGTGTTTTTTTTGGTGAAATTGTGAGGTTTGCAAAGGATTCTGGGTAACAGAACCTGGTCCGAGCCCCACAAGTCACCCCATCTTGGATTCCCCTAGGTGTCTAGTTTTAAAAAATGCGCTGGTTTGCTAGGTTTCCCCAGGTGCCGGCTGAGCTAGAGGCCAAAATCCACAGGTAGGCACTTTGTAAAAAACACCTCTGTGTTCAGTGAAAAAATGTGATGTGACCACATTGTGTTTTGGGCCATTTTCTTTCGTGGGCGCTAGGCCTACCCACACAAGTGAGGTACCATTTTTATCGGAAGACTTGTAGGAACGCTGGGTGGAAGGAAATTTGTGGCTCCTCCCAGATTCCAGAACTTTCTGTCACCGAAATTAGAGGAAAAAGTATTTTTTTTGGTCACATTTTGAGGTTTGCAAAGGATTCTGGGTAACAGAACCTGGTCAGAGCCCCATAAGTCATCCTGTCTTGGATTCCCCTAATTGTCTAGTTTTAAAAAATGCACTGGTTTGCTAGGTTTCCCCAGGTGCCGGCTGAGCTAGAGGCCAAAATCCATAGGTAGGCACTTTGTAAAAAACACCTCTGTTTTCTGTGAAAAAATGTGATGTGTCCACATTGTGTTTTGGGCCATTTCATTTCGTGGGCGCTAGGCCTACCCACACAAGTGAGGTACCATTTTTATCGGGAGACTTAGGGGAACGCTGGGTGGAAGGAAATTTGTGGCTCCTCTCAGATTCCAGAACTTTCTGTCACCAAAATGAGAGAAAAAAGTGTTTTTTTGGTAAAATATTGAGGTTTGCAAAGGATTCTGGGTAACAGAACCTGGTCAGAGCCCCACAAGTCACCCCATATTGGATTCCCCTAGGTGTCTAGTTTTAAAAAATGCGCTGGTTTGCTAGGTTTCCCCAGGTGCCGGCTGAGCTAGAGTCCAAAATCCACAGGTAGGCACTTTGTAAAAAACACCTCTGTTTTCTGTGAAAAAATGTGATGTGACCACATTATGTTTTGGGCCATTTTCTTTCGTGGGCGCTAGGCCTACCCACACAAGTGAGGTACCATTTTTATCGGAAGACTTGGAGGAACACTGGGTGGAAGGAAATTTGTGGCTCCTCCCAGATTCCAGCACTTCCTGTCACCGAAATTAGAGGAAAAAGTGTTTTTTTGTTTACATTTTGAGGTTTGCAAAGGATTCTGGGTAACAGAACCTGGTCAGAGCCCCATAAGTCATCCTGTCTTGGATTCCCCTAGATGTCTAGTTTTTAAAAATGCGCTGGTTTGCTAGGTTTCCCCAGGTGCCGGCTGAGCTAGAGGCCAAAATCCATAGGTAGGCACTTTGTAAAAAACACCTCTGTTTTCTGTGAAAAAATGTGATGTGTCCACATTGTGTTTTGGGCCATTTCATTTCGTGGGCGCTAGGCCTACCCACACAAGTGAGGTACCATTTTTATCGGGAGACTTAGGGCAATGCTGGGTGGAAGGAAATTTGTGGCTCCTCTCAGATTCCAGAACTTTCTGTCACCAACATGAGAGGAAAAAGTGGTTTTTGGGTCAAATATTGAGGTTTGCAAAGGATTCTGGGCAACAGAACCTGGTCAGAGCCCCATAAGTCATCCTGTCTTGGATTCCCCTAGGTGTCTAGTTTTCAAAAATGCGCTGGTTTGCTAGGTTTCCCCAGGTGCCGGCTGAGCTAGAGGCCAAAATCCATAGGTAGGCACTTTGAAAAAAAACACCTCTGTTTTGTGTGAAAAAATGTGATGTGTCCACATTGTGTTTTGGGCCATTTCATTTCGTGGGCGCTAGGCCTACCCACACAAGTGAGGTACAATTTTTATCGGGAGACTTAGGGGGACGCTGGGTGGAAGGAAATTTGTGGCTCCTCTCAGATACCAGAACATTCTGTCATCAAAATGAGAGGAAAAAGCGTTTTTTTGGTCAAATATTGATGTTTGCAAAGGATTCTGGGTAACAGAACCTGGTCAGAGCCCCACAAGTCACCCCATCTTGGATTCCCCAAGGTGTCTAGTTTTCAAAAATGCGCTGGTTTGCTAGGTTCCCCAGGTGCTGGCTGAGCTAGAGGTCAAAATCCACAGGTAGGCACTTTGTAAAAAACACCTCTGTTTTCTGTGAAAAAATGTGATGTGTCCACGTTGTGTTTTGGGCCATTTCCTTTCGTGGGCGCTAGGCCTACCCACACAAGTGAGGTACCATTTTTATCGGGAGACTTAGGGGAACGCTGGGTGGAAGGAAATTTGTGGCTCCTCTCAGATTCCAGAACTTTCTGTCACCGAAATGAGAGGAAAAAGTGTTTTTTTGGCGAAATTGTGAGGTTTGCAAAGGATTCTGGGTAACAGAACCTGGTCCGAGCCCCACAAGTCACCCCATCTTGGATTCTCGAGGTGTCAAGTTTAAAAAAATGCGCTGGATTGCTAGGTTTCCCCAGGTGCCGGCTGAGCTAGAGGCCAAAATCCACAGGTAGGCACTTTGTAAAAAACACCTCTGTTTTCTGTGAAAAAATGTGATGTGACCACATTGTGTTTTGGGCCATTTTCTTTCGTGGGCGCTAGGCCTACCCACACAAGTGAGGTACCATTTTTATCGGAAGACTTGGAGGAACGCTGGGTGGAAGGAAATTTGTGGCTCCTCCCAGATTCCAGAACTTTCTGTCACCGAAATTAGAGGAAAAAGTGTTTTTTTTGGTCACATTTTGAGGTTTGCAAAGGATTCTGGGTAAAAGAACCTGGTCAGAGCCCCATAAGTCATCCTGTCTTGGATTCCCCTAGGTGTCTAGTTTTCAAAAATGCGCTGGTTTGCTAGGTTTCCCCAGGTGCCGGCTGAGTTAGAGGCCAAAATCCATAGGTAGGCACTTTGTAAAAAACACCTCTGTTTTCTGTGAAAAAATGTGATGTGTCCACATTGTGTTTTGGGCCATTTCATTTTGTGGGCGCTAGGCCTACCCACACAAGTGAGGTACCATTTTTATCGGGAGACTTAGGGGAACGCTGGGTGGAAGGAAATTTGTGGCTCCTCTCAGATTCCAGAACTTTCTGTCACCAAAATGAGAGGAAAAAGTGTTTTTTTGGTCACATTTTGAGGTTTGCAAAGGATTCTTGGTAACAGAACCTGGTCAGAGCCCCACAAGTCACCCCATCTTGGATTTCCCTAGGTGTCTAGTTTTAAAAAATGTGCTGGTTTGCTAGGTTTTCCCAGGTTCCGGCTGAGCTAGAGTCCAAAATCCACAGGTAGGCACTCTGAAAAAAAACACCTCTGTTTTGTGTGAAAAAATGTGATGTGTCCACATTGTGTTTTGGGCCATTTCATTTCGTGGGCACTAGGCCTACCCACACAAGTGAGGTACAATTTTTATCGGGAGACTTAGGGGAACGCTGGGTGGAAGGAAATTTGTGGCTCCTCTCAGATACCAGAACTTTCTGTCATCAAAATGAGAGGAAAAAGCGTTTTTTTGGTCAAATATTGATGTTTGCAAAGGATTCTGGGTAACAGAACCTGGTCAGAGCCCCACAAGTCACCCCATCTTGGATTCCCCTAGGTGTCTAGTTTTCAAAAATGCGCTGGTTTGCTAGGTTCCCCAGGTGCTGGCTGAGCTAGAGGCCAAAATCCACAGGTAGGCACTTTGTAAAAAACACCTCTGTTTTCTGTGAAAAAATGTGATGTGTCCACGTTGTGTTTTGGGCCATTTCCTTTCGTGGGCGCTAGGCCTACCCACACAAGTGAGGTACCATTTTTATCGGGAGACTTGGGGGAACGCTGGGTGGAAGGAAATTTGTGGCTCCTCTCAGATTCCAGAACTTTCTGTCACCGAAATGAGAGGAAAAAGTGTTTTTTTTGGCGAAATTGTGAGGTTTGCAAAGGATTCTGGGTAACAGAACCTGGTCCGAGCCCCACAAGTCACCCCATCTTGGATCCCCTAGGTGTCTAGTTTAAAAAAATGCGCTGGTTTGCTAGGATTTCCCAGGTGCCGGCTGAGCTAGAGTCCAAAATCCACAGGTAGGCACTTTGTAAAAAACACCTCTGTTTTCTGTGAAAAAATGTGATGTGTCCACGTTGTGTTTTGGGCCATTTCCTTTCGTGGGCGCTAGGCCTACCCACACAAGTGAGGTACCATTTTTATCGGCAGACTTGGGGGAACGCTGGGTGGAAGGAAATTTGTGGCTCCTCTCAGATTCCAGAACTTTCTGTCACCAAAATGAGAGGAAAAAGTGTTTTTTTGGCGAAATTGTGAGGTTTGCAAAGGATTCTGGGTAACAGAACCTGGTCCGAGCCCCACAAGTCACCCCATCTTGGATTCCCCTAGGTGTCTAGTTTTAAAAAATGCGCTGGTTTGCTAGGTTTCCCCAGGTGCCGGCTGAGCTAGAGGCCAAAATCCACAGGTAGGCACTTTGTAAAAAACACCTCTGTGTTCTGTGAAAAAATGTGATGTGACCACATTGTGTTTTGGGCCATTTTCTTTCGTGGGCGCTAGGCCTACCCACACAAGTGAGGTACCATTTTTATCGGAAGACTTGTAGGAACGCTGGGTGGAAGGAAATTTGTGGCTCCTCCCAGATTCCAGAACTTTCTGTCACCGAAATTAGAGGAAAAAGTGTTTTTTTTGGTCACATTTTGAGGTTTGCAAAGGATTCTGGGTAACAGAACCTGGTCAGAGCCCCATAAGTCATCCTGTCTTGGATTCCCCTAGGTGTCTAGTTTTAAAAAATGCGCTGGTTTGCTAGGTTTCCGCAGGTGCCGGCTGAGCTAGAGGCCAAAATCCATAGGTAGGCACTTTGTAAAAAACACCTCTGTTTTCTGTGAAAAAATGTGATGTGTCCACATTGTGTTTTGGGCCATTTCATTTCGTGGGCGCTAGGCCTACCCACACAAGTGAGGTACAATTTTTATCGGGAGACTTAGGGGAACGCTGGGTGGAAGGAAATTTGTGGCTCCTCTCAGATACCAGAACTTTCTGTCATCAAAATGAGAGGAAAAAGTGTTTTTTTGGTCAAATATTGATGTTTGCAAAGGATTCTGGGTAACAGAACCTGGTCAGAGCCCCACAAGTCACCCCATCTTGGATTCCCCTAGGTGTCTAGTTTTCAAAAATGCGCTGGTTTGCTAGGTTCCCCAGGTGCTGGCTGAGCTAGAGGCCAAAATCCACAGGTAGGCACTTTGTAAAAAACACCTCTGTTTTCTGTGAAAAAATGTGATGTGTCCACGTTGTGTTTTGGGCCATTTCCTTTCGTGGGCGCAAGGCCTACCCACACAAGTGAGGTACCATTTTTATCGGCAGACTTGGGGGAACGCTGCGTGGAAGGAAATTTGTGGCTCCTCTCAGATTCCAGAACTTTCTGTCACCGAAATGAGAGGAAAAAGTGTTTTTTTGGCGAAATTGTGAGGTTTGCAAAGGATTCTGGGTAACAGAACCTGGTCCGAGCCCCACAAGTCACCCCATCTTGGATTGCCCTAGGTGTCTAGTTTTAAAAAATGCGCTGGTTTGCTAGGTTTCCCCAGGTGCCGGCTGAGCTAGAGGCCAAAATCCATAGGTAGGCACTTTGTAAAAAACACCTCTGTTTTCTGTGAAAAAATGTGATGTGTCCACATTGTGTTTTGGGCCATTTCATTTCGTGGGCGCTAGGCCTACCCACACAAGTGAGGTACCATTTTTATCGGGAGACTTAGGGGAACGCTGGGTGGAAGGAAATTTGTGGCTCCTCTCAGATTCCCGAACTTTCTGTCACCAAAATGAGAGGAAAAAGTGTTTTTTTGGTAAAATATTGAGGTTTGCAAAGGATTCTGGGTAACAGAACCTGGTCAGAGCCCCACAAGTCACCCCATATTGGATTCCCCTAGGTGTCTAGTTTTAAAAAATGCGCTGGTTTGCTAGGTTTCCCCAGGTGCCGGCTGAGCTAGAGTCCAAAATCCACAGGTAGGCACTTTGTAAAAAACACCTCTGTTTTCTGTGAAAAAATGTGATGTGACCACATTATGTTTTGGGCCATTTTCTTTTGTGGGCGCTAGGCCTACCCACACAAGTGAGGTACCATTTTTATCGGAAGACTTGGAAGAACACTGGGTGGAAGGAAATTTGTGGCTCCTCCCAGATTCCAGCACTTCCTGTCACCGAAATTAGAGGAAAAAGTGTTTTTTTGGTCACATTTTGAGGTTTGCAAAGGATTCTGGGTAACAGAACCTGGTCAGAGCCCCATAAGTCATCCTGTCTTGGATTCCCCTAGGTGTCTAGTTTTTAAAAATGTGCTGGTTTGCTAGGTTTCCCCAGGTGCCGGCTGAGCTAGAGGCCAAAATCCATAGGTAGGCACTTTGTAAAAAACACCTCTGTTTTCTGTGAAAAAATGTGATGTGTCCACATTGTGTTTTGGGCCGTTTCATTTCGTGGGCGCTAGGCCTACCCACACAAGTGAGGTACCATTTTTATCGGGAGACTTAGGGGAATGCTGGGTGGAAGGAAATTTGTGGCTCCTCTCAGATTCCAGAACTTTCTGTCACCAACATGAGAGGAAAAAGTGTTTTTTGGGTCAAATATTGAGGTTTGCAAATGATTCTGGGTAACAGAACCTGGTCAGAGCCCCATAAGTCATCCTGTCTTGGATTCCCCTAGGTGTCTAGTTTTCAAAAATGCGCTGGTTTGCTAGGTTTCCCCAGGTGCCGGCTGAGCTAGAGGCCAAAATCCATAGGTAGGCACTTTGAAAAAAAACACCTCTGTTTTGTGTGAAAAAATGTGATGTGTCCACATTGTGTTTTGGGCCATTTCATTTCGTGGGCGCTAGGCCTACCCACACAAGTGAGGTACAATTTTTATCGGGAGACTTAGGGGGACGCTGGGTGGAAGGAAATTTGTGGCTCCTCTCAGATACCAGAACATTCTGTCATCAAAATGAGAGGAAAAAGCGTTTTTTTGGTCAAATATTGATGTTTGCAAAGGATTCTGGGTAACAGAACCTGGTCAGAGCCCCACAAGTCACCCCATCTTGGATTCCCCAAGGTGTCTAGTTTTCAAAAATGCGCTGGTTTGCTAGGTTCCCCAGGTGCTGGCTGAGCTAGAGGTCAAAATCCACAGGTAGGCACTTTGTAAAAAACACCTCTGTTTTCTGTGAAAAAATGTGATGTGTCCACGTTGTGTTTTGGGCCATTTCCTTTCGTGGGCGCTAGGCCTACCCACACAAGTGAGGTACCATTTTTATCGGGAGACTTGGGGGAACGCTGGGTGGAAGGAAATTTGTGGCTCCTCTCAGATTCCAGAACTTTCTGTCACCGAAATGAGAGGAAAAAGTGTTTTTTTTGGCGAAATTGTGAGGTTTGCAAAGGATTCTGGGTAACAGAACCTGGTCCGAGCCCCACAAGTCACCCCATCTTGGATTCTCGAGGTGTCAAGTTTAAAAAAATGCGCTGGATTGCTAGGTTTCCCCAGGTGCCGGCTGAGCTAGAGGCCAAAATCCACAGGTAGGCACTTTGTAAAAAACACCTCTGTTTTCTGTGAAAAAATGTGATGTGACCACATTGTGTTTTGGGCCATTTTCTTTCGTGGGCGCTAGGCCTACCCACACAAGTGAGGTACCATTTTTATCGGAAGACTTGGAGGAACGCTGGGTGGAAGGAAATTTGTGGCTCCTCCCAGATTCCAGAACTTTCTGTCACCGAAATTAGAGGAAAAAGTGTTTTTTTTTGGTCACATTTTGAGGTTTGTAAAGGATTCTGGGTAACAGAACCTGGTCAGAGCCCCATAAGTCATCCTGTCTTGGATTCCCCTAGGTGTCTAGTTTTCAAAAATGCGCTGGTTTGCTAGGTTTCCCCACGTGCCGGCTGAGTTAGAGGCCAAAATCCATAGGTAGGCACTTTGTAAAAAACACCTCTGTTTTCTGTGAAAAAATTTGATGTGTCCACATTGTGTTTTGGGCCATTTCATTTCGTGGGCGCTAGGCCTACCCACACAAGTGAGGTACCATTTTTATCGGGAGACTTAGGGGAACGCTGGGTGGAAGGACATTTGTGGCTCCTCTCAGATTCCAGAACTTTCTGTCACCAAAATGAGAGGAAAAAGTGTTTTTTTGGTCACATTTTGAGGTTTGCAAAGGATTCTGGGTAACAGAACCTGGTCCGAGCCCCACAAGTCACCCCATCTTGGATTTCCCTAGGTGTCTAGTTTTAAAAAATGTGCTGGTTTGCTAGGTTTTCCCAGGTGCCGGCTGAGCTAGAGTCCAAAATCCACAGGTAGGCACGTTGTAAAAAAACACCTCTGTTTTCTGTGAAAAAATGTGATGTGACCACATTGTGTTTTGGGCCATTTCCTTTTGTGGCCGCTAGGCCTACTCTCACAAGTGAGGTACCATTTTTATCGGAAGACTTGGAGGAACACTGGGTGGAAGGAAATTTGTGGCTCCTCCCAGATTCCAGAACTTCCTGTCACCGAAATTAGAGGAAAAAGTGTTTTTTTGGTCACATTTTGAGGTTTGCAAAGGATTCTGGGTAACAGAACCTGGTCAGAGCCCCATAAGTCATCCTGTCTTGGATTCCCCTAGGTGTCTAGTTTTAAAAAATGCGCTGGTTTGCTAGGTTTCCCCAGGTGCCGGCTGAGCTAGAGGCCAAAATCCATAGGTAGGCACTCTGAAAAAAAACACCTCTGTTTTGTGTGAAAAAATGTGATGTGTCCACATTGTGTTTTGGGCCATTTCATTTCGTGGGCGCTAGGCCTACCCACACAAGTGAGGTACAATTTTTATCGGGAGACTTAGGGGAACGCTGGGTGGAAGGAAATTTGTGGCTCCTCTCAGATACCAGAACTTTCTGTCATCAAATAGAGAGGAAAAAGCGTTTTTTTGGTCAAATATTGATGTTTGCAAAGGATTCTGGGTAACAGAACCTGGTCAGAGCCCCACAAGTCACCCCATCTTGGATTCCCCTAGGTGTCTAGTTTTCAAAAATGCGCTGGTTTGCTAGGTTCCCCAGGTGCTGGCTGAGCTAGAGGCCAAAATCCACAGGTAGGCACTTTGTAAAAAACACCTCTGTTTTCTGTGAAAAAATTTGATGTGTCCACGTTGTGTTTTGGGCCATTTCCTTTCGTGGGCGCTAGGCCTACCCACACAAGTGAGGTACCATTTTTATCGGGAGACTTGGGGGAACGCTGGGTGGAAGGAAATTTGTGGCTCCTCTCAGATTCCAGAACTTTCTGTCACCGAAATGAGAGGAAAAAGTGTTTTTTTGGCGAAATTGTGAGGTTTGCAAAGGATTCTGGGTAACAGAACCTGGTCCGAGCCCCACAAGTCACCCCATCTTGGATCCCCTAGGTGTCTAGTTTTAAAAAATGCGCTGGTTTGCTATGTTTCCCCAGGTGCCGGCTGAGCTAGAGGCCAAAATCCACAGGTAGGCACTTTGTAAAAAACACCTCTGTTTTCTGTGAAAAAATGTGATGTGACCACATTGTGTTTTGGGCCATTTTCTTTCGTGGGCGCTAGGCCTACCCACACAAGTGAGGTACCATTTTTATCGGAAGACTTGGAGGAACGCTGGGTGGAAGGAAATTTGTGGCTCCTCCCAGATTCCAGAACTTTCTGTCACCGAAATTAGAGGAAAAAGTGTTTTTTTTGGTCGCATTTTGAGGTTTGCAAAGGATTCTGGGTAACAGAACCTGGTCAGAGCCCCATAAGTCATCCTGTCTTGGATTCCCCTAGGTGTCTAGTTTTCAAAAAGGCGCTGGTTTGCTAGGTTTCCCCAGGTGCCGGCTGAGCTAGAGGCCAAAATCCATAGGTAGGCACTTTGTAAAAAACACCTCTGTTTTGTGTGAAAAAATGTGATGTGTCCACATTGTGTTTTGGGCCATTTCATTTCGTGGGCGCAAGGCCTACCCACACAAGTGAGGTACAATTTTTATCGGGAGACTTAGGGGAACGCTGGGTGGAAGGAAATATGTGGCTCCACTCAGATACCAGAACTTTCTGTCATCAAAATGAGAGGAAAAAGCGTTTTTTTCGTCAAATATTGATGTTTGCAAAGGATTCTGGGTAACAGAACCTGGTCAGAGCCACACAAGTCACCCCATCTTGGATTCCCCTAGATGTCTAGTTTTCAAAAATGCGCTGGTTTGCTAGGTTCCCCAGGTGCTGGCTGAGCTAGAGGCCAAAATCCACAGGTAGGCACTTTGTAAAAAACACCTCTGTTTTCTGTGAAAAAATGTGATGTGTCCACGTTGTGTTTTGGGCCATTTCCTTTCGTGGGCGCTAGGCCTACCCACACAAGTGAGGTACCATTTTTATCGGGAGACTTGGGGGAACGCTGGGTGGAAGGAAATTTGTGGCTCCTCTCAGATTCCAGAACTTTCTGTCACCGAAATGAGAGGAAAAAGTGTTTTTTTGGCGAAATTGTGAGATTTGCAAAGGACTCTGGGTAACAGAACCTGGTCCGAGCCCCACAAGTCACCCCATCTTGGATTCCCCTAGGTGTCTAGTTTTAAAAAATGCGCTGGTTTGCTAGGTTTCCCCAGGTGCCGGCTGAGCTAGAGGCCAAAATCCACAGGTAGGTACTTTGTAAAAAACACCTCTGTTTTCTGTGAAAAAATGTGATGTGACCACATTGTGTTTTGGGCCATTTTCTTTCGTGGGCGCTAGGCCTACCCACACAAGTGAGGTACCATTTTTATCAGAAGACTTGGAGGAACGCTGGGTGGAAGGAAATTTGTGGCTCCTCCCAGATTCCAGAACTTTCTGTCACCGAAATGAGAGGAAAAAGTGTTTTTTTTGGTCACATTTTGAGGTTTGCAAAGGATTCTGGGTAACAGAACCTGGTCAGAGCCCCATAAGTCATCCTGTCTTGGATTCCCCTAAGTGTCTAGTTTTAAAAAATGTGCTGGTTTGCTAGGTTTTCCCAGGTGCCGGCTGAGCTAGAGTCCAAAATCCACAGGTAGGCACTTTGTAAAAAACACCTCTGTTTTCTGTGAAAAAATGTGATGTGACCACATTGTGTTTTGGGCCATTTTCTTTTGTGGCCGCTAGGCCTACCCTCACAAGTGAGGTACCATTTTTATCGGAAGACTTGGAGGAACACTGGGTGGAAGGAAATTTGTGGCTCCTCCCAGATTCCAGAACTTTCTGTCACCGAAATTAGAGGAAAAAGTGTTTTTTTTGGTCACATTTTGAGGTTTGCAAAGGATTCTGGGTAACAGAACCTGGTCAGAGCCCCACAAGTCACCCTGTCTTGGATTCCCCTAGGTGTCTAGTTTTAAAAAATGTGCTGGTTTTCTAGGTTTCCCCAGGTGACGGCTGAGCTAGAGGCCAAAATCCACAGCTAGGCACTTTGTAAAAAAAAACTCTGTTTTCTGTAAAACAAAATGTGATGTGTCCACGTTGTGTTTTGGGCCATTTCCTTTCGTGGGCGCTAGGCCTACCCACACAAGTGAGGTACCATTTTTATCGGGAGACTTAGGGGAACGCTGGGTGGAAGGAAATTTGTGGCTTCTCTCAGATTCCAGAACTTTCTGTCACCGAAATGAGAGGAAAAAATGTTTTTTGGGCCAAATTATGAGGTTTGCAAAGGATTCTGGGTAACAGAACCTGGTCAGAGCCCCACAAGTCACCCCATCTTGGATTCCCCTACGTGTCTAGTTTTAAAAAATGGGCTCGTTTGCTAGGTTTCCCCAGGTGCCGGCTGAGCTAGAGGCCAAAATCCACAGGTAGGCACTTTGTAAAAAACACCTCTGTTTTCTGTGAAAAAATGTGATGTGACCACATTGTGTTTTGGGCCATTTTCTTTCGTGGGCGCTAGGCCTACCCACACAAGTGAGGTACCATTTTTATCGGAAGACTTGGAGGAACGCTGGGTGGAAGGAAATTTGTGGCTCCTCCCAGATTCCAGAACTTTCTGTCACTGAAATTAGAGGAAAAAGTATTTTTTTGGTCACATTTTGAGGTTTGCAAAGGATTCTGGGTAATAGAACCTGGTCAGAGCCCCATAAGTCATCCTGTCTTGGATTCCCCTAGGTGTCTTGTTTTCAAAAATGCGCTGGTTTGCTAGGTTTCCCCAGGTGCCGGCTGAGCTAGAGGCCAAAATCCAAAGGTAGGCACTTTGTAAAAAACACCTCTGTTTTCTGTGAAAAAATGTGATGTGTCCACATTGTGTTTTGGGCCATTTCATTTCGTGGGCGCTAGGCCTACCCACACAAGTGAGGTACAATTTTTATCGGGAGACTTAGGGGAACGCTGGGTGGAAGGAAATTTGTGGCTCCTCTCAGATACCAGAACTTTCTGTCATCAAAATGAGAGGAAAAAGTGTTTTTTTGGTCAAATATTGATGTTTGCAAAGGATTCTGGGTAACAGAACCTGGTCAGAGCCCCACAAGTCACCCCATCTTGGATTACCCTAGGTGTCTAGTTTTCAAAAATGCGCTGGTTTGCTAGGTTCCCCAGGTGCTGGCTGAGCTAGAGGCCAAAATCCACAGGTAGGCACTTTGTAAAAAACACCTCTGTTTTCTGTGAAAAAATGTGATGTGTCCACGTTGTGTTTTGGGCCATTTCCTTTCGTGGGCGCTAGGCCTACCCACACAAGTGAGGTACCATTTTTATCGGCAGACTTGGGGGAACGCTGGGTGGAAGGAAATTTGTGGCTCCTCTCAGATTCCAGAACTTTCTGTCACCGAAATGAGAGGAAAAAGTGTTTTTTTGGCGAAATTGTGAGGTTTGCAAAGGATTCTGGGTAACAGAACCTGGTCCGAGCCCCACAAGTCACCCCATCTTGGATTCCCCTAGGTGTCTAGTTTTAAAAAATGCGCTGGTTTGCTAGGTTTCCCCAGGTGCCGGCTGAGCTAGAGGCCAAAATCCACAGGTAGGAACTTTGTAAAAAACACCTCTGTGTTCTGTGAAAAAATGTGATGTGACCACATTGTGTTTTGGGCCATTTTCTTTCGTGGGCGCTAGGCCTACCCACACAAGTGAGGTACCATTTTTATCGGAAGACTTGTAGGAACGCTGGGTGGAAGGAAATTTGTGGCTCCTCCCAGATTCCAGAACTTCCTGTCACCGAAATTAGAGGAAAAAGTATTTTTTTTGGTCACATTTTGAGGTTTGCAAAGGATTCTGGGTAACAGAACCTGGTCAGAGCCCCATAAGTCATCCTGTCTTGGATTCCCCTAGGTGTCTAGTTTTAAAAAATGCGCTGGTTTGCTAGGTTTCCCCAGGTGCCGGCTGAGCTAGAGGCCAAAATCCATAGGTAGGCACTTTGTAAAAAACACCTCTGTTTTCTGTGAAAAAATGTGATGTGTCCACTTTGTGTTTTGGGCCATTTCATTTCGTGGGCGCTAGGCCTACCCACACAAGTGAGGCACAATTTTTATCGGGAGACTTAGGGGAACGCTGGGTGGAAGGAAATTTGTGGCTCCTCTCAGATACCAGAACTTTCTGTCATCAAAATGAGAGGAAAAAGTGTTTTTTTGGTCAAATATTGATGTTTGCAAAGGATTCTGGGTAACAGAACCTGGTCAGAGCCCCACAAGTCACCCCATCTTGGATTCCCCTAGGTGTCTAGTTTTCAAAAATGCGCTGGTTTGCTAGGTTCCCCAGGTGCTGGCTGAGCTAGAGGCCAAAATCCACAGGTAGGCACTTTGTAAAAAACACCTCTGTTTTCTGTGAAAAAATGTGATGTGTCCACGTTGTGTTTTGGGCCATTTCCTTTCGTGGGTGCTAGGCCTACCCACACAAGTGAGGTACCATTTTTATCGGCAGACTTGGGGGAACGCTGGGTGGAAGGAAATTTGTGGCTCCTCTCAGATTCCAGAACTTTCTGTCACCAAAATGAGAGGAAAAAGTGTTTTTTTGGTAAAATATTGAGGTTTGCAAAGGATTCTGGGTAACAGAACCTGGTCAGAGCCCCACAAGTCACCCCATCTTGGATTTCCCTAGGTGTCTAGTTTTAAAAAATGTGCTGGTTTGCTAGGTTTTCCCAGGTGCCGGCTGAGCTAGAGTCCAAAATCCACAGGTAGGCACTTTGTAAAAAACACCTCTGTTTTCTGTGAAAAAATGTGATGTGACCACATTGTGTTTTGGGCCATTTTCTTTTGTGGCCGCTAGGCCTACCCTCACAAGTGAGGTACCATTTTTATCGGAAGACTTGGAGGAACACTGGGTGGAAGGAAATTTGTGGCTCCTCCCAGATTCCAGAACTTTCTGTCACCGAAATTAGAGGAAAAAGTGTTTTTTTTGGTCACATTTTGAGGTTTGCAAAGGATTCTGGGTAACAGAACCTGGTCAGAGCCCCACAAGTCACCCTGTCTTGGATTCCCCTAGGTGTCTAGTTTTAAAAAATGTGCTGGTTTTCTAGGTTTCCCCAGGTGACGGCTGAGCTAGAGGCCAAAATCCACAGCTAGGCACTTTGTAAAAAAAAACTCTGTTTTCTGTAAAAAAAAATGTGATGTGTCCACGTTGTGTTTTGGGCCATTTCCTTTCGTGGGCGCTAGGCCTACCCACACAAGTGAGGTACCATTTTTATCGGGAGACTTAGGGGAACGCTGGGTGGAAGGAAATTTGTGGCTTCTCTCAGATTCCAGAACTTTCTGTCACCGAAATGAGAGGAAAAAATGTTTTTTGGGCCAAATTTTGAGGTTTGCAAAGGATTCTGGGTAACAGAACCTGGTCAGAGCCCCACAAGTCACCCCATCTTGGATTCCCCTACGTGTCTAGTTTTAAAAAATGGGCTCGTTTGCTAGGTTTCCCCAGGTGCCGGCTGAGCTAGAGGCCAAAATCCACAGGTAGGCACTTTGTAAAAAACACCTCTGTTTTCTGTGAAAAAATGTGATGTGACCACATTGTGTTTTGGGCCATTTTCTTTCGTGGGCGCTAGGCCTACCCACACAAGTGAGGTACCATTTTTATCGGAAGACTTGGAGGAACGCTGGGTGGAAGGAAATTTGTGGCTCCTCCCAGATTCCAGAACTTTCTGTCACCGAAATTAGAGGAAAAAGTATTTTTTTGGTCACATTTTGAGGTTTGCAAAGGATTCTGGGTAATAGAACCTGGTCAGAGCCCCATAAGTCATCCTGTCTTGGATTCCCCTAGGTGTCTTGTTTTCAAAAATGCGCTGGTTTGCTAGGTTTCCCCAGGTGCCGGCTGAGCTAGAGGCCAAAATCCAAAGGTAGGCACTTTGTAAAAAACACCTCTGTTTTCTGTGAAAAAATGTGATGTGTCCACATTGTGTTTTGGGCCATTTCATTTCGTGGGCGCTAGGCCTACCCACACAAGTGAGGTACAATTTTTATCGGGAGACTTAGGGGAACGCTGGGTGGAAGGAAATTTGTGGCTCCTCTCAGATACCAGAACTTTCTGTCATCAAAATGAGAGGAAAAAGTGTTTTTTTGGTCAAATATTGATGTTTGCAAAGGATTCTGGGTAACAGAACCTGGTCAGAGCCCCACAAGTCACCCCATCTTGGATTACCCTAGGTGTCTAGTTTTCAAAAATGCGCTGGTTTGCTAGGTTCCCCAGGTGCTGGCTGAGCTAGAGGCCAAAATCCACAGGTAGGCACTTTGTAAAAAACACCTCTGTTTTCTGTGAAAAAATGTGATGTGTCCACGTTGTGTTTTGGGCCATTTCCTTTCGTGGGCGCTAGGCCTACCCACACAAGTGAGGTACCATTTTTATCGGCAGACTTGGGGGAACGCTGGGTGGAAGGAAATTTGTGGCTCCTCTCAGATTCCAGAACTTTCTGTCACCGAAATGAGAGGAAAAAGTGTTTTTTTGGCGAAATTGTGAGGTTTGCAAAGGATTCTGGGTAACAGAACCTGGTCCGAGCCCCACAAGTCACCCCATCTTGGATTCCCCTAGGTGTCTAGTTTTAAAAAATGCGCTGGTTTGCTAGGTTTCCCCAGGTGCCGGCTGAGCTAGAGGCCAAAATCCACAGGTAGGAACTTTGTAAAAAACACCTCTGTGTTCTGTGAAAAAATGTGATGTGACCACATTGTGTTTTGGGCCATTTTCTTTCGTGGGCGCTAGGCCTACCCACACAAGTGAGGTACCATTTTTATCGGAAGACTTGTAGGAACGCTGGGTGGAAGGAAATTTGTGGCTCCTCCCAGATTCCAGAACTTCCTGTCACCGAAATTAGAGGAAAAAGTATTTTTTTTGGTCACATTTTGAGGTTTGCAAAGGATTCTGGGTAACAGAACCTGGTCAGAGCCCCATAAGTCATCCTGTCTTGGATTCCCCTAGGTGTCTAGTTTTAAAAAATGCGCTGGTTTGCTAGGTTTCCCCAGGTGCCGGCTGAGCTAGAGGCCAAAATCCATAGGTAGGCACTTTGTAAAAAACACCTCTGTTTTCTGTGAAAAAATGTGATGTGTCCACTTTGTGTTTTGGGCCATTTCATTTCGTGGGCGCTAGGCCTACCCACACAAGTGAGGCACAATTTTTATCGGGAGACTTAGGGGAACGCTGGGTGGAAGGAAATTTGTGGCTCCTCTCAGATACCAGAACTTTCTGTCATCAAAATGAGAGGAAAAAGTGTTTTTTTGGTCAAATATTGATGTTTGCAAAGGATTCTGGGTAACAGAACCTGGTCAGAGCCCCACAAGTCACCCCATCTTGGATTCCCCTAGGTGTCTAGTTTTCAAAAATGCGCTGGTTTGCTAGGTTCCCCAGGTGCTGGCTGAGCTAGAGGCCAAAATCCACAGGTAGGCACTTTGTAAAAAACACCTCTGTTTTCTGTGAAAAAATGTGATGTGTCCACGTTGTGTTTTGGGCCATTTCCTTTCGTGGGCGCTAGGCCTACCCACACAAGTGAGGTACCATTTTTATCGGCAGACTTGGGGGAACGCTGGGTGGAAGGAAATTTGTGGCTCCTCTCAGATTCCAGAACTTTCTGTCACGAAAATGAGAGGAAAAAGTGTTTTTTTGGTAAAATATTGAGGTTTGCAAAGGATTCTGGGTAACAGAACCTGGTCAGAGCCCCACAAGTCACCCCATCTTGGATTTCCCTAGGTGTCTAGTTTTAAAAAATGTGCTGGTTTGCTAGGTTTTCCCAGGTGCCGGCTGAGCTAGAGTCCAAAATCCACAGGTAGGCACTTTGTAAAAAACACCTCTGTTTTCTGTGAAAAAATGTGATGTGACCACATTGTGTTTTGGGCCATTTTCTTTTGTGGCCGCTAGGCCTACCCTCACAAGTGAGGTACCATTTTTATCGGAAGACTTGGAGGAACACTGGGTGGAAGGAAATTTGTGGCTCCTCCCAGATTCCAGAACTTTCTGTCACCGAAATTAGAGGAAAAAGTGTTTTTTTTGGTCACATTTTGAGGTTTGCAAAGGATTCTGGGTAACAGAACCTGGTCAGAGCCCCACAAGTCACCCTGTCTTGGATTCCCCTAGGTGTCTAGTTTTAAAAAATGTGCTGGTTTTCTAGGTTTCCCCAGGTGACGGCTGAGCTAGAGGCCAAAATCCACAGGTAGGCACTTTGTAAAAAAAAACTCTGTTTTCTGTAAAAAAAAATGTGATGTGTCCACGTTGTGTTTTGGGCCATTTCCTTTCGTGGGCGCTAGGCCTACCCACACAAGTGAGGTACCATTTTTATCGGGAGACTTAGGGGAACGCTGGGTGGAAGGAAATTTGTGGCTTCTCTCAGATTCCAGAACTTTCTGTCACCGAAATGAGAGGAAAAAATGTTTTTTGGGCCAAATTTTGAGGTTTGCAAAGGATTCTGGGTAACAGAACCTGGTCAGAGCCCCACAAGTCACCCCATCTTGGATTCCCCTACGTGTCTAGTTTTCAAAAATGCGCTCGTTTGCTAGGTTTCCCCAGGTGCCGGCTGAGCTAGAGGCCAAAATCCACAGGTAGGCACTTTGTAAAAAACACCTCTGTTTTCTGTGAAAAAATGTGATGTGACCACATTGTGTTTTGGGCCATTTTCTTTCGTGGGCGCTAGGCCTACCCACACAAGTGAGGTACCATTTTTATCGGAAGACTTGGAGGAACGCTGGGTGGAAGGAAATTTGTGGCTCCTCCCAGATTCCAGAACTTTCTGTCACCGAAATTAGTGGAAAAAGTGTTTTTTTGGTCACATTTTGAGGTTTGCAAAGGATTCTGGGTAACAGAACCTGGTCCGAGCCCCACAAGTCACCCCATCTTGGATTGCCCTAGGTGTCTAGTTTTAAAAAATGCGCTGGTTTGCTAGGTTTCCCCAGGTGCCGGCTGAGCTAGAGGCCAAAATCCACAGGTAGGCACTTTGTAAAAAACACCTCTGTTTTCTGTGAAAAAATGTGATGTGTCCACATTGTGTTTTGGGCCATTTCATTTCGTGGGCGCTAGGCCTACCCACACAAGTGAGGTACCATTTTTATCGGAAGACTTGGAGGAACGCTGGGTGGAAGGAAATTTGTGGCTCCTCCCAGATTCCAGAACTTTCTGTCACCGAAATTAGAGGAAAAAGTATTTTTTTTGGTCACATTTTGAGGTTTGCAAAGGATTCTGGGTAACAGAACCTGGTCAGAGCCCCATAAGTCATCCTGTCTTGGATTCCCCTAGGTGTCTAGTTTTAAAAAATGCGCTGGTTTGCTAGGTTTCCCCAGGTGCCGGCTGAGCTAGAGGCCAAAATCCATAGGTAGGCACTTTGTAAAAAACACCTCTGTTTTCTGTGAAAAAATTTGATGTGTCCACATTGTGTTTTGGGCCATTTCATTTCGTGGGCGCTAGGCCTACCCACACAAGTGAGGTACCATTTGTATCGGGAGACATAGGGGAACGCTGGGTGGAAGGAAATTTGTGGCTCCTCTCAGATTCCAGAACTTTCTGTCACCAAAATGAGAGGAAAAAGTGTTTTTTTGGTAAAATATTGAGGTTTGCAAAGGATTCTGGGTAACAGAACCTGGTCAGAGCCCCACAAGTCACCCCATATTGGATTCCCCTAGGTGTCTAGTTTTAAAAAATGTGCTGGTTTGCTAGGTTTCCCCAGGTGCCGGCTGAGCTAGAGTCCAAAATCCACAGGTAGGCACTTTGTAAAAAACACCTCTGTTTTCTGTGAAAAAATGTGATGTGACCACATTATGTTTTGGGCCATTTTCTTTCGTGGGCGCTAGGCCTACCCACACAAGTGAGGTACCATTTTTATCGGAAGACTTGGAGGAACACTGGGTGGAAGGAAATTTGTGGCTCCTCCCAGATTCCAGCACTTCCTGTCACCGAAATTAGAGGAAAAAGTGTTTTTTTGGTCACATTTTGAGGTTTGCAAAGGATTCTGGGTAACAGAACCTGGTCAGAGCCCCATAAGTCATCCTGTCTTGGATTCCCCTAGGTGTCTAGTTTTTAAAAATGCGCTGGTTTGCTAGGTTTCCCCAGGTGCCGGCTGAGCTAGAGGCCAAAATCCATAGGTAGGCACTTTGTAAAAAACACCTCTGTTTTCTGTGAAAAAATGTGATGTGTCCACATTGTGTTTTGGGCCATTTCATTTCGTGGGCGCTAGGCCTACCCACACAAGTGAGGTACCATTTTTATCGGGAGACTTAGGGGAATGCTGGGTGGAAGGAAATTTGTGGCTCCTCTCAGATTCTAGAACTTTCTGTCACCAACATGAGAGGAAAAAGTGTTTTTTGGGTCAAATATTGAGGTTTGCAAAGGATTCTGGGTAACAGAACCTGGTCAGAGCCCCACATGTCACCCCGTCTTGGATTCCCCTAGGTGTCTAGTTTTTAAAAATGCGCTGGTTTGCTAGGTTCCCCAGGTGCTGGCTGAGCTAGAGGCCAAAATCCACAGGTAGGCACTTTGTAAAAAACACCTCTGTTTTCTGTGAAAAAATGTGATGTGTCCACGTTGTGTTTTGGGCCATTTCCTTTCATGGGCGCTAGGCCTTCCCACACAAGTGAGGAACCATTTTTATCGGGAGACTTGGGGGAACGCTGGGTGGAAGGAAATTTGTGGCTCCCCTCAGATTCCAGAACTTTCTGTCACCGAAATGAGAGGAAAAAGTGTTTTTTGGACCAAAGTTTGAGGTTTGCAAAGGATTCTGGGTAGCAGAACCTGGTCAGATCCCCACAAGTCACCACATCTTGGATTCCCCTAGGTGTCTAGTTTTAAAAAATGTGCTGGTTTTCTAGGTTTCCCTAGGTGCCGACTGAGCTAGGGGCCAAAATCTACAGGTAGGCACTTTGCAAAAAACAACCCTGTTTTCTGTGAAAAAATTTGATGTGTCCACGTTGTGTTTTGAACCATTTCCTTTCGTGGGCGCTAGGCCTACCCACACAAGTGAGGTACCATTTTTATCGGGAGGCTTGGGGAACACAGAATAGCAAAACAAGTGTTATTGCCCCTTATCTTTCTCTACATTTATTCCTTCCAAATGTAAGGCAGTGTGTAAAAAAGACATCGATTTGAGAAATGCCCTGTAATTCACATGCTAGTATGGGCATCCCAGAATTCAGATATGTGCAAATAACCTCTGCTTCTCAACACCTTGCCTTGTGGCCATTTTGGAAATACAAAGGTTTTCTTGATACCTATTTTTCCCTTTTTATATTTCAGCAAATGAATTGCTGTATACCCTGTATAGAATAAAAACCTATTGCAAGGTGCAGCTCATTTATTGGCTCTGGGTACCTAGAGTTCTTGATGAACCTACAAGCCCTATATATTCCCGCAACCAGAACAGTCTAGCTGACGTAATGGTATATTGCTTTAAAAAATCTGACATCGCAGGAAAAAGTTACAGAGTAAATCGTGGACAAAAATGGCTGTTTTTTTCACCTCAATTTCAATATATTTTTATTTCAGCTCTTATTTTATGTAGGAAACACTTGTATGATCTACACAAATGAACCCTTGCTGAATTCAGAATGTTGTCTACTTTTCAGAAATGTTTAGCTTTCTGGGATCCAGCATAGGTTTCTCACCCATTTTGGTCACTAACTGGAAGGAGGCTGAAAGCACAAAAAATAGTAAAAATGGGGTATGTCCCAGTAAAATGCCAAAATTGTTTTGAAAAATTGGGTTTTCCAATTCAAGTCTGCCTGATCCTGAAAGCTGGGAAGATGATGATATTGCCACTGCAAACCCTTTGTTGATGCCATTTTCAGGGGAAAAAACACAAGCTGCATTCTGAAGCCCTTTTTTCCAATTTTTTTTTAAAAAACAAGATTTTCACTGCATTTTGGCTAATTTCTTGGGTACCTCTAGAATCCCTAGGATGTTGGGAAAAAACTATGTAAATTTGGCGTGGGTAGCTTATGTGAACAAAAAGTTATGAGGGCCTAAGCGCAAACTGCCCCAAATAGCCAAAAAAAGGCTCGGCACAGGAGGGGGAAAAGGCCTGGCAGCGAAGGGGTTAGAGAGATGTATGCAATTGTCCAATTGTGATTGCTTTTCTCTCACCTCCTTTTAAACCATTAGCATTAGTGACTCCTACAAACCACTTTTTACAAAATGGGACTATGATAGCTTTGAAAATACTTTACCTGTTGCATCCTTAGTGTAATCGTCACATGTTTATTTGATTTCCATGACAATTGTAATTGCTTATAGCACGTAATAAGCCTGACAAGGCATTGAAGGCACACGCCTCTTTTAGCGGGGGCATGTGAGTCTATTAGTGTGAATAGGATAAAGGAGGGATAGAGGAGTGAAGAGCACAGAGAGTGTTATTTGGGAGTTTATATTAGATTACATTTGTGATGAGTCAAAGGAGGAATAGAGAAGGGAAGAGTCTAGAAATGGTTATTAGGGCGATCATAATAGTAGAATTAGGTTTTGGATGAGTGAAACGTGGGATACAGGATGGAAGAGTCTGGGAAGCGTTATCTTGGAGATAATAATAGTAAAACGAGGTTTGGGGAGAGTCAAGGAGAGATAGTGGAGGGAAGAGTCTAGAAATGACCTGAGGGAGAACATAGTAGTAGAATGAGTTTTAGGATGAGTCACAGAGTAGAGCTAGAGGATATTTTGAGAGAAGTAGGAGTAAAGTAATAAATATATAGATACATAACTAAATCGAAAGGGTATACATATAAGGAAAATAATAAAGTGATAGAAAATTTTATTGAATAAAGTTCCATTTGTGCAAGTAATGATAGATAGTTAGAAATTCAGATTTTCAGGTGTCGCTGTACGTAAAAGGTAATTTATTTGTCTAATATATATATAAATATATATATATATAAACATTATAAATAAGTTGACTTTTTACCTGTACAAAACCATAGAAATTCAGCACTTATAGCTATACTTATAGTTATACTTGTGTTAAGAAACTACCACCAAATGCCTAAAGTTACTTTCTGGCATGAGTTATAGTTTCTTCCAGTAAGTATAACTGTAAGTAAAACTGCTGAATTTGTATGTTTTTGGATGGGTAAAATGTCAACATAACTATAACATTCCTGTATCAGTTATTTCAGTGAATTTCTATGGCTTTTTTAAAATACGCATTAATATAACCAGTGCCTGCATGGCCTTTGGCCGTGCATTGTGGGGTTGGCCACAGGACCTGGCCTATGGCCAACCCTCCTGCATGCACCCAAACCCAAGCAGTGCATGGCCTTTGGCTGTGCGCAGCATGGGGTTGGATGCAATGTTTTTTTTTCAATTTTTCTCTGGATCTGCGGATCCACCCCGGATTTTCACGGGGGCCTCCCTGAGCCCTGTGGCGGATCTGCAGATCATTGGAAAAGACAAAAGAAATTTGGGCAATTTTTTGCGTATGAGGGGTCACTAAGGAACCCCTCTTTGTGTTCCATCGAGTCACGATACCTGTATTTTGACTCCTTACGTGTTTTTGCACAGTTTTTATTCCCACTCCCAGCTGATGCGACAAACGAAATGGAAGCAAAACAGGGCCTTGCTTTTCACCTGGATCCTCCAAGGATGGATCTGCAGAGGATCTGCCTCCCTACATATCTCTATCTTTTTTTCTTAAGTAAATCCAAAATGGATTTACACCAATATATAAAAAGCACACGATTCACCCCATTGTATAAAAAGCACACTTTCTGAACCAAGATCTAGCTTTCTGCCAAATTTGGTGCAATTCCATTCAGTGGTTCGGCCACTCGTGCCCCAGCCATGTACAGTTTTCTGCTAAATAATTTTACTGCATATATTACATTGATATTATCAATAATGTTGTCAAAGATGTCATGATTGATGTATTATGTGGGTTAATTAGCAGTGCATGGGGAGGGAGTGACCTATAGTTACCGTAGGCCACAGTTTATAGGTACTTGAGATAACTCCTACTATAACTGATACATCTCTTTGGTTTGGTATGTTTAAAATGTGGGCCTAACTACAAGGTCCGTGCAATCTTTGGCGTTTTCAGTGAATTTCTGCTGGGTTTTTTTACCGTAAAGTAATTTTCCTTACTATACATTAATCCAACCACCACTGCACTTGGCCTTTGACCGTGCGCAGTGGCAGTTGGCTGCAGAGCCTGGTCTGGAGCCAACCCCTATAACAACCCAACTCTGTGCTGTGTATCCCTGCGGCCAGCCCCTACAAAAACTCAACCCCACACAGCCCTTCCCTCCCAAGGATCCCATCTCTCGGGCCCAGTCTAAACATTTATATTTTTGGTGGGGGGGGGTGCCTGGGTCCCTTGCCCAGGGCTGATCTCAGCCCCAGGGACCCCATTCCTTAGGGTCCGACCATGTGACCTAGGTACCTCTCAGGGCACCTTTTGACAGTGTTGGGACTGCAGGGGTGGAACCTGAAGGCTCCAGCCATCCCAGCCAGCTCCCCACCTCCTGTGGGAGCCAGCATTGCTGTCACAGAGAGGGAGCAGCTCACTCTTTGTGAGAGCAATGTTTTCTTTGTTTCTCTACCTGCATCTCTGTAGGCTCCTAAGACAGAGGAAACCTCAGTTCGCATGAAGTGGGCACCCTGGGACATAGCAGGAGGTGACCCTGGAGGTGGTGGTCCCCAGCATCTTTATTAGCTCCTCGAGGGGGGCTGGTGCCATTCTGAATGTCCTGGTGGTGGTCCCATTGCCCTTGGACTACCACAGGCTGGGTTATGGGCACAAATGTGTTGTAAAAGGAGTGCCTGCAAAGCATTATGGGCTGAGTTTCCGTGAATACATTAAACCTTTATAAAAAATAAAGGCCCATATTTATACTTTTTTAGCGCATCATTTGCGCCATTTCTTTACGCAAAAGCAGCGCAAACTTACAAAAAACAGTTGCATTCTGTAAGTTTGTGCCGCTTTTGGGTCAAAAAGCGGCGCAAGTGCGGCGCTAAAAAAGTAAAAATGTGGGCCAAAGTGTGTTCATTTATTAGCAGAAGGTGCAGTACCACTGGTAGTGGCTAGATGTCCCTGTAGAGCCAAATAAGTCAGTAGTGCCTTAGAGCAATTATCCTTTTGATATTGGGAGCAGTAGCAAGCATTACACATCTGCAGGCCAAGCAGGAATGTCAGAACACTAACAAGGCCCTTATAACACAAACTCCTCTCACCTGTAAAAACAAAAGTTTCAGCTACAAGAGAATTTCAACATACACTGGATGGTAGAAGAGGTTATGATATTTGGGCCCCATCTTACCTAATGTGACCCACAAGATTACCTGAACAGAAAGAGCACATCATTATAAATGGTTTGCGGCTGGTCCCATTGCCCTAGGACCACAACAGGCTGAATTATGGGCAAACATAAATTGTAAAATGAATGACTGCAAAGCATTTTGGGGTGAGTTCCCCAGAGTGCAGTGAGTATTGTAGTATCGGCTCTCCAGCTGTGCCATGAGAGCAGCTATTAAGGATTCATTTCTTTCTGCTAATGTAAACTAAGGACCAAGTGATAGGCAAACGCGGAAAACAAACCGCTCACGTGAACATGAGTGCTCATTGACAAACACAAGAGGCAGGAAACAAAGAAAAATAGTCCATCCAAACAAATAGAAAAACCTTTTAGGCATAATTAAACTGTACTTGGCTGGTGCTCCTCGGCCAAGTACAGGAAGTTACGTATCGGCTGCCAAACCACTTTGGAGGCAGCACTACAAGAACAACACTGCCTTCAACCTATTAAAAGTGGCATGTAGTGGCAGGCGGAACTAAATGCCTATACCCCTCACAACAGGTCTTCCAGACTGTGCACATGTGCTGTCTAGGCTCTACCTAAAAAGCACTTCTGGAATGAACAGCGCTAACAATGAATGTGAGAATGCACTAAAACTTAACCAACATAGTGCACAATGTGGTGAATGTAACGGTTAAAGAGCTGAAGGAAAGGAAACATAATGGAGTAAACTGAAGGAAATTCAAGTTAAAATACATAAACCATTGAGGTCCCATGTCATAGAAGACAACAAAGACAATTAAAGCAAATTGAACACATACAAATATTACAATTATGGGGAGAAATTGAAACGCGGGCACGTGAAAAACCACAATGCTACTGTATTGAAACAAGCGATCATTGCCAATTTCAGTGCTAAGTGAAATTACAGAGCATGAGAAACTTAGGGGCATATTTATGCTCTGTTTGCGCTGGATTTGGTTTATTTTTTTATGCGCAAATCCGGCGAAAACTTGACTTCATATTTTTATTTTCGCGCTAGACATGTCTTGCGCCAAAATATTGGAGTTCAAGTCATTTTTTGCCTGCGGAAAACTACCTTGTGTCAATCAGATGCAAGGTAGGCGTTCCTGGGCAAAATATGACTCAAAGGCCCTAGCGCCTTATTTATCCCCCCATGCAAAAATGTCCCACGGGAGGTAGGCGGGCCCAAATAATGACTCTAAGCTTGCTTAGCACCATTATTTAACACCTGGATCAGGGCAGGCGTTAGGGGACCTGTGGGCCCATTTTATTGTTGAACACCATGGAATAAGGCCACAGATGCCCTCCCCAGGCCCCAGGGACAACCCCACCCACACCAAAGGGACAGCAGAGGATGGGGACCCCATCCAAGGTAGTTACAGATAAGTAAAGGTAAGTGTTAACCTTTTTTTTTTAAGTGCCATAGGGGGCCCAGAAATGGACTTCCATACATGGCACTGGGTGCAATGGCCATGCCCAGGGGGACTCTTATCTCCTGTGCTGGCCATTGGGGTGGTGGGCATGACTCCTGTCTTTTATAAGACAGGAGTCATGTGGTATGGGAGGTTTAGCGTCAATAAATGATGCTAGGCTGGTTAGAGTAATCTTTTTTTACTCTAACCAGCCTAACATTATTTTTTAATGCTAAACCCACTACTCCCACATCGCCACCCCCACCCGGCTACTGTCATTCTCCATGACATTAGCCCACCCTTTGCGCCGGATTATGCCATTCCATAAATAAGACGCCCAGCATGCGTCTTGGAATGGCGCTTGCTGGCGGTATACTTTTTGATGCTAAACTGCGTTAGTGCAGTTTAGCATCGGAAAGTATAAATTAGGGCCTTAAATTAATTGCAGCAAATCAAACCGACAAAGCACAAAACATGAATTGTATGAAAGTGACTCTAAAAATGACAGACGTAAACAAGTAATGTGACAGTGTATTTAAAAGAACTGACATGTTGTACCAAATTATTATAGAACTCTGAGAAGGAAACCACAACGGGGACAACTGAGGCGAATCATAGACAAATTGTGAGCCTTTGAACAGCATATATTTAACTCCACAAGCACATGTCTACAAAATCCCAACAGTTGGGAGGCCGAAAGGGGGGATTAACTGAGGAATAAAACAACAGTGACAGAAGATAGCATAAGAGGAAATAATGATGGAACTAAGGGAGGCCATACAGAATGTAAACATGACTGCAACGTCTCACACAAAAACAGGAAATAGGACTCATCAAAATAAAGCACAGGATGCTAAACGTAAACTGTGAGAATGGGAGAAATTGTCAAGGAAAAAAATAAATGGTGGGAAGTTTTAACCCTAAAAAGTATGTGGATGAGCAAAGAGTACCACGAGGACTATGCACCCCATTTTTAATATATATATGTTTATAGGTGTCAGGGGTTGCTTTTACTCATTCCAGGTTGGCTTGGAGGGTATTTTACCAGCCCAAAGCCTTAACACTATGCCTGAAGATGTAAATGACTTTTGTCATTTTACAGCTCGGCAAGGTTGTCACTGTGTCAAACCTATGCTTAAAGACTTTGCTGTACAAATGGCAAAAGACTTTGTCACTATCTAGCTCCGCGTGGATAACACTGTGCTGATCCAATGCTTAAAAACTTTGCTAGATAAACAGACATTTGAAGGTGAGCAAATTTAGAGTGTCGCTGATGTTGCAGGGTGCTCCTTACTAGAGCTGCTCTCCACCTAAACTTGGGAACTACCCAGAGTTCTCTTTTCTTTTTTGCATAATTTATGCGTCACTTCACCCCTGAAAGGGATTTGTTTTGACTTATACTGGGTGCTCCCTTGTGTCTGGACAAAGCTAAACCTCTCTGAAGAGCTCTAATGAGAGCAAAACACGTGTCAGGGGTTGCTTTTACTCATTCCAGGTTGGCTTGGACGGTATTTTAATAGTCCAAAGCTGTAATACTGTGCCTGGAGCAGTAAATGGCTTTTGTCATTTTACAGCTCGGCAAGGTTGACACTGTATCAAACCTGTGCTTAAAGACTTTGCTGCACAAATGGCAAAAGACTTTGGGCCAGATGTAGCAAGATACAAATTTGCAAATCGGAAATTCCGTGTCGGTGCGACTCGCAATTTCCTATTTGCAAATTCGTATGCAGAATGGTGTCTCAGACACCTTCTGTGAATCGCAAGGGGGTCGCAAAGACCCACCTCATTAATATTAATGAGGTGGGTCGCAATTTGCGACCCCCTTGCGTTTCCCTGCACTCACAGGGATGGTGGCCTGCTGGAGACAGAAGACCTTCATGTCTGTGACTGCTTTTTCAATAAAGCAGTTTTTTTTTTTGTATTGCAGCCCGTTTTCCTTAAAGAAAAACGAGTTGCAATACAAAATAAAAAATTTAACCATTTGGTTTCGTTTTTTCAGTGTAGGCAGTGGTCCATTGGACCACTGCCTGCTCTGAAAAAACATTTTGTGCGACATTCACAAAGGGTGAAGGGGTCCCATGCGGACCCCTTCCCTTTTGTGAATGAGTTAGCACCCACTTCAAGTGGGTGCTAACTGCAAATTGCTTTGCGACCGCTTTCGCGGTCACAAAGCAATTCTACATCGCGGTGCGAGCCGCAAATATGAAGGGAATACCCCTTCCTATTTGCGAGTCGCATTCACATTTTGTGAGTCGGTACCGACTTGCAAAATGGGAATGTGCATCGCGATGGCCGTTTTGCATGTCGCAAACTGCGATTTTCGCAGTTTGCGCCATGCAAAACGGTTACTTCATCTGGCCCTTTGTCACTATCTGGCTTGGCGTGGATAGCACTGTGCTGATCCAATGCTTAAAAACTTTGCTAGATAAACAGACATTTGAGGTGAGCAATTCTAGGATGTCGCTGGTGTTGCAGGGTGCTCCTTACTAGAGCTGCTCTCCACCTAAACTTGAGAACTACCCAGAGTTCTCTATTCTCTTTTTTTTGTATATATATATATATATATATATATATATATATATATATATATATATATACATGTTTATTTATTATATCTCAAGTAAGAGCGAACAGCAAAACAAGAAAAACAAACAACCAAATATAGAATTACTATTCCACTCTGGCATCCGGCAATAATGCTGTGTATAGAGTTTTGATTCGGTCATTACAGATTTACATGTACTGATCTTGCCTCAGCATGTGCAGTCAAATATCACATATTCAGGTACCATCACTTGTTACATAAATGCATGCTAGTGTCCTCAAAACTAGAACAAACCATGTCCCCTCTCCCTCACACTCCTCCAGTGTGCACTACCCCCTCCATTTTACATTCTAAGAAGAAATATTGACATATACGAATCAAGATAATCAGTGCATGTTACGTAATGGCATATCTTGGGATGAAGTCATAGTCTAGGAGTTCTGCATCTCAGTGAGCTTAGCAAAATATTCAGTTGATGAGTGGTTACAGTTGGGATTATTTATAAGGAAGAACAAAAGTATTTAACATCTGATCATCCTGTAACACCAACTATATCCTCCATGACCTATTGTCTCAGCAAAGTTTCCATTTTAGAACCTGTTTCCAACTACATTGATTTCTTCCTGGCACCCCTACTGAAAGATTTTAGTTCATATTTGTTAGAAATGTAGTCTTTGGTTGGCAGTCAGGTTACCTCCTGTCCAAGCAAGGACCCTCACTCTAGTCAGGGTAAAGAAGAATCACCCTCAGTTAACCCCCACTCACTTGGTAGCTTGGCACAAGCAGGCAGGCTTAACTTCAGAGTGTAGGTGTAAAGTATTTGTACCAACAAACAGAGTAACCCAGTGAAAACACTACAAAATGACACAACACAGGTTTAGAGAAATAGGAAATATTTATCTAAACAAAACAAGACCAGAACGACAAAACTCCAACATACACAAGTCAAGTTATTAACTTTAAAAGCAAAATAGTCTTAAATCCTTTTGTAAACAGTAAAAACTCTGCTAGCGTTGAAAAGTAACTGGGTAGCGTCAAAATTACACGCACTGGCGAGTGGGCATCAAAAAAGGTAAGCGATGTGTCGATTTCTCACCTGCAAGTGAGACCATGCGTAATTTCTTCTTTTCCGGTTGGGTCGGCGTGCGTTGTGTTTCCTCCCCACAGGGGAGTGATGCGTCGATCCGGGCAAGCACTCGGGTCCGGGCAGACGTTGTGTTGTTTTTCCGCACCCAGCAAGGTTTGCATCAAAATCCTGCCGCAAGGTATCAGCAAAACCGCACTATGTGGGTTGCGACGTTATCAGCCTCCGTCAGCGGGTGTTGCACGTCGTTTCGCCAGCTGCGTGCGTCGAAATTCCAGCTGAGGTGCTGGTGGAGCATCGATTTCTGCTGCGAAGCCAGCGGCGTGTCATTATCCAGCTGCCTCTTGGAAGGTGCGTCGATATTTTTCCTGCACGGCGGTCTGAGCATGGATTTTCAATCTTTGTCTGCCAGCTTCACCTGTCAAGGCCCCAGGAACTTTATAGGGCACCACTTGTCAGGGTAGGAATCTGTTGTATTCTGTAGTTTCTGTTCCGCGCGCCGTGCAATGGTGATTCCAGTGTGGGCGCGTGGAACAGAATCAGGAGGAGAAAGAGAAGCGGAGTGTGGAGGAGGCAGCGGCGGTTGTGGTGTCTTCCTCCCGGTCATATTTTGAATAAACTATTTTACTTTTTAAGTATGAGGATGAATACGAGGTTGCCATGGAAGAGTTGAACTCCAATATTGGAAAGGAGAAAAACGTCGTTGTGGAGCGTTTTACATTTTTAAAAAGGAGCCAATTGCCAGGAGAGTCTGTTGAAAGTTCTGTGGCAAGTTTGAGGATTTTGGCAGCTACTTGCAATTATGGTGATTTTCAGGATGAAATGCTGAGAGACCAACTGGTTTTGAAAGTCAATGATAACAAAATTCAAGAAAAATTGTTGAATACAGAAGATTTGACATTACAAAAAGCCATAGACTTTATGAAAAGAGTTGAGATAACAAATGATGGCTTAAAGGAACTATCTACCACGCCAGGAGCTGTGAATGTGGTCAATGCAGAAGATTCTAAATTCAAAAAGAGAGATATATTTGGAACTTCTGCGAAGATGGATGGAAGAAGGGATATTGTTTGTTACAAATGTGACTTTAAGGGGCACATAGCGACTGATGATTGCTGTCCTGCGGCTGGGCAAGTGTGCAGGAAGAGCAAGTCCAAGGGACATTTTGCAAGAGTGTGCAAAGGGAGGCAGATGAGCGCAAGGAGGGGTAGAGTAGCAATCAATTCAGTGGGGAGTGATAGTGAGGACATTGACATCCAACAATTTATTTTGCAGGTGGTGGATGTTGGGAGTGTGAGTTCCAGTGGTCCGCACTGTGTAATTAAAAGTGATGGGGTGGATATACTCGTGATGGCTGACTCAGGGGCAAGATATACTTTGATTGGAAAACATATCTAGTTTTCCGACGCATGAGATCAAACCACCGGATGTACGTTTACTAGCTTATGGTAACAAACCCATTGAGCTTGTGGGGTATATGGACGCGTCACTAGAGTTCCAAGGGTCAGTTGTCAACTCTAAAGTATATTTTGTGGAGGAGGGTACCAATTTATTAGGTTGGCCGCAACAAAAAGACCTCGGCATAATTCTTGATCCGAATCACCCTGATCAAGTATTGGGGTCGAAGTCTAATGTACACATGGTGCAAAGGACTAACTTTGTAGAGGAATTCCCTCAAGTATTTAGTAATAAGTTAGGAAAGTTGAAAGGATTTATGCATAAAATCGTTTTGAAGTGGGATGCTGTAACTAAGGTGCATAAACCGCGCCCAGTTCCCATTGTGATGAAGGAACAATTACGACGAGAATTATCCAAGTTGTCCGAGCAAAGTGTGATTGAAGAAATCGAGGCGTCTGAGTGGTTGGTGCCAGTGGTGATTGCTAAGAAGGCCAATGGTGACATGCGTTTGTGTGTGGATTTGTGCGATCTTAATGCTGCTATATGGGTGGATAGACACCCTCTGCCCAATATTGGTGAAATGTTATCTACAGTGAAGGGGGCAAGTGTATTTTCTACCTTAGACTTATCATCTGCGTATCATCAGATTGAGTTACATCCTGAGTCACAAGCATTAACCTCTTTCATTACTCCAGAGGGGGCATACAGATTTAGGCGCATGCCTTTTGGCTTGGCATCAGCGTCGTCAGTATTTCAACCGGCAATGCACCATTTACTTAAAGATATCTCAGGTGTTACTTATTTTCAAGATGATATCTTGGTGTTTGGTGGTGACCAGAAAGAACATGATGGAGCTATGAGAAAGGTGTTGAGTGTTTTAAGGGAGAGCAGGCTGACGATCAAGTTGGAGAAATGCAGATTGAGTGTGGCGGAAGTGGAGTATTTGGGTCATTGCATTAACAAAGATGGGATTTCGCCTAAACTTAATTTAGTAGAGGCAATAGAAAGCGCGCCTTCTCCAGCCAGCAAAGATCAATTAAGGTCGTTTTTAGGGTCTAGCGGAATATTACTCAAAGTTTATTCCCAAGTTTGCCAACAAGACTGTACACATGAGAAAGTTGTTATGCATGAGGGAGCAATTTGTATGGAGTGAGGATTGTGAGAGGGAGTTTTGTTTGTTGAAGAAACACATTGCCTCAGCTCCAGCTCTTAAGCCGTTTGACACCAGGGATGAGATCATTATCAATACAGACGCCAGTTCCGTGGGGCTGGGAGCGGTATTAATGCAAAGAAGAGGGGGAAAGGAAGTGACAATTGCATATGCTTCCAGACCGTTGAGTTCGTCAGAAATGAACTATTCCACCATCGAAAATGAGGCATTGGCGTGTTGCTGGGGTGTTGACTATTTCCGCAAGTATGTCTGGGGTTTAAAATGTGTGATTCGTACTGATCATCGTCCATTAGTAGAAGTATTTTCGACTAAGGCGGCAGGTAGGGCCACACCTAGAATAGCTCATTGGGTGGCCAGAATGTTGGAGTACAATTATGATTTGGTGTATTTTCCTGGAAAAAAAATGTGTTGGCTGATTGTCTGTCTAGGCTTCCTGTGCGTTCAGTTCTGGGTGAACCTGAATTTGATGAACTCATAGCCTCTGTAGGTGTGGATATAGGATGTGTGACAGAAGGCAGAATTTCACATGAAGAATGGGTGTCTGTGGTTCAAAAAGATGTCGTGCTGCAAGAAGTGATTGGTTATTGCCGACAAGTGTGGCCAAATAGAGGTGGTGCTTCTTGCGATGCAGAGTATTTCCGTCAAGTTGGTGTAGAGTTGTGCATGATGGATGGAGTAGTGTTCAGGGGCGAGCTGTTGGTGGTTCCTAATGGCTTGCGGGAACGAGTATTGAAATTGGCTCATGAGGGCCATCTCGGAATGAGCGCAACAAAAAGGCGAGTCAGATTGGAGTACCGGTGGCCAGGGCTTGATAGGGATGTGGAACATCATGTGAGGGAGTATGTGTTGTGTGCATGGAGCGACAAGTCTCAAAAGGTTGTTAAAAGTGATCTTGTTGTGTCTGACAAATCGGATGGGCCGTGGAAAAAAATTGCCATTGATATTATGGGTCCGTTTAATATTTTGGGAAGTGTGCCGAAATATGCTTTGGTGGTTGTGGACTATTTTTCCAGGTGGCCAGTCGTGAAAATTGTAGAAAACATAAATACTGTGTGTGTTGTGGAGTTCTTGATGGATTTATTTGATTCAGAAGGAATCCCTGAGATGATAGTTTCAGACAATGGTGTGCAATTCGTATCAAATGATATGAAAGAGTTTGTATGCAAATTTGACATAGAGCACATCAGAGCATCTGTTTATTACCCACAGAGTAATGGTTTGGTGGAGAGGTGGAACAGAACGCTGAAAGAGGGGCTGCAATTAGCGATCTATAATGGTATAAATTGGCAAAAGGCAGTGAAGGACCTAGTATGGTCATACCGCACTACTCCCCATGGTGTGACGGGAAAGTCACCTTTCGAGGTCATGAGAGGTTGAAAACCGAGGGCATTGTTGTCAAAAGGTGTGGAGAGTAAGAAGTTTAGTATGAGTGAAATACCTGGTGATTACAAGGTTGGTGATTGGGTGCGAGTAGTGAAGGGCGCGTGGACAGCTAAAGGGGAGTCTAAATTTTCAGACCCTTTGGAGGTGAGAAAAGTCTACAAGTATGCCGTGTTGCTGAGTGATGGTAATGTGTGGAACCGTGGGAAGGTTATAAAGGTGCCTGTATGGTGTAGTCAGGAGAAGTTGTTGAACATGGGAAACAAATCGGGAAACAATGTAGATGATGATACCAGTACTAGTGAACCCCCATTGAATAAGAGTGAGCATGAAGGTGTGAAGGTGAGGGACAAGTCGGTGTTGAGAAGGCCTAAGAGATTTGATGACTATGTCAAACAGTAACATTGTCAAGGTGCTTCTGTTAGAGTATACTTTGTTTGTATTATCAATATTTGTATTGATTACAATTAGTTATTACGTATCCATGTATTACATTTATTTATCATAGAACTATTCATGTTAGGTTAAAGTTTTCGTGTATTATATGATGTTGTTGTTATTTTATTTTGAGGGAAGGGGTGTGTGTAGTATTCTGTAGTTTCTGTTCCGCGTGCCGTGCGATGGTGATTCCAGCATGTGGGCGCGTGGAACAGAATCAGGAGGAGAAAGAGAAGCGGAGCGTGGAGGAGGCAGCGGCGGTTGCGGTGTCTTCCTCCCGGTCATATTATGAATAAACTATTTTACTTTTTAACTCACTGCCTCGGCCCAGATCTTTTCAGAGTCTCAGCAGAGAGTCCAGGTGCTGGCAAAAGAAGTCTTTGATGGCCCTGAGACTTAAACAACAGGAGGCAGGCTCAGGATAAGCCTTTGGAGATTTCTTCACTAGGAGGAATGCACAACAAAGTCCAGTCTTTGTCCCCTTGCACAGACAGTAGCAGCAACTGCAGGACAGCTCCACAAAGCACAATCACAGGCAGGGCAGCACTTCTCCTCAGCTCTTCAGCTCTTCTCCAGGCAGAGGTTCCTCTTGATGTCCGAAATTGATATAAAGTCTGTGGTTTTGGGTGCCCTTCTTATACCCAATTTGGCCTTTGAAGTAGTCTTACTTCAAAGGAAAGTCTCTCTTGTTTGTGAAATCCTGCCTTGCCCAGGCCAGGCCCCAGGCACACACCAGTGAGTTGGAGACTACATTGTGTGAGGGCAGGCACAGCCCTTTCTGGTGTAAGTGACCACTCCTCCCCTCCGTCCTAGCACAGATGGCTCATCAGGATAAGCAGGCTAAACCCCAGCTCCCTTCGTGTCACTGTCTAGAGAGCGGTGCAAACAGCCCAACTGTCAAACTGACCCAGACAGGGAATCCACAAACAGGCAGAGTCACAGAATGGTTTAAGCAAAACAATGCCCACTTTCTAAAAATAGCATTTTCAAACACACAATCTTGAAATCAACTTTACTAAAAGCTGTATTTTTAAATTGTGAGCTCAGAGACCCCAAACTCCACATGTCTATCTCCTCACAAAGGGAATCTGCGCTTTAATCATTTTTAAAAGCAGCCCCCATGTTAACCTATGAAAGAGATAGGTCTTGCAACAGTGAAAAACAAATTTGGCAGTATTTCACTGTCAGGACATATAAAACACATTAGTATATGTCCTACCTTGAACATACACTGCACCCTGCCCATGGGGCTCCCTAGGGCCTACCTTAGGAATGTCTTACATGTAAGAAAAGGGAAGGTTTAGTCCTAGCAAGTGGTACACTTGCCAAGTTGAACTGGCAGTTTAAAACTGCACACACAGACACTGCAGTGGCAAGTCTGAGACATGATTACAGGGCTACTCATGTGGCCGGCACAACCAGTGCTGCAGGCCCACTAGTAGCATTTGATTTACAGTCCCTGGGCACCTTCAGTGCACTGTACTAGGGACTTACTAGTAAATCAAATACGCCAATCATGGAAATCCAATCAACCATACAATTTACACAGAGAGCATATGCACTTTAGCACTGGTTAGCAGTGGTAAAGTGCTCAGAGTTCAAAAGCCAACAAAAACAGGTCAGAATAAATAGGAGGCAGGAGGTGAAAAGATTGGGGATGACCCTGCAAAAAGGGCCAGGTGCAACAATATTTGAGAGATACAGGTGATCTTTTGAAACAATTGGATGAAATAACATGACAACCCAAATATAAGCTAATAATAATGGATGTCATCTCGCTTTATACAGTACAGGCATCGAACACAAATAGGCCTCCATGAATGTAAATATTTCTTGAAGAAAAAAACATTCATTTGCGCCATCATAATCAAATGCTCAGGGAAATTATGGTTATGTGCTTGTATAATAATGTGTTTATGTTTCATAAAGAAATAGCAAATAAAAGCGACTGCCATGGGTTTTTCATTTTCATCAAACTATGCCAACCTAACAATGGGTTGATTGGAACAGCAAATTGTATGGACATCAGAAAATGATAAATGCATTGAAAAAACAATAATGTTGCCATGTTTTATTGACAATCTTTTCCTGATTTGGGATGGTACAGAAGAAGAGGTCACAGGGCCTGTCTCTGTCAGTGGACGTCTTTTAAGTAACTATAATTCACGCCCTAACTCATGCCTACACCATGCACAGTTTTCTAATCAATATTTTTATTGCAAATGTTGCAGTGATAATATCAAAGATGCAACACAAGATCTCATCAATTATATAATATTTGGAGTACTTAGCTGTGCATGGTGAAGGGATGAGTTATAGTTGCCTTAGGGTGCGAGTTATAGTTACTTGAAAGAACTCTAACTATAACTGCTGAATTTCTATAGTTTTGTAAAAGTAAATTCAGAACCTAACTTTAACGTCCCTGCAACCTTTGGTTTTTCCAGTTAATTTCTATGGTTTTGTTAACGTAAAGTAATTTTAATTACTATATGTTGATCGCAGCAGGGGGGGTCACATGGCCTGGCCAGCAGCCAGGATTTGCAGCCAAGCCCATGTAACCCCTCAACCCTGTACTACACACTTGGCCACAGGCGCTGTCTCCCTCAGTGGAATTGTGAGTGGGTACGTGATTCAAACCCTCAATGCTCGGTGTGAAGGTCTGTGACCTTCACACTGAGCTATTCTTTTTTTCTAACTTAACTTTTTTTTAGCCCTTTATGGGCTATCTGGGACCACTGGGGAGCCCTCATTGGCTCCCTCACGGTCCCTATATGTTTTTTTTATTATTATGTATTTTATACAATGCCCTTAAGGGCTATCTGGCACCAAAGGGGAAGCCTCAAGCCCTCCCCCACAGCCCCCTTGCTTCAGCAGCCAAAGAGCTGTTTTAAGCAGCAGTTCCATGGTTGCTGAAGCAAACCTTTCATCTCTGTTTCCTGCATACATACCTGCATGCAGGGAACAGAGATGAAAGCTCCAGTTTCTGAAAGCGAGTGTTTTCTGTGGCTTGGCTGCAGCTTCAAAGTTGCAGTGAAGCCACAGAAAACAGCTTTGTCCTGGGGGTAGGCACCCCAAGACATAGCAGGACCTGGTCTTGGGGTGTGGCAGTCTCAGGGCCATCTGTGGCTCCTCGAGGAGGGGTCACGCAGCACCCCTCCAACATGGAGATAACCCAGATGAGGTCGTGGTTCTAAGAGTTTGGGGGTCTGAAATGTACCCCCTTCACATTATTTAGTATTTGTCCTGAGGAGGTGGTGTTCCCCGTGGCTTTGGTGGGGGGGGCCACACATTCTTCGTTAATTGCCCTGGGGAGTTGATGGTCCACGGTGCTACAGGTAGCCCGAGCAGCAGCCCACACCCAATTTCTATAATGCCCTGGGTGGTGGTGGTCCCAGGGGCACAAGGGGGTCACGCAGTTCACCTTCACATATTGAATTATTCGCCCTGGGGAGGTGGAGGTCCCTGGGGCGCGGGGGCCACGTGGCTCCCATACATATTTAATTACTCCAGTAGTGGTCCACAGGGCAGTGGGGAATGCCAAAGGGCCTCCCCCACGTAATTTAAATAAAACCCAGGGGAGGTGGTGGTCCCTGGGGCTATGGGTAGGGAACAGGTGGCCCTCCACTACCAATTGACATTGCCCTCTGAATTTGGCCCACGCAGGGGCTTGAAAAAATTGAAGCGCGGGAATCTGTGCTTCATTTTAAAAAATACATTTGGCTGGATTGGCGGATCCTCCACAAATATCAAAAACAATGTTTAAAAAATGCTTTTTAGCCATGGGTGGCATCTCTCAGGGACCCTACCACCAGTGCTTAGAGGTCAGGATGTCTGTATCCTGGCCCCTTTTTAAATGTTTTATTTTTTTGTGGGACTCAGCTGAAGTTCAGTCCCAACATGACTGACAACACTCCCTTGTTGAAGTGTTGCCAGCCAATCAGACCTCAGCACGAGATCGAGAGGCGTCGCAAATTCTTTACGTCCCTAGATATACAAATTTGGATTTTACTTAATTTTCTAAAACTACTGAATGGATTTACACCAAATAACAAAAAGAGCTCTTTCTGGACCAAAGCTATCTTTCTGCCAAATTTGGTGTAATTCCATCTATTGGTTTTGGCACTATAGCTGTTCATTTTTTTTCTATGGGAATTAACATTGGGAATGCTCCAAATTCCCTCACCCCTTTATCTCACCCGCTTCACAGATCACTCTGAAACTTTCCATACAGTAGCTTACATGACTGCTGAATTCTTTGGGGAATTTGTGTGAAGATTCGTCATGCAGCAACAAAGATATAAGCAAGCAAAAAACAGCTTTTTCTATAGAAACTAGGTCCTAACTATAACTACCTAGAGGTGATTGCCACTATGTGATAGATAGATAGATAGATAGATAGATAGATAGATAGATAGATAGATAGATAGATAGATAGATAGATAGATAGATAGATAGACCGATAGATAGATAATCACTGAAAAAACAAAGGTTACAACAATGTTATAGTTAGGAAATATAATTTTAAAAAACATAGAAATTCACATAAAAAAACAAAGGTTACATGGATGATATAGTTAGGTTCTGAATTTACTCACACAAAACCTTAGAAATTCAACATTTATAGTTATTTCAATTAACTATAACTCGTGCCCTAGCCATGCACAGTTTTTTCTTCAATAATATGACTGCTAATGTTTCATTGATATTTTTATTGACATTATAAAAGTTATCACGAGTGCTGTAATATCTGTGGGACTTGGTAGTGCATGGCAAAGCCTCGAGTTATAGTTACCTTATACCTTGAATTTACCTGCAACAGCTCCCACGAAGCAACAGTAAATGGTGCCCTCTTCTTGAATATAGACACAGGGCAGGATTCATTCTGTCACAAAGCTAATTTCAGGGAAATTATACCTCAATGGGAAGCATTTACAGATATAAACAATCAAGGTACCGAAGTTGAAGCTTCAATTTTGTTAAGTACTAATCATCCTAACTTTGTGCACATGACCAAGGCAACATAAGGGATTTTCTCTGACTTTCCACCTTGAAAAGTTATTGGTAATCTTTGATGGAGGTGTTTACATCCTTCATTTATTCAAGTGCAATATCCAAGAGAGTGATTGCGACCAGTAGGTTCTTTTTTTGTCATCTGCTGCTCAGACCAGAGATCGTGTTGTTCCTTTTAAAGAATACAAGTATGTAAAATGACCCAGAAGCCCTGCCTGTTTGGTCCCATCCCATATACATTAGCGGTATGCATTGTCTTCCCGCCATTTTCCCAGGATGATGGACAGCTTACTGAAAGCACCCCATCCCCTGAGCATGTTTCCAGCCGATTTTGGAGATGCGTTCTTGATGTACAGGAATATGAACACATCTCCCCCAAAGAAAGAAGCACTTCATGAGTGGTGTGTGGGTGGGTGGTTATATGGGGTTTTTGTTAAGCAGAGCAAAAGAACATCAGAATATCTATATATTTTATAAACCATTAGTAGTATTTGTAAGCAATGCACATATCATACATACTTCCATGCACAGTAATATGCTGTACATTTGTGTTTGAGTGTGGTGGTCATGTAGGAAAGATCCAAATCTTGAGAAGTATTCTGAAGATAAGATAGTTATCCGCAGCTGTTATGTTTGAGGGTAATGAATTTGATAGTGTGGCTGCTTGAACAAAGAAAGATATACCACCTATGTTTTTTTCTTGTATGCTTTGGTTTTGGGGCAAGGTGCCAATCTTAAATGGATGTCCCTTTGTTGTATGTATTTGATGACTTTATTCCTGTTCCATGTATCGCTTTCTATGTGATACAAAGCAGCTTAAAGGTGGATCTCCTGGCAACCGTTAACCATTGTTGGGCCCTATTAGAGTTTTTATCTTTGGCGTGGTCTCCCTTAACTTTTTGCCTCTGTTCCCCAGGTTGTTGATGTAAGCTGGACTCTGATTTTACTGTTTTTGTTACTCTGGGCACTTTACCACTGCGAACCAGTGCTAAAGTTCAAGTGCTCCTTTACAAAATGTGAATGTAATTGGTTTTCCATGATTGGCACAGTTAATTTGCTAGTAAGTCCCTAGTAAAGTGCACAAGAGGGGCCAGGGCCTGTAAATCAAATGCTACTAGTGGGCCTGCAGCACTGGTTGTGTCACCCACATAAGTAGCTCTGTAATCATGTCTCAGACCTGCCACTGCAGTGTCTGGGTGTGCAGTTTTAACTGTAAATTCGACTTGGAAAGTGTACACACTTGCCAGGCCTAAACCTTCCCTTTTCTTACATGTAAGACACCCCTAAGGTAGCCCAATGTAGCGTCCGTACCGCCAACAGGCTGGCGGTACGGAGGCCCTCATTACGACCGCGGCGGTAGTGCCGCGGTCGCACCGACGGGGCCGGCGGTTTCCCGCCATTTTAGCTCCGGCAGTGATAATCCGCCAGGGCAGCTCTGCCCTGGGGATTATGACATCCCTACCGGCAGCCTGTTTCTGGCGGTTTGCACCGCCAGGAAGAGGCTGGCAGTAAGGGGTGTCCTGGGGCCCCCTAACAGGGCCCCAGCCAGCTTTTCACTGTCTGCATAGCAGACAGTGAAAAGCGCGACGGGTGCAACTGCACCCGTCGCACGGCCGCAACAACTTGGTTTGCGCCCGCCGGCCCAGCGGAAATGTCATAATGGGGGCCGCGCGAGTGCGGCTGCATTGGAGGCCGCACGGCGGTTACCGCCCGCCAAGGTCGTAATGACCCCCATAGTAATGTGTTTTATATGTCCGGACAGTGAAATATTGCTACATTTGTTTTTCACTGTTGCAAGGCGTGTCCCTCTCAAAGGTTAACATGGGGGCTACCTTTAAATCTGATTAAAGTGTAGATTCCCTTTGGGAGTGGATGGACATGTGGAGTTTGGGGTCTCTGAGCTCACAATTTAAACATACATCTTTTAGTAAAGTTGATTTTAAGATTGTATGTTTGAAAATGCCACTTTTAGAAAGTGAGCATTTTCTTGCTTATACCATTTCTGTGACTCTGCCTGTTTGTGGATTCCCTGTCTGGGCCAGTTTGACAATTGGGCTGGTTGCACCTCACACTAGATAGTGACACAAAGAGAGCTGGGGTGTAGCCTGCATACCCTGATGAGCCATCTGTGTTAGGAGGGAGGGGAGGAGTGGTCACTTACACCTGAAAGGGCTGTGCCTGTCCTCACACAATGCAGTCTCCGACCCCCTGGTGAGTGTCTGGGGCCTGGCCTGGGCAAGGCAGGATTTCACATTCAAAAGAGACTTTACTTTGAAGTATGCCTACTTCGAAGGAGAAATTGGGTATACGAAGGGCACCCAAAACCACAGACTTTAGAACACTTCTGGAAACAAGAGGAACCTCTGACTGGAGAAGAGCTGAAGAGCTGAGGAAGAAGAGCTGCCCTGCCTGTGACTGTGCTTTGTGGAGCTATCCTGCAGTTGCTGCTTCTTCCAGAGTAAGAGGGCAAAGACTGGACTTCATGTGCTTTCCATCTTGAGAAGAAATCTCCAAGGGCTTGATTTAGAGCTTGCCTCCTGTTGTTTGAAGTCTCAGGGACAGCAAAGACTTCTCTCTGCCAGCACCTGGAGTCTCTGGAGAGACTCCTGCCTGGCAAGTGGTGCCCAATCCAGTCCATGGGCCCTTGAAAGGAAAGCTGGTGAAAATCCAAGGAAATCGACTTCGGATGACTTCGGACCGACGCCCCTGCTGAATCCGGTGACGCCGCCTGCACCCGACTCCGTGATCTTCGTTGGAACACAACGACCTTCGCAGGCCTGACATCGCTGCAGCCCCGCAGAAGTCCGCGACTCCGTGGAAGTCGCCACACCACGTCGTGACCGACGCCACTCGACGTGCTTGGATTCAACGGTTCGCACAGCCGCCGCGATCCCCGACTTCGCGCATCGGCTTGTTTTCACTCTTCACCAAAGGTACTGTACCTGGGGGTCTACGCGACTCCGTGTCCAGCGCCGCTGGTGTCAGATTGTTGGGAACGACTCCGTTACGACACCGTGTTAACCCCTCATCGAAGCATTTTGTGTTTCTAAGTGCTATTTTTGAATTTAATCTTCAAAAATTCATACCTTGGCTTGTGTATTATGGATTTTTGTTGTTTTTGTCTTGTTTTGTTTAGATAAATACTTCCTATTTTTCTAAACTGGTGTTGTGTCATTTTGTAGTGTTTTCATTGAGTTACTGTGTATGTTGGTACAAATACTTTACACATATCACTCTGAAGTTAAGCCTACTGCTCTGCCAAGCTACCAAGGGGGTAAGCAGGGGTTAGCTGAGGGTGATTCTCTTTTTATTAATTTGGGAGGTGGGTGTCCCAACCAACTGAATAAACACAATCAGGTTAGGTCACAACACATATCTAAGAGAATCCTCAACCCAGCTTCTGATACTAATAGCGCAAGCAGCAGGCAGTTCCATAGAGAAGTGTGTGTTATATTTAAGAAGTAATATGTTTTAAAATCACGGACAGAAAAAAATGAAACTCCTAGAAAAATCAAGAACATAGGTGAGATTTGAGACTGGATGTGATGGAGCAGAGGTCAAATAAGCCAGAAATATCAAAGAGCTTTCGTTGGACTTAGAAGACTATTCAAAGCTCAAAGTCTTCCAAGGGGGTGAGGTGGGATGCTACAGTCATCAGTGGTCCCTCAAAGTCTGATATGTCATCATCAAGCTCTGGCAGATTCTTTCAATTCTGGCACAAAAAGGACACAAAGGTAAACAAAGAGGCCAGTCAGGATTTTATAGCTGTTGTGGTTGCTTTGCTCCAGCAGTATATTTGCCTTTAAGCTCTTATCCAAAGTTTTTCTTTTAGGCTCATTCACTTTTGGTTCCAGAACTCGTTCAGTGGGGCAAGGCTAAAAGCTATGGCTGGGCAGGGAGCCACAAGGCAAAATACCTTCACCTTAAGGTGTTGCTGCAGCCTTACTCTTCATGACAATCATGGAGGAAGTACACTTTTTGAGGGGGAATCCTCAGCACATTGTCCTTGTCCTCTGGAGGTGGAAAAAATGCCTAAGCTCCAATATCTTATTGTTGGGAAAGATCTGTCTGGTCACTCCAGCAGCCCTCCTGTCATCAGGGCAGGGTCCCAACCACCAAGCTTCTTTCCAGCAAGGGCTCTCGTAGGGCCCTTTTCAAAGTGATCAGCTGGACATTCTTGGAGTCAGAAGTCATTCTGCCTTTTCTGCCATTGTAGCAGTAATGGGAGGCAAAGTACTTTATCTTTAGAGAGTAGTCCAGTTCCTGGTTCAACAGGAGTCTGGAGTCATTGGTTCTTCTTTGTGGATGTTCTTTCTTCAATCAGTCAGAGTATTCTTTTTTCAGATATTTGCATTCCCAGGTACATGAATGTCTTCAAGAGGTGTCATGAGTTACCAGTCATTCTGTTCACTAGCCAGACATTAAAGAATTTTCTACACCCAATCCTGGCAATATTTCCACAAAGTGAAATCCTCTGATTCAAGTGTTTCTTTCTCAAGCCCCATCCTTTTGCTTGTATTCACAGGTACATGACTGTCCATGGAGGTGGTGGTGAGGTGTTGGTTTTATCCTGGTCACTAATAGAATTCAATATGCCAAATCGTGGCAACATTTTCACAATATATCCTATTGCAGCACTTCTTTTCTAAATTAATTGAAACCTTCTAAAAGTGCCTCAGACAAAATGCCTGTAGCAATCCTTCAGGTGCAGGAGCCCCATCCTTCTTTCTTGCCCTCCCTTCTCCCAATATTGAAACTGGTCTTCTCTCCTGCTGGGAGCAGAGATAGGTCTAGGGAGCTTCTGTTCAAGAACATCTTTCAGATATTTCAATTTCAGAGGGAAAAGCTGTGAAAACACAGTCCTTTGTGTTGCAAGCTGTTCATGGCTTTCTGCTACCTCCATATGACAAATCCCTCCCAAGTGACCATTGTTGATACTATCCCAGCCTTCCTGCTGCCAAGCCAGTGTACTCCAAGGGGAGGGTCCAAACAGCAAGCCAGCAATGTGTGGTGTGAGTCTAGAGCAGGGCTGTGAGGTAGACCAGTTCTAAACAAACTTACTTTGATTCAGCACAAAGTGCACCTTTATAAAGTTACTTTTCCATTATAGTTATCAAAAATCTCCTTTTACCACTCAGTTAGTTTTGCAATACTAGGTTGAAAAAAAACTTCGATTGAGCGTTCTATCATTTTCCAAAACAAAGATGGAAATGAAATGACTTTTGTTCATAACTTGGCTGATTCATGGAAAATTAAACTTTACCTGCAGAATTAAACGTGTTTTTGCAACAGTTCAGTTTCGGGACATAATTGCCATTAATAACTAGCATGACACACTTTTATATAATAAGCACTCAGCCCTTGGAGCTTAAAAGGTACACTTTAGATGTGTCTTAGCTTAACCCTGGTAGAGGGTTTTGAACACAGTGAAAATACGTTTCCTTGTGCCTTGCTTTTAAACTCCTTTTAAGCAACAAGAACATCCCTTCAAACCATGGGAACCCAACTATACAAATATTTTAACAAGCCATGATTAGCACTGTATCATTTGAACAAATTCTCTGATAATTAGCGAACTCGCAATACGTAATCAATGCTTATAACAAAACTGACTATGTTACCATGTAAGTAATTGTTACCTAAAATTACTTGAGAAATGATTATTTTCATAATTCAGAAAAAAAGATGCAACATGGCAAGACGAGGTTAACATGACTAATAGTGCAAAGCTGGTCCCAACATACTTATTGGTGATATACAGTTTGGCCACTAAGGTGAAATAGATAAACAGATAATAGTATTTACTCAGGGATAAATGCAGTGACCTGTCCTAAGATGAGGTAACAGGAAGGATTGTTTTTCTGCATAATGATAATACAAACAATTGTGAGAAATGTGTTACGATATATATTCAAATTACCTCTGAATCTAAGGGGCATATTTATACTTTTTGAAGGAAAACTCCACTAATGCAGTTTTGCATCAAAAAGTTTAGCACTGGCTTGTGCCATTCCTGAACGCCAGCCAGGTGCCATATTTATGGAATGGCACAAGCCGGTGCAAAGGGTGGGCTAGCTTAAAAAAATGACATTAGCCGGGTGGGGTTGGCGGTATAGGAGAAGAGGGTTTTGCACCAAAAAATTATGTCAGGCTGGTTAGAGGCAAACAAAAATGCCTCTAATCAGCCTAGCATCATTTTCTGATACAAAACCATCCATACTCAGGAGTCATGCCCACCACCCCTATGGTCAGCACAGGGCACCAGTGTCCCCTGGGCATGGCCTTTGCACCCTGTGCCATGCAGGGGGCCCCAAGTTGGGCACCCGATGGCATTTTAATTTTTTTTAAAACTACTTACCTATACTTACCCTACTTACCCCATCCTCCAGTGTCTGTCTTGTGTGGGTGGGGTGTTCCTGAGGCTTGAAAAGGGCACCTGTGGACCCATTCCATGGTGTTTAACCATGGAAATGGGTCCACAGGTCCCCTAATGCGTGGTCTGACCCAGGCATTAAAGCATAGTGCAAAGCAAGCTTTGCACCATTATTTAGCCCCTCCTGCACACGTGCGTCATTTTAGTACAGGGGGATAAATATGGGGCTATTGGGTTAGCACCATTTTTTAGATGGGAACTCGTACCTTGCATCTCATTGATGCATCTAAAAAATGGGGCAAACTCCAATATTTTGTCATTAGATGTGTCTAACGTCAAAATATAAATATGGAGTTAGTTTTGCGCCAAATTAGCTTCAAAAAAGGACGCAAAGTCAGAGCAAATGGAGTACAAATATGCCCAGCAGAGTTTTGATTCACAAAACAAGAGTTTTTAGAGCAGGGACCACCTGCGTGGCTTGTCAATAGGAGCGTGATGCAAATGAGAGAGGAGCAGGGCTCGCTCTGGTAAAGCGGAATGCAATTCCCACTGGGGTAACAGACATGCAGATCCGCATTGCGAAAAGAACCGCTGTAAACTTTGTGAGGGCACAGTGGTAACAATCACCATCACGGTCAGAATCGGGAAATCCAGCCCAAAAATGCACATTATCCTTTTTTATCACTTTCTTTTCCTTTAGTGCCTCGGCCTAAGCACCAATATATGGTTGCCATGGCATCATTCCATGCTGTTGATGTACATTGTGTGACATGTCCTCTTTTCTTGGTAAAGCAAGCATGTCTTTATTTATGTCTATATTTGCTGATGTGTTGGGATAATGTCACCTGTTTCTCAGCAACAGTACCCCTAATTACAATTACAAAACAAATTACATTTGCAGTCATTGATGGGAACAATATACACAACTCTCCTGTTCAAATAATTAGCAGTATTTTGTCTGAAGAAGTCAATGGTAAGCGCAGCTTGTAATCGAACACACAATAAGTGCTCTAAGGACTCTTTATTGTTAGTTCTCCATCTGAGCTCCACCAAAGATTTATGAGGGAGGAGCAGGACACTCATCACCCCTATTTCCAGCACCACTGCCTGACGGGATGGACGAGGGCTTAGTGGAGTACGACCATCATGCAGGTGCTGTTCTAATTCAAAATAAATAGCAATGATCGGCAAGTTGACTCATGTGTCAGTAATGACATCTCGCGGGGGGGAAGCCATTCTTCCCTCATCCAAGAGTAATGTGCCATAATCCTAGTAACAGTAAATGGAAGAAAGGAAGGCATTGTCTTGGGAGCCAACATCAAGTATTACGGTGCTGTTGTTCAAAAAGTTCATCTGGGCTAACAAGACAATTCAATAAGCAATAATCACATTTGTTAAGCATTATCTACCTGATGTATGGCCACAATGTTACTGCAATGAAAGATTAGCAGCTTCTCTGGAACGGGCTAGTAAATGCCTCAAGGGTTTGCTTTTTTCCTAAGAGCCCACGATTCAAAGAATACAAAATCTATTTACCGACAACAGGTGATGTCTTTACAGAGCATTTCCACTCATTCCTACTTTCGGTGAATAGTACAGAACATCCAATCAATTTGCTCAGCCAGATTGTTAGTTTAGTAGATTACATCAAATGTTTATCCATCCAGGTGTGATATTAATCTTAAGCAGTGGCCTGTTTGGAATCCCGGCCTCGGCTCAACATCTTTTCATTTCCAGCAAATCACATCATGTCTCTGAACTTAAAAATGGAAAATGTAAAACGTGGTCTGTTTCTGCAGTTAAACACACTTTAATACAAACCATAGCATCAATCAACTTTTGGGCACACAATTAATTTTGTGTGCAAAACTGATGCAAGCATGTGGGTAAAATATATGGGACAATATTTGCTTGAGAAATCTGGAGTAACGCAAGGCAATGCAATTCCTGACCAGGGAGGTATTCCAGTCATTCCATGGGAGGACAGTAGGTGTTCCCACGCATACACCTGTGGATTTTGGTGCATTCCCAGATTTACCATTAGTGGTAGACAATGTGTCAAAATGCTAAACCTCCCAAGTGAGGCATAATGAGGAAAATATATTTATTTCTTCTCTTTTCTTCCTCTTTCTACATGTGCTGCTTTCTGCAGCACACATACAGAGAGGAAAATGCCTCTGAGGATTGTTTTTGTACAGGAAAATGTACCTTCCAGTACAAAATCAATCCTGCCCTGGCACCATGACACAAGGGGGCATGCGTTGGCACTAGCCAACCAAAAGTACACCAGTGCTAGGAATGGATAAGAATGCGTTGTGTAATGTGAAATATAGTGCATTTCTGCCGTTTCCCTTTCACATAGTGCAGCAAAGTGGCTTGCTGCCTTACGTCAAAACATTATAACTATGGCCCTTGGTGCCACCTCACAGAAAATGCCTGACAATTTATGTAAAGGTTGTGACAGACAGGAACAGCTCAAACAGCCATAGCCCGCATCAAAACTCCACATTTAGTAGGGACATGTAAATTAGAGTTTGTGCACTTTGAATAGAAAATTACCAGCAAAGAAAGCAGACGTAAATAATCGGTAAAAGTGGAGGAGGGCTTGTTTCTGAAAATACACTTATGTTAGGTACCCTTGGCTGATTGTGTCTGAGTAATGTGTACTCCTGGATATGTCTTGAGTCGAAAAGTGAACCTTAATATTGCTCAATATTGCTACTGGTAATGCAATTTTCCATGATCAAGGGATGTTTGGCATTTAGTGTCAGGCAGTTCAATTTTGTTCAGCCTTAGGAAAGAACAGGTTTCTCAAAGAAAAACGAGGGTCAAGCATCATAAGTGGAAAACAGAGACTATTGAAAACTAGCTCAAGAGAATTTTCTCCACTGAGAGTAAGTAGGAAGCAGGAAGCTTAATGTTCAGGTGAAAATTGTATGAAACAAAATAATATCAAGAAGCAGCACAACAATCTCATGGAGGGGGGGGCAAGATTCACAATGACGCATTTCATAACAGTCACACAGATACAGAGCATACAACCTTTTTTATAAGAATCCAGTAAAAAAAAATCTGTCAAAACCCAGCAGCATCTCCTCTGTTGACTGAGGGTGGGGTTAAAAAGTGTTTCCAATGACCGAGCCACCATTGGCTCCACAGTTGGAAAGACTCTTGTGGAAGCTATCACAGAAATGGTGTTTGGCCCAAGGGTGAACTTAGAGCGTTTGACCCACCATCATTTCAAGTGGTGTTCTTTTGGTGGAGGATTATCATAAAAAATGACTGCCCTCAAAAGAAAGCCTGATAATGCCCTTGATCTATGAAGGTAAAATTCCCTGCATTTGAACTACAGCTTCAGTGTGTTCCTGGGAACAATTAGGGGTCTGTTGAGGGTGTATTTGCAGAACTCACCATAAGGATTGTAAAGAGGTCCCACCAGTTTTTGGGACATTCAAAACTTCACAGACATGAAAGGATATGGGAATGTGTAGACCCACCACGTGACACTAGAGGTGTGAGCATTGTTAGCATCCTTCCTATTCCATTAGGGTACCTGTTTCATCTATAAGTACAATGACTCCCAATTCAAGGTGTTGGAGAAGTAATGCCAGGCCAAGTGGGGAAGAGGAATTATTTAACATAGCACAACTAATAATAACTTGCCTGGTAAATGTTTTTTTATCTGTTTTACATCGATATCGTACCACCTTGCACCTGGCCTTCCCTTTGCTTTTCACCTTAGTTTTTCTTTGTCACTCCCTTCAATTCCTCTTGTTGATATCCTGCTAGACCTCTGCACCTCTTCACTTCAGTTTACCTACCACCTTCCCCCACTGCTACATAATCCTGTATATTTCGAAAGCTCTGACAAATAATAAAATGACTATATATCTTCATGCTCATTTGAGGGTCAAGCATAGCTATTTTATAACTTCCAAGGTGTAATAAGAAGGTGAGAACCACATTTAACATATCAACTATGCCATTTGTAATCTTTCTGTGAAGAACAGTTAATTTAACTCAAGTAGCAGTCAGACTAATTCGTTAGACTCATAGCCTTAATTAGAATAGAATGGTGCAAATAACTTGAAAAACAAATCCAAACTTGCCTACAGTTTCACAGACTTGACTGACAACCATACACATGAACGGTAATTTTGTATATTCTTTAATCCTCTGCACAGTCCAAAACAGTGCATGATGTGTGTCACGAGGATTTAGGAGTACACAAGATGTATCTCAATATCACAGTTTTTTTCCTAATGCCAGTTCCAGCCAGACCCGACTTGCAACCCACGCATGAAGCAAGCACCCTAAGGTAAAGGCGGTGGGGGCACCCACTTGGCAATTTCTCACGTGCAAGGCGTACCTGTGCAGCTGCTCACGAGTGAGCAGGACAGCTGCCTAAAGTATAGGGTGTACGGGACAACTGTCGGCATGTGAGACCTCCCGTGGTCCCACCTGGTGTTTGGTGTGAGACAGGGCCACCCTGTGGCACCAGGGTGAGCCTCCTGCCACAGGCGACTCCCAGGGCGGTGCTTGATTCCTACCGCAACACCAGGAAGTGTCTCTGCTTCATTCAGGAACTTGCTCTAAGATTACCTTATCATCCAAGATAGACACACAAGTGATTCTGTGCCCTACAGCTGAGGTTATATCCCCCATTTTGTTCAGGGACTCTAAGATTACTGTAACCATGCTAAGAGGAGGGCAGGGGCTCCGGTGCCACTGTGGGCTAATTATTTTTGAAGTGTGGATCATGAAATGAGGTGATTTCTACACTCCTAGTGATACATGGTGATGTATATGCTTTGTTCCTAACGTAACTGCTGCATATCATGTTGAATGTCATAATATATATTGTTTGGTTACTTGCACTGTCAGGGTAATAAGTACTATCTCGGAAGTTGCATAATATGCACAGTATTTATGATTCATGTAATTTTTGGTCTAAGTTTATGTACAATACATTCTATATGTTTTTTATATCATCCTATGTGAAGTCTCTTTTGTGGTGTGTTTATTGTGTCACTGGTGTGTTGCACAAATGTGCAAATGCTTTACACATTGGCACTGGGGATAAGCCTGACTTGTCTGAGCCAAGCTACCAGGAGGTGAGCACAAGTTATCTTTGGTGTGCAACTTACTCGCCCTGACTAGAGTGGTGTGTTCTGTCTGGCTTAGGTGCATACCCTAATCAACAAGAAACCCCCATTTCTGACACACTCACATTTACTGTTACCTGCAGTGCTGGCAAAGAGCCAGATGCCAAAACGCAGTGCACAGGCTTTCAACCTTACTGTTTTCTTGTCAATCCTTCCTTACGCTAACATTGCCAGAAAGGGCTTTTTTTGGGTAAGAATAAAGTCTCTTTATTATAGGAAACCCCAACTTCTGAGTTACATTTTTAATCTTGAGTTTTAAAACCTGAATATATGTGTCAACTAGACCAAGCACTGTAAACATATAATACCTACGAGTTGGATGACATGTTGCTCTGACTCCTACAACTTGCAGATCTAGTTGCCTTAGGTAACATTTCCCTTACACTGAGTTACACAATTGTATAATTAATTGTTTCTGTGTAATACTTACATCCTGCATTGGGCATTGGAAGCACAATAAAATGCATTTTAAAAAGTGAGAGAGGGTTAGAGAGAAATGAGGGATGCCTTTGGAGTCTGGTAGTGAGGTAATGTGTGGACAAAAAGAGGCCATGAGGCACCAACAAATATTGTTGCACCGGATGTCACTGGTGAGTGCTACCAACGCTGATGTCAACTTTGTAATTTCTGCACTATTCTAATGTTCAAAATGTTACTCAACAGTTTTCTTTTCTTTTCACATTTCTATAACAATATTTGATACATACAGCATTATTTAAAATAATCACACTTGGCTAGAGTACGTTTCCCAGTACTTCAAAAATCACTGTTAGAGTAATTTCTAATTGGCAATGTGAAATAGGGAAAGGTTTCAATTTTCAATGCTGTAATTTTAAGAAAAGTGAAATATAAACACTTTTTATTATTATTCATATGGGATTGTACAGAACTATTAACTTATTTCAAAAGTAAAAGCTTAAAGGAGTAGCCTCTGACCCTGGTCTCAGCACTCTCTCCCGCTGCCTCCGCCTTGCTCCTTGTGTCTGCTGTTCAGCTTTTGCACACAAGACCTGCAGTTTGATCCCGCAGTCCGCCTAGACTGACTCACTGCCTTATGTAATTGCTGTCATTGTAAAGTTTTTTTGTAAAGTGTAATTATAGTCTAATTTTTCTGGACCCCTAGTTGCCCCATTCTGTTTTGCCTCCTTGCAGTGCTCTGTTGTTGCCTGTACTTGTTTGTCTGTTTTTCCTGCTGTTTTTTCCAGTATTTTTCCCCTCCGCTGCCTGTCACCCTCCTGCCTCCCTGCCAGCCCCTCCCACCTTCCAGGACTACTTATGGTGGCTGCTGAGTGACCTCCCGTAAGTAGTCCCTGAACCCAGTCTCAGCGCTGTCCCTCACTTCCTCTGCCTTGCTCCTCGGGGCTTTTTGCCAGCTGCATCAGACAAGACCGCCGGTTTGATTCCGTGGTCTGCCTGGACTGACTCACTGCCTTGTGGAATTGCTAGTATGGTAACTGTTTTTTTGTAAAGTGTAATTATAGTCAAATTTTTCTGGACCCTTAGTTGCCCTGTTGTGTTTCGTTTCCTTGTTGTGCCCTGTTGTTGCCTGTATCTTGTTTGTCCGTTTTTCCCTCCCCCACCCACCTCCCTCCTGCCTCCATGCCAGCCCCTCCCAGGACTACCTAGGGAGGCTGCTGTGCGACCTCCAGTAAGTAGCATCTGACCCTGGTCTCAACACTCTCCCTTGCTGCCTCTGCCTTTCTCCTTGTGTCTACTGCCCAGCTCCTGCACATGAGGCCGCTGGTTCGATCCGCCAGTCTGCATGGGCTGACTCACCTTCTTGTGTAATTGCTGTGACATTTTTTTCTTGTGAAGTGTAATTATAGTCTTGTTTTTCTGGACCTTTAGTTGCCCAGTTCTGTTTTGCTTCCTTGCCCTTTTGTTGCCAATACTTTGTCTTTTTTTCCCATCCTTTTTCCCTGCTGTTTTTACGTCCTCACCCTCTGCCCTCCCACCTCCCTCTCAGTCCCTCCCAGCTCCCAGGAATACTTATGGAGGCTGCTGCCTGACCATGCAGCGAGTGCATGGCTTGCGTGCCGAAGGCAAGCCTGTCTGTGCCCGCCCATGGCTGGACCACGCCCAGTGCCAGGGACCCTGGCCCTACTCATCCCCACAGATACTCTTCCATGCATCTCTGTGCTTTCGACACCGGATGCAATAGCATCTACTGCCTCCCATTACCACGCCACACAGCGGGACCATTCACCTGCACTCGCAGCCGATACTCCTCCACCCCAAAGCTGACAGCCATCACTGCCACCAACGCCTCACCATCCCCACTGACCGAGATGGCCTCAGAACAACTCAGGTGCATCCTGTTCAATGCCAGATCACTCTGCAAACATGCAACCAAAGTCTGGGATACCATCTCCACCCTTGCCCCTGACGTAACCTTCATCACGGAGACCTGGCTCACTCCCGTCTCGCCCCTGACATCGCCATGGCAACAGCTCCAGCTACAAAATGAAACACCACGACTGCACCAACAGGCATGGAGGTGGCATCGCCATGATACAGAAGGAATTAATCACCTGCACCATCACCAATGACAAAATCACATTCATCATGGAACACATGAACTTCCAGCTCCACATCGTTGACAACACCACCATCAAAGGCACCCTTCCGGCCTCAATTCATCACCGTGCTCGCCATTGAATACGAACACAATGTCATCCTGGGAGACCTCAACTACCACTTGGATGACCCCAGCGACACCAACTCCACTCACCTACCGGAAAGACTGGACAACATGGGCCTCAAGCAGCTGGTCACAAGCCCCATGCACAAAGCAGGACACACACTGGACCCCATCTTCACATCTATCAACAGAATCTGCTACAGCCCTATCATGGAACTCACCTGGTTGGACCAGTGCATCGTACACCTCACCCTCGCTGGATTCCCCCGCACTGCCCCTATTCACCACAGCACCCCTCCCGCACCTGGACCAAGGTCAGTCAGCAACAATGGACTGATTCCCTCAGCACCTCACAGCCCATAGTCGTCATCAACTTGGATCAGGCAGTACAGAACTTTAACAACTGGATCATCAGTACCGCTGACTTGGTCACGCCGACCAAACCAGCCAAGACCCACAGAACCACAAAAAAGCCAGTTGGTACACCCCGGAACTCAGCAAATCAAAACACAGGTGCAAACAACTGTAGGGAAGATGGCACAGCAGCAAGAACCACGGCGACCGAGCCACCTTCAAAACGGCCCTCAACGACTACCACCACCAGATCAAAGCTGCACAAAATTAGGGTCAGACGAGGCTCTGCGGCCAACTTCCACCACGCACAAGCTAAAAGCCATGCACAGTGGTGGTTGGATTAACATATAGCAATTAACATTACTTTATGTGAGAAAAAAAAACGTAGAAATTCACTGAAAAAAACAAAGGTTACATGGATGTTATAGTTAGGAAATAGAATTTAAAAAAACATGGAAATTCTCTTAAAAAAACAAAGATTACAGGGCTGTTATAGTTAGGCTCACATTTTAAACATACCAAACCATAGAACTTCACCTGTTATAGTTATAGTTAACAGCTGCAGTAAAATTATTGATCAGATCAGTGTGCACATTGGGGGCCAGTTCCTCCAGTGATGATGCAGCGGGACAGGCCATCCAGTATTCCTGCCTGATTTTTTATTGTTTTCTCCACTTCCCCTTTCCCCTGGGTGTTCACCTTGGGTGGGCAGATCTTACTTCTCCCCCAGGGGAGAACACAAAAGGGAGTGGTCAAACAGACCTCACTTCATCACCCCCAGTGACTGGATTACTTAGGTTAGTGGTTACAAGCTGACAGAGGAAATAAAAGTGTTGACTTGGGTAGTCAAATCGAGTTGTTGTCGATAGTGTAGGAAGGTGACGGTCCTAGCTCAGTTCACCACCATGTGTAGTCTCATGGTGGAGTGCTCTTCCTAAATATCATAATTTCAGTCTAGTCGGTGTTCAGCTTCAGACAGTTGGTCTTCATCTAGTGGGAGAGAGAATGAGTTGTGTGTCGTCAACGTAGGAGAGGACATTGATGTTGTGAGAACGGAGGATGCTAGTTAAAGGGATCATGTATGCATTGAAGGGGGTCAGGCTCAGAGAAGATCCTTATGGAACTCCTCAGATGAGGTAGCAGGCACCCGAAGTGTACAGTGCGAGGATGGCTAACTAGGTCCTTCTAGTCAGGAAGGAACAGATCAATCAGAGTGCATGTCCCTGTAGTCTGATGTTGTATAGGCATTTGATGAGGATGGGGTTGAAGACTGTGTCAGACACTGCGGACAGGTCCAGGAGGATGAGGGATGCCATGTCTCCTTCGTCAAGAGTCATGCAGATGTAATCTGTGGCAGGGATGAGAGCAACTTCCATGCTGTGGTTGCATCAAAAACCAGGTTGAGTGGTGTTGAGGAGTTTGTGATCGTTGAGGTATTCGGTGGAGCATCTGTTGATGATTTCTGTTTGAGAATGGTAGCGGGGGATTGTTCTGCAGTTGGCGAGTTTTGAAGGGTTTGTGGGTTTCTTCAGCAATGGGAGGACAGTTGCATGTTTCCAAGCATCTGGGAAGTTTGGGAAGAGTTGGAGGCATTGAGAATGGGTGTTAGCATGGTGCTGATGGGTTGTAGTCCTCTGGAGTAGGCATGATGGGGGCATGGGTCCAAAGGGGTCCCTGAGTGGATAGACTTCATGTTGGCAGTGGTTTCTTCTGGGGTGATAATGGGCAACATGGTTAGCATTAGTTCTTTGGATAAGAATGAGAGGTATTTGGTGAGGTCTGTCGGCTTGAAGTTGCTGTAAGTGGCAATGATTTTGTTGCAGAAGATTTGAGAGAGATTGTTGCAGAGGTCCTGCGAGGGGGTGATGGAGATGCAGGTGGCTGCAGGTGAAGTAATATTTTTCACAATGGAGATGTTGTCTTTGATTCTGTTGGTGATGGCATTTAGACAATCCGAAAAAGCACAGCATTTGGTGGGCGGAATAATTTAGTAGTGTCTCAAGACAGATTTCAACATGCATTGATCCTGGTTCATTCTCCATTTGTGCTCCAGTAGTCTGCAGGGGAGTTAAGTGGAGTTTCTCCATGTACCAGCTTGCCTGGGGTCTAGATCTTGTTGTATTGTTGTGTTTGACAACCCACCTTCTCCCCCCTCCTCCCCTCAGCGCCTTGAGACCCTCACGGGTGAGTAGTGCACTTTACTAATCCCTGATTGATTGATTGATTGATTGATTTGAGAGGAGCCAGGGAGTCAGAGCAGGAGGTGATCCAATTCTTGAAATTTGTGATGGCTTTGGGGAGGCTTTTGCATTATTCCAGTCAGTGGGTATTGAGAGCAGTGCTCCTGCCTTTGCCAGTGATGCTGTTCCATGTTAGGTGGGCTAGTCTGGTTGTGGTGAGTGTGCATTGGACCAAGACAAGGATGCTGAACAAAGGCATGTTCGATCCAAGACACATGTGAGGGCTAATCAATGCGTATGTTGTTAAAGGTGGGTAAATAGGGTCTAGGAGGTGTTCGGTGACATGGTTAGTTCCCTTTACTCTATGGGTGATGTCTAGGCTTCTGGGGTCTTCAATGAGTAGTTTTGAGTTGGGTTTGGCGTGGTCTTCCAGGTGGAAGATCAGGTCTCTCAGTAGGATGTAATTGCTAATGTCGAGGGTGAGTCGTGCAAGTCTGTGACGGTGTCGACGAAGTTAGTGCATGGTCCTGGTGGTGTGTAGATGAGAGTGCTGAATGGGGTGAAGTTGGCTGTGATGTGAAGCTCGAATGTCAGGTGTTCCATGTTAGTGGATGACATGTCCATAGATTCAGCACAGATGATGGCATTCTTGTGGATGATGGTGATTTTACTTCCAGGCTTGTGAAATCTGCCTTGCTGGCAATCTTTTAGCCAGGCAGGGGGTAGCTATGATAATGTCAGGTGTCGATATGGGGTTCCGCCAGACTTCTGTGAGGAAAAGTAGGTCTGGGGCTATGTCGTGCAGCAGGTCACAGATCTCTGTGGCTTGTTTGGTGAGTAAGCGTGTGGAGTATGGTGTGGGTGGTTGCAGCACTGTGTGAGTGTGAGTGACTGGGGTGTTGGGTGCTGTTGGTGCAGGTGAGTTGAGAGTTGGATGTAGGTAAATGCATGAAAGCTGGAGAGACTGTGGCCAGGGACTATGTGTCCCAAGTGATTCTGGGGCAGATGAGGTTCACCCCAGAACCCTTAGCAGCTGGAGTGCAATGAAGCGCCTTTGGGAGTCCTGTTGCATGGGAATAACTGTGGGCAGGGACTACATGTCCCAAGTGACCCTGGGGCAGAGGAGGTGGTCCCAAGCACCACCAGCATCAGGAGCGTGATAAAGTGCCTTTGGGAGTCCTGCTGGAGTATGACATGCATGGATGAAGCCTGGGCCAAGGACGGGCCAGTCCTGCACCTGTCTGCACCAGGAAGAGGCAGAGTGAGGCCACGCCCCTTGTTCCTGTGTCTCAAGGTTCTATATCCTTTTAACCATTTGTTATCTGATTCAGCTGTTTCTGGGCCCAAGTCTCTTTTCTTCAGTTTGTTGTTGTTTGGGAAGTTTCGGGGGAGATTCGGGGAGCCTAGAACTTTCAAAATCTTCCTGGTCACCATCATTTGAACCTGAGGATTGGTGGTTCTGCCTATTTTTCTCACATAATATAGGGAAAAGAAGAGTGGAGGTAACAAATTCTGTTGATAAGTGCCCCAGAACTAGTAGCACCATTGTTTCCTTCTTAAATAATGTGGTGGGTGATCTTTCAAAGGAAATTTCCTGTGTGGAAGAACAGCTGACATTAAGCCGCAGGGGCTCAGACTTGACTTCGGAAGAAGGGGAATCGCCCTACATCGTCTGATAACCCCAGGCTACCCCACAAATTGAGCGCCAATAAGGAACACAGGAATTACTGAATACTGTTCCTCCCTTGTTCAAACAAGCTCAGACTTCTACTTCAAAACAATTGGGGGTGGACCGAGGGTGTGAGACCAAATAGCATAAGGGGGCCTTCTCCACATATCAGCAATAAATCTGTCAGCGGGTCAAAGAGGACCTATTCGAACTCTGTTATCGAGACTGGTCTGATCAAGGATTTGTTCCATAAATTGCATTCCGGCTTTTGAGACTTTAATCCAGAGAATTGTTAAAGTAGAGGATAGGGTGGAGGCTCTTGGGAAATCTGTGGATTCACTTACGGAGCAATCAAAGTTATTTTGTGTAAAATCTCTGTCCTGATAAATCACATCTCCCCACATATCGCCCTACTCAGTACAGTGGCCTCTTTAGGGTCCCATGGCCCAAAGGTACTTTCCTAATTTGAGCTCGTACCTAGGGTTGGTAATCCAGGTATTGCAGGTAACCATCTGGGCACCCCTCCTGCCACACAATCGGCCATACCATTGTTAAAGAGGGACATTAACTTGGGAGCAGGGGAAAGTTTCTAGAACAGAGGTCTCCAACCTTTTCTGTAGTGAGAGCTACTTCTGATCAGTGAAAATCATTGTGAGATACTGAAGGCCAAGGCACTCGAACAGTGTTACTAGACACTCTCTGCCCAGCTCACTGACTAAGTCTAATGTCAATACAGCCAGAAACTATGGTATGAACAAGTTAATATTTGATTAGGGGTGCTATGACAGGGCTTACATGTGTGCCAGTGAGAGCATGGTTTTGTGTACATATGAATGGGATATATGTGAATAGGTGAAAGAGAGCTTGTCATATGTACTTGTGGCACAGGACATACCTTTACCCTTATGTGGAACCGTTATTTGTATAACACAAACATACAGCTATTTTTTTTAATGGGAGAATTTGAAAGTGCATAATAATGTTCTGCAAAAATATTTATAATATGTATCATTTTACCACTTTAAAAATTTCAAAGAATCACATTTACAAAAATCAGACATCTTACACCCAGTGGCCTATAGGTAGGGTGCCACATTTATAGCAGAAATATACAGCCATGTATTTAAATGTGAGGAATTTAGAGTGAAGAAACATGCTTCACGAAATATTAAGACATAATTGACTCAATAATTCATATAAATATTTTCCATCACTTCAGACTTCTCCGATTTGCTCTGACACCCTACACTGGTATGAGAGGTGCTATGAAACAAATGAATTAAAAGTGAGAGAGAGGATAGGGAGATGAGAGGCCCTTATGGTTTTACTTCCCCTCCCCACACACACACATATTTATATGAAAAAGCTTTCTCAGATCTTACATACCTAAAAAATAAAAACAGAAATTGCTTGGGAGATATAGAATCTGACCTGAGGATTCAACTTTCCTAAATAAAACCAAACATTGAAAAATCATTTGCCGAGCTGCAGCGCCAACCTTCCAATTAAAATGTTTTGATTTTTGCATATTTTTTAAATACAAAAATAATTATATCTATAGTAATTTGAGTATTTGTTTGGTGTGTACTTGTTTGTATATTTTGTGTGAATTACTGTTTTAATGTTTGAAATTTAAATTGTACAAATTGCTTAGGGGTCCCTGGCTTCCAGTAATGATTCAGTGGGGGTCCTCAGGAGTCAAAAGGTTGGGAACCACTGCCATAGGGGATAATGGGATTTAGATTTTGGCGTACAGGATATCTGTCACGGTTGTGATGGATCAACTTGTCCACCAATATCTAAATCAGGGCCTAAGATGGAGCAAGGTTATCCCTGAGGTCTTTATTGCAGAGCTGGCCTCTTCATGCAAATCAGATTTGCAGATTTGCCTGGATGAAGAGACCTCCCAGGAAAATATTTTAGGGGCCTATGATAGGTTATGCCTTTATATCAACACCACTTACTAAGCCGGAGACCTAGGCGATTAAAGGCTCCTGTAGGTGGTTTGATAAAAAACGCATGCAGACCCACAAAGCGCTTCTTGCAGTCCTAAAAAAGTACCTAGGGTCAGTAGTGAAGTAAAACAACATAGAGCCCTCTACAGAATGGCAATAAGGGATCAGAAAGTCGAACTTAATAAAGAATTGTGGGACGAACTTGTGACAGCATTTGCCCAGGGACAGCACCATGTTCTGGAGGGTTGTCAATCACCCATTTCTTATTGAATTTTAAGCCCCAGACCTTGTGGCTACATTTCCGCCCCTGGCTTGGGTGACTCATATTTCAGTGCTTTATGATGGGGAGGGCTTGGTGCTCTCTATCCTAAATGATGTTGGGGGTGACAAGTTGAGGATACACTAGGAGGAAGTCAGGAATGCCATTTTGTCACTCCCAGCAGGCCGGCGATTGGTACCAACCATGTTTAAATCCATGGTGGAATAATGGGAACCCATTTTAACCTTACATCTGAATGCTACCATCTCGAATGCTATACCAAAGGCCTGGCATCACTCTGTGATAGTGCCAGTATTTAAGAAGGGAGATAGAAAAGACCATACTTGATTCAGACCTATTTCATTAGTTTTATGTTGAGGTACAAATCATTGCCAGGGTCATATTATAGAGATCAATCCCCTGGGCTCAAAAGCATAATATTTTGTTGGACCTCCAGTATGGGTTTAGACCCCGTAGGGGCACTGTAGAGCAGAACCTTAATTTATATCTGCTAACCAATAAATACGTTAGGGCTAAGAGGGGTTTGGTATATCGGGCCTTCATTGACTTTAGCTCCCCCTTTTATAAGATGAATAGAGAAAAGATCTGAGTAGAGGTGGGGTCCATGGGGATTGAGCCTCCTTTTGTGGCCATCTTGAAAGACCTCCATCATGGTCTAGGTTAGATTTGGGAGCAATGAGGAATGCAGGAAGCATTTTAATTAATGTCAAGCGCAAAGTTCATCAGGGCTGCATTTTGACACCCTTTCTTTTTAATATGTATATCATTCATTTTGAGGTGGTGCTTATTGAACATAGTCTTGACAAACCGAGAGGGGGGGCGCATGCTGCACAATCTTTTTTATGCAGATGATGCAGTCCTGATTGCACGTACAGCTAGAAGCCTTCAGAGACTTAAAGTCCTTTTTATCATATTTATTGAAAGTTTGGATCTGGTAACAAATTATGAAAAATCTTATTGTATAGTAGTGGGTACAACAAATACCAAAACCTCTAGTTTTTTTAGCACAAGGGCAGGCACTAAGCACTAAGGTGGACAATTTTACCTATTTGGGTAGTGTACTAGACACAAGACAGCCCCTGATTAGAAGCCAATACAGACCATGTTAAGTGTTCACAAAGCAAAATACATCCACATGGCAACCTTTGGCTTTGAGGTCTGGGGTTATACAAATATTGTTCCAATACAGGTAAGGAAAAACAAGTTTATAAGGGGCCTTTCAGGTGTGTGCCAACGTACCCCTCAGATATCATCCATGAGCAATTGGATACGGGTTATATTGAGTACTTTATCCACCTTTGTCCTCTCTTATTTAGATGATCAGTCTGGGTTAAGGAGGACTTAAGTTTCAATAGGTTAATTATACAGGATTGCTCAACCCTAGACTATAAGGGCCAGATGTACAAAAGGATTTAGCATTTCTTAATGGACCAAATCACAATTTCGGTTCATTATGAAATACTAAATTGCCTTGTCAGATGTACAAATGTCACTAGAGTATCATCCCTGGGCCAGTTATTCTTGAGAAAGGTCGGAGCAGTTCCTTTCATGTGGGAGAAGCTGTGTGCATTATTATATATATTATATATATATTATTATATATATATATATCCACTCCAAAGAAAACATAATATATGTAAATCAAAGTCTGGCACTCCTTACAAAAATATCTTGGCCTTCATTTATTCCAAAAATCCATAAAGCAGAAACATAGGGCTTTGTTCCAAAAATCCATAAAGCAGAAACATAGGGCAACGCGTTTCAACCTTCACGGTCTTCTTCCTTGGCCCTCCTTGCAATCCATATCTAACAAAAGCAATGTGGCCCCGCCCATTTACCCATTTACTATCTATATATACCCTCATCCATAGACATAGAAGATGTACATTCTTTTTTCTTTTTTTTTTTTATTTTTTTTTTACATTTTTTTTATATGTCTGTCTATATATATAAAAAATATCTGTTCTTTGCAAAAATTATTTTTCGTTGAGGGGCATTTTGAAATATTAATTTGATGATTTATTGTGTTATGAACAGTGGCTCACCCAATTAGTGAAATTATCTTTGATGACCCTGGTTATTGGAAATGGGAAGAATACATAAACCGGAGACTTATAAAGAAAATGCAAAAGAACATATATTTTTTATATATATAGACAGACACATATAAAAAAAATGTAAAAAAAAAAAAAAAAAAAAGAATGTATATCTTCTATGTCTATGGATGAGGGTATATATAGATAGTAAATGGGCGGAGCCACATTGCTTTTGTTACATATGCATTGCAAGGAGGGCCAAGGAAGAAGACCGTGAAGGTTGAAACGCGTTGCCCTATGTTTCTGCTTTATGGATTTTTGGAACAAAGCCCAATGTTTCTGCTTTATGGATTTTTGGAATAAATGAAGGCCAAGATATTTTTGTAAGGAGTGCCAGACTTTGATTTACATATATTATGTTTTCTTTGGAGTGGATTAAAAGTGGGTCCTGTGCCCATTAACTGAGCACCAGCCTCGATAGGCGAACTCTGGAAGGAACACAGGATTACCTTTGGTTTATATATATATATATATATAGATAGATAGATAGATAGATATAGCCTACTGGAGGTCGCCAGTAGGATCTAGTTTCCATACAAAAAGCATTTTTTTAACTTGCCGATATATTTGGCAGTGTTTCACGAGTCTTCACGAAATTTTCCCAAAAAGTGCCCTGGTGATTCTTGTTGTGCATGGAAAGTTTTGGGGTGATCCATCAAGAGGAGGTCAAAAAAGTTTAATTTCCTATGTTAATTCCCCTAGGACCGTTGGACACGACTACAGCCTGAACAACTGGACTGAATTACACCAAATTTGGCATAAAGCTAGGTTTTGGTACGCAGATTGTGCTTTTGCTTATTTGATGTAAATCTATTCAGTAGTTTTTGAGATATTGAAGGAAATCCAAACTTGAATATCTGGGCTCATGAATAATTCATAAATATTCGGGAATTTTCACAAATGCACGTGAGAAAAGAAGCGCTGTAATTGATGGACCGCAACCTGACTAGAAAGTTGTGGCCACCATTTTATTTCACGGGACACGATCCCCCGGGGTTGAAAATCCTAATTGAAAGTGCCATAAGGGGTCAGGGTGGAGGTACCCTAATCCCGGGTGTGATATGGGTGTGTTTTAGGTGCAAATTATGGGTTTAAAATAGCTTTGCACTGCCATGCGCGATATTCATGAAAAGTTTTGAATTTTTGTGAATTATTCACAAAATATTCGCAAATATGAAAAGATTGGGGAGAGAACCCACAGACTTATTCATACATTAATTCATTCACTTATACATGCACTCAGAGACTCATGCACCCACTCACATACCCACTCAGGCACTGATGCATCCACTCACAGACCCACTCAGAAGCTCATGTACCCACTCACAGACCACTCAGACACTGATGCACCCACTCACAGACCCAGAGAGACACTGAAGTACCCACACAGAGACCCACTGAGACACTCATACACCCACTCACAGACTCACACAGTCCCTCAAGCACCCACTCACAGACCCATTGAGATCCTCATGCACCCACTTACAAATCCACACAGAATCTCATGCACGCATTCATAGACCCACACAAACACTGACACATCCACTCATAGACCCACTCAGACACTAATGCACCAAATAACAGACCCATTCAGACCCTCAGGCAATCACTCACAAATCCACTTAGACCCTAATGGACCCACTCACCGACCCATTGAAGCCTTCATGCAAGCACTCACAGACCCACTCACACACTGATGCACCCACTCACATACCCAGTGAGACACTGATGCACCCACACACAGACCCACTGAGACACTCATACACCCACTCACAGACCACTCAGAGCCTCAGGCACCCACTCACAGACCCACTCAGACACTGAGGCACCCACTCACCGATCCAATCAGCCCCTCACACACCCACTTACAGACCCACTCTGATCCTCACACACCCAGTCATAGACCCACTCAGATACAAATGCACCCACTCACAGACCCACTCAGAAAGTGACACATCCATTCACAGACCCACTCGGACACTGACACAACCACTCACAGACCCACACAGTCCCTCAAGCACCCAAACACAGACCCACTGAGACACTCATACACCCACTCACAGACCACTCAGAGCCTCGGGCAACCACTCACAGACCCACTCAGACACTGACACACCCACTCACAGACCCACACAATCCCTCAAGCACCCACTCACAGACCCATTGAGATCCTCATGCACTCACTTACAAATCGACTCATACTCTCATTCACCCCTCTGACAAAGCAACTCAGCCCATCATGCACCCACTCACAGATCCACTCAGACACTGTTGCACCCACTCACAGACCCACTCAGACCCTCATGCACCCACTCATGGACCTACTCAGACACTGACACATCTACTCACAGACCCATTTAGACCCTGATGCACCCACTCACAGACCCATTGAGACCCTCATGCACCCACTGACAGACCCACTCAGACACTGACACACCCACTCACAGACCCACACAATCCCTCAAGCACCCACTCACAGACCCATTGAGATCCTCATGCACTCGCTTACAAATCCACTCATACTCTCATTCACCCCTCTGACAAAGCAACTCAGCCCATCATGCACCCACTCACAGATCCACTCAGACACTGTTGCACCCACTCACAGACCCACTCAGACCCTCATGCACCCACTCATGGACCTACTCAGACACTGACACATCTACTCACAGACCCATTTAGACCCTGATGCACCCACTCACAGACCCATTGAGACCCTCATGCACCCACTGACAGACCCACTCACACACTGATGCACCCACTAACAGACCCAGTGGGACACCCATACCGCCACTCACAGACCACTCAGAGCATCAGGCACCCACTCACAGACCCACTCAGACACTGACACACCCAATAAGACACAGATGCACACACTTGCACACCCAGACTGAGACTCTCACAGCCACTCCCACCTCAGATACACCCTTTTACACGTATTCTCACACCCAGAGAGATAGGCTGCGACCAACTCCCTTTGGCCATGCGTGGTGGTGGTTGGGTTAATGTACAAGGAAATACAAATGACTATACGTTAAACAAACCATGGAAATCCAATGAAAAAAACAAAGGTTACAGGGACTTTATAGTTAGGAAATAGAATTTAAAAGAACAGAAATTTACTGAAAAAAAGATATAGGTTTCAGGGATGTTATACTTAGGTCCTGAATTTACTTTCACAAAACCAGAGAAATTCAGCAGTTATAGTTATCTGAGCTAACTATAATTTGCGCCCCTGTAATGCACTACTTTTGACATCACATATAACAACACTCATGACATAGAACCTGATGACTGCCTTGGTGGATGGGATACTCCGTCACAAACATGACGGATATCCCTCCGACCATTTTACAAGTTCCATAGGACATAATGGGACTTGTAATACGTTGGACGGGATATCCGTCATGTTTGTGACAGAGTATCCCATCCCCAAAGGTCATAATCAGGCCCATAGTCAGTGACATCACTGATGACATCTCAAATTACATCACTGATGATGTCATCTGCAGAACCGCTCACACACCCAATAATTTTCTTACACAAACACACACAGATCACCACATATACAACACTCATTGACAGAGCAATACAACTACTGCCACACACATACTCACTCACACAACACTAACATACCCACTCACTCATGCATACAGAACTAACTATGCTATTCATACTAGGCCATTCATACACCCACTCACAGCCCAATACAGCACTAATGCACCCACTGACTCACTCATACATGACTCACAAATCTACAATAAAATACATATAGCCACAGACACATCTACTCACTCACACATACAACAAAAACACACCCATGAACTCACCCATACTGACAGTTACACAACCACTTACCCGCCAATACAAAGACTTACACACCCAATCAATCACCCATTCAACAACTCCTACTCGCAGTCACTAATGCATACAAGCAACGCGATCACCGGCAGAGCAGACCACTGCCTGCTTCTTCTCCTGTCTTCCTAAATGTGTTTTGCTTTTTTTCAAGCAGCGGTAGCTCCTTTAAAAAACATAGGCTGCCTTAATTTTTTATCATCTGAAAAAGTAAACCCAGGTGTTGTTTGTTGTTCATCGCAGGGCACCAACCCTGTCTTTGCAGTCAGTCACATAGGGTCACAGATAGAAAATATGATTTATTAGGCAGATCGTTCTGCGACTATGCAAACGGAGATTTGGGGGCGTGACATATTAGTTAGTACCTAGGTCATATAATAAAATCCCAGATGGGTCACAAATTGTCAGTAGCCAATTTGCAACCATTACTTCTGACGTGTCTTTTTGTGAATCTGGTTCTTTATTAGCCTTTAGTTTCAATTGTTTCCCGTTATAATTTTAGGCAACCAAGGAAGTGTAGTAATTTGTGGTTATTTTGCAGACTGTATTTCTGATATGAATCTTTACTTCACATTTGCAGACCTCATTGTGGGTGACCAGCATAATTTCGGTATGTGAGTTGACTCCTTGGGGCGCACACAGAACTGCTGCATATTTTTCGTCTGAAAGATGTTGTCAGATCAAACCTGCCGAACTTTATCAGCAGAAAAATGCCTGATATTGTTGGGACATGTAATTGTAGAGCAGTACTACTCTAAATCCGGATTATTCCCCATCACGGGGAACTAAATCATAATTGGGTGCTATTTATTACACTCATAAATCCCGACCTAGCTCTGTCGAATTACATCAGGTGTAGTAAATATCGGTGCAAACACCAGGCGACTCTCAACGGATGCCTATTCCTCTGTCCTGCTCTGCTTACTGAACACCAGCATTTGCTGAAACCAATTTTAACAGTTTTCAACATATTTGAGAAGATATCGCAAACAATTTTATTTTTGAAGAGGAAATCCGCAACCGAGAAGCTGTTAGTGATATGTACTGCTGATGTACTGAATGTGTTCTTTTTTAGGATGATGGAGTCGATTTTTTTGATTAGGAGATTTGTATAGTAAAACAATTAATTTGACTCATGACCGCTCAATTAATGGGTTTTTTTCATTTTTGATTTTTAAATCTTTTTTTGAACTTACCTTGATTTGCATTTATTGTTTTGCATTTTTTTATTAACTTTGGAAGCAGATAGTGGCAGAGATTGGTCCTGTTAAATGAAGATTCCGTATGGGTTTATTTAACGTATGTATTTCCTCCAGGGGCCATACTGAACTAATCAAAGTGAACCAATAAAATATCTGTTCACTAAACGTAATAAAAATTGTGAGGAATATGACACAGTTGTACGTGTAGATATTTATTGTGGTTGTAAAAATAGTCGCTATATACGGAGTTTCCCAAAGATATATGTGTCTGCTTTGATCACATGCAAAGTGTAATCCAGGAAAGGCCCAAAAACATTACTTCTGTTATGTTTATTCCTGCAATGACGTGCCACTGAAGTCGCAGCATGTAGTATTTTATTTTAGCTAATGATGCAGAAACGCGCCTTTTAAACCCCATCTTTGCTCACTAAGGCCCATATTTATACTTTTTTTGCTCCGCATTTGCGTCGCTTTTTGACGCAAATGCGGAGCAAAAAAAAGTATAACTATAGGCCTAAATGCCATTGAAAAACGCTCTTGCAGCCTTTCTCTACTACTTCATGCATGCTAGGTACATACCACTTTCAAAATGTAAAAAATATATTTAACTAATCCACCTATATGGTGATAAATATGATGTCAGGAAATACCAGGGCATTTAGAAGTTACTGGGCGTCAATTATACCAATTGGGGCTTTTCAGTTCAGGTACGTATCCAAAGGCTCCATGATACAGACACTGAAATATTTTTTTTTTTTTCCCTTTTTTTTTTCCCTTTTTTTTTTAAATACAACATACAATAAAACTTTCTTCAATTGGGGGGATACATATATTTCAACCATTTGTCCCTATACAGGAGATCATAACAAAAAAGGGAATATCATTTTGATGCATCAGACATTAGCCATGAGCCAGTTCCGAAATTGACCCCAGACCATGCTCCCTTTTCTTCTGGCCAGTCTTCCCTTCCGCTCATACAGGGAGATCTCCAGATAATATACTGATATTAACCTGCCCAGCCACTGTTGCCAGGATGGTGGTAACCTGCTCAACCATACGGAGGAGATACATAAGCGATACACTGCCATAGCGAGAAAAATAAAAGCCCTCTGTCGTCCCCTTGTTTGTTCTGCAGTCCCCAGAACCAGAATTTCTGGGGTAAGGGCCACCTCGTACCCCACAATTTCTTTTATTACAGATTGCATCCCTTCTATCAATGTCTTTAATTCTCTACAGGTGGCAAACATATGTATTACATCTGTTGCATGATCCCCACACCTTGGGCAATTGATTCCTCGTGAGCCCCCCCACTTAGCAAGGTGGGCTGGTGTATAATACAGATTAAACACAGTTTTATAATGTTGTGCCTGTAAAGACGAGGATAATAGCACAGTGTGACCTAACTCAAGTGAATTAAAAAAATTGACACTTCCATCAGCCAATTTTCTGCTCTAACGTTCACCATGCTTCTCCAGATCGTCAAGTTGCTCTGCCATTAACAAGGAGTAAAATACTTTGATAGTTAAATTTGATTCTCCCAAAATGTGTTTTAGCAATTGGTTACTTTTAAACCCCTGTGACCCACCCGTCTTCCTGCTCAGAAAGTCTTGAACCTGCAAGAATTTAAAGAAATCCCTTTGTTCTAAAGCAAACCGTTCTTGGAGACTCATGAATGTTTTGATTCCAACCTCATCAAAGAAATCCCCTAACCTTGCTATCCCTTTGGAAGCCCAATTTGTCATATAACCGTCTTTAAAGATATCGGGGAGTGACGGGTTATTCTTAATTAAAGTGTAGTAGTTAAATCTCCAAAGCCCGTTCTTTGTTCGCCAAGGCCGCCAGCATTTGAAAGCCGCCTCTAGTACCCTGTACCGTGTTTTCTTATAATACCCCGGCTCATGAAACGTTAGCAAGCAACCCATTGAAGCAGAACCCACAAGTAGTTCGTATATATTAGGGATATAAGGGGTACTTCCCCCCTTCCTCTCCCCTGGCCTTTCCCCCCATAGTGGGCGCATGTATTGGAAAGAAGCTGCCAACTGGTATAGCTTCAAGTTAGGCAAAGCCTACCCCCCCCCTTTCGCGAGGTAAGGACATAAGCTTGGCCGACCTTCTGCACTTGCCATATGCCCAGATAAACCTCATGATCATACGTTCTAAGTCTTCAAAGCAAGTTTTTGTAAAGATCAGAGGTATAGTCCGGAACAGGTATAGTAACTTGGGGAGAAGAATAATTTTGACCATATTACACCACCCTATTATGGTCATGTGCAAGTTGTTCCATCTGAGCATATCGTATCTAGCTTTAACCATTATTGGATCCAAATTCATGCTTACAATTTCTCCTACCCTTGGTGAGATACTAATACCAAGGTATATTGCCTGCTCAACCCTCCGATTATCCTGTGATTTCGGAAATTGATTAACCAATAGCTGGGTTTTGGTCCTATTTAAAAAATACCCAGAGAATGATCCAAACTTAGTAGTAATCTCTACAATTTCTTTCAGTGCTGTATCTGGATTGGAAGTTATAACAGCAATATCATCTGCATAGGCCAGGACTTTTGTGTCCCACCCAAACCTTTGTACCGGAGTTATCTGCCTATTTTCTTCGAGCTGTCTGAGCAGAGGGTCTATATATAGGGCAAACAGCAGCGGAGAACAAGGGCATCCCTGCCTAGTGCCTCTCCCCACTTGGATGCAATCGGACTGCCCTCCCATTAGTTGGATTCTTACTCCCAGTGACTTATACATGGCCTTTATTGCCACTATAAATTGATCTCGGAAGCCATATTTCCCCACAACCTCCCAGAGGTATCTCCAACTAACTCGATCAAATGCTTTCTCTGCGTCAAGTAGGGCCACCGCCATTGGTTTCTCTGCTACCCCTGTTGCATCAAACAGCGCAATTAGTCTTTGAATATGCTCTGCCGTATCTCTACCAGGGACAAATCTGTGTTGCCGGGGCGTTACCAATTTCTTAATTACCAGAGATAGATGTGCCGCCAATATTTTAGAATATAATTTGGTATCACTATTAATTAATGTTATTGGCCGATAGGAAGCCGGATTCTGCGGGGGCTTCCCTTTCTTCAGGAAAACTACCATATTAGCCATTCCCCAAGAGGGCGGAGTCTTCCCACCACTCTGTACCTGAATAAACAGCTCGAGCATCAGTGCATGTACCTCTAATTTAAAAGTTTTGTAGAACTCTAATGGGATAGCATCGGGACTGGATGCTTTGCCGACGGCTAAATCACTAAGGTAGTCATTACGACCGTGGCGGTCAGAGACCGCCAGGGTTAATGTGGCGTCCGTACCGCCAACAGGCTGGCGGTACGGAGGCCCTTATTACGACCGCGGCGGTAGCGCCGCGGTCGCACCACCGGGGCCGGCGGTTTACCGCCGTTTTAGCCCCGGTGGTGATAATCCGCAAGGGCAGCGCTGCAAGCAGCGCTGCCCTGGGGATTATGACCCCCCTACCGCCAGCCTGTTTCTGGCGGTTTGCATCGCCAGGAAGAGGCTGGCGGTAAGGGGTGTCCTGGGGCCCCTGGGGGCCCCTGCACTGCCCATGCCACTGGCATGGGCAGTGCAGGGGCTACCTAACAGGGCCCCGGCCAGCTTTTCACTGTCTGCATAGCAGACAGTGAAAAGCGCGACGGGTGCAACTGCACCCGTCGCACGGCCGCAACACCGCCGGCTCCATTAGGAGCCGGCTCCTATGTTGCGGCCTCATTCCCGCCGGCCCAGCGGGAATGTCATAATGGGGGCCGCGTGAGTGCGCCCGCATTGGCGGCCGCACAGCGGTTACCGCCTGCCGGGCGACAGTAGCCGCCCGCCAAGGTCGTAATGACCTCCTGAGTGCCTTATCTATTTCCAAGCTGCCAATCTGACCCTCCAATTGCAAGTGATCTTCTTCTGAGATTGTATTAAACCTGATGGGGCGGAGAAATTCCTGCATCTCTATTGCCGAGAACCCAGCTGTGTCCTTATACAGATCGGTATAATACTCCTGGAACACTTTCCTAAAACCCTCATTATCTATCACCATTTGTCCCTGTTGGTCTTGAATCTCTCGAATCGCCCCTGCTGCGGCCTTATGACTTGCTCTTACTGCCAGCAGGTGACCGGTTCTTTTACCATACTCGTACCTCTCAGATCGTTGCGCAAGATATTTTCCGGCCATTCTATCTGCATTACCCTCGTTTATTGCTGCCCTTGTTATGGCAATTCGCTCCTGAATATTCTTTGTGTCTTCCTCCCTTTCTATAGCTATAATCAGTTGCAATTCTAGACCTCTAAGCTTCGGATGAGAATCTCTAATTTTCTTTCAGGCCTTTCCTTGTTTACTCAGACTGAAACTTAGGGTTGCTCCCCGTACCCCTGCTTTCAAAGTATCCCATACTATTTCTATGGGAGCAGAGCCTCTATTAAACTCTAGAAATTCCACTATCCAATTCCTCATATATTCCAGATATTCAGAGTCACTGAGGAGCCCCCTTTCAAAAGTCCATCTCCTGGTTTTATGTTCTAGACCATTTAACTCCAAGTCCAATACCAATGGGTTATGATCCGACATGACTAGTGGATATATCTCCATTCTAGCCTGCGATAACCATTCAGATGATATCAGAAAAAAGTCTAGTTGGGACAGTTTCATATGAGGGGCAGAGAAGTAAGTATACCTCGGATCTGGATAACACAGCTTGGCCCAAGCATCCACCAGTCCTAGTTCTTTTTGCAATCCTACCATGGCCTTAAAAACTCGAGGCTTCCGCCCCTGATATCTCTTTACTACAGGCACTGAAAGATCCTGCAGCCCATCCCATGATCCATTAAAATTAAAGTCTCCACACATAATATATGGGGTTGGCCAGCCAGTTAATTCTACAGCCATAGTATCAATTACCGTTGGATCGTCTACTACTGCCCCATATATAGAGCACAGCGTAAAGCTACCTTCTCTATAAAGGCATTCTACAATTACCCATCTTCCATTCTTGTCCACCTTCTGCCTCGCAAATTTCACTTTATTATTCTGGTCCAATACCGCCACCCCTTTTGTTTTCACCTCTTGTGTTGAACAGGCTATCACTCTCATACCAAGTGATCCTAGTATCCCTCGATTCCTATGTTCTACATGCGTTTCCTGCAAGCAGCAGATATCTGCCATGAGAGTTTTTAGCTCTTCCATGATTCTCCTTCTTTTCCTAGGATCGTTTAGACCACAGATATTAATAGAGGCAATATGGAGTCTGGTCATTTTAAGTTCTTTCTACTCTCCCACTGCCTTCTCCATCTCCCATTCTTCCTATTTGGCCTTTTTACTCCAATTATATATACTCTTGCGTAGCCCTTACTTTCTCTGCTCTCCCTGGGTTTTTTGTTCTGTTTTTTTTCCAATCTTTTCATCCCTCCCTTACCCTTCCCCCTCTTCCCCCCCTCCTTCCTACCTCTCATCCCCTCCAGGCCTCCCCGTCCCATCACACACCCGGCTACCCCCTCCCTCCTGTCCCTCCCCCCAAGGGGTGGCTGGGGGCCCTCCCTCTCAGCCACCCCCCCTTTCTTGTAGAGCAATCGAGCCTCTGGGCTCGAGTGTTGGCGAAGTGTAGATGCAGAGTGCCCACCACCGAAACCCTTTAAATCTAGACATAAAGAGAAAGAAAAAACATCATTATTTCAGCTCCGTCAGGTATTCCTTTGCCTGAATCTCTGACGAAAACCATCTCACTTTCCCATTAACCACCGTTTTCAGCCGAGCAGGGGAAATCAAGTAAGCCTCTCCTCCCTTATCGTAAAAGGGCTTGATCAGCAGTCAGAGCCGCCATCTCCGCTCCACCGTTGTATGAAAGAAATCTGGTCGTGTGAAAAAGGTGACCCCTTCCACCTGTCGCGGGATATTAGGGCGTGCTTTATCAAAAATTCCCAAAAAACACCAAAATGGCTCTAGGATATTTTGAAGGAGCTGGGTGCACCCCCTCCCTCCTGGTCGGGGGAAATCTATGCACCCGCTGTATCTCATTGTTCCAATCCCAATGGTTCAATTCGGGAAAGGCTCTCTGCAAAAGCTTGATCATGTAGTCCCAAATGTCATTTCCTTCCAGCCCTTCCTCTATACCCAAGAAGCGTAGATTATTCCTCCTATGCCGGTTCTCCAAATCTTCCAGTTTCCACATCACGTCCGTCATTTGGCTTTCCTGTATGACATTCTGTTGTTTCAGCGAATCAACATCCTCTTCGATTGCTACAATCCTCTCTTCCATTGTGCCTAACTTAGTTTCTATCTCAGTACATGATTTTGCCACCTTACGCACTGATCCTTGCAGCCGTTTTGTAGCCATTCTGGCTCGGCGTCTTTCCACCCGAGTGTCCGTTTGGAATTCTTTGATTGAGTTAAATATTGATTGTAGCATCCCAGAATCATTGCTCGCTACGCAAATATCATTCTTTGAAGCCTCAATATTATCTCCTCTGTCGTTACACCCTGGCGACTGCTGGTCGCTCATATATGGTTTATTCGTTGTGCAAGCTATATCTGTTAGATTGATACTGGAGTAATCCCACTTCAAAGTCCTGCTCTCACTAGAGGCGGTAAATTCGGGACCCTCCTGTAGATCAGATCTCGTTTTGATGCACTTACGCTGACGATGCCTCTGCCGCACTGTGAGTTCATTATTCGATGAAGCATTCCCCTCCTCCGAGGATATGCTGCTGCTGCCAGAGTCATTAAGGCTGTGCCCCTCAGTGCTGTTGAGTTCTGATTCCTCTGTTAATGAATACAATTTATCCCCAGTATCTTTTGACCAGCCCAAGTTCTTAATCTCCTTCCCATTGCTCTTATCACTTTCTCCTAAGCTCTGCAGCCTGCCCTGCTCTCCTGCGCTGCCCGTGTTTGCCTTATATTACTCAAATCCTTTCCTTGTACTTCGGGCACATGTTGCAACTTCAAGGGAGTTTCCTGCCATTTTTCCATTGTGCCACTGTCAGACCTTATAGTTCCCGATTGGGATAATCTTTCCTTTCCGGACTTTTCGCTGGAGGCCCCCTCACATGCTCCTTCTGTAGAGGTTTGTTCCCCTCCCAGCATGGTAGTTAACGGTGTAGTTTCAATCTCTTGTGCCCCTCCTGTCAAGGAAGAGGTAATAGTGGCCTGAGTTTTACTTTTCCCCTTATTTTCCCCATGGGGAGTTATGTTATCGCTCACTTTAAGATCTTTACTTTGGCCCGTTGTGTTTTTCCCGAGTTGCCTCCCCACCATTGAGGTGGGCCGTCTGTTTGCCCCGGCCAGGTCCCCTTTATCTCTTCCTGAGCGAAATGATTTTGCATTGCCAGTCTAATCTCCAGGGTTCCAAGGTATTTTAGGCGCCATCCTTTTTTTAAAAAAATGGGGAAATAGTTTTGCACAGCTGGTTACCTCTACTATTGCTGTTATCAGATCCTGTGCTATGCCATATATCGCACTTCTAATAATACCCTTAGTGGTCCAGGGATTAGCACATAAGTGAATAGTATCCGCCTCCGTGGTTAATAACATTGGGGGAGCCCTGGTTGCAAACACGGCTCACCATAGACCCTTCATAAATACCTTAAGGTCTGATAAAGTTCTCTCCCCCTTTACAAAAAAAAGTGTTGCAAAAAAAAAAAAGGGGGGGGAGTGTGTGTCTAAACTAACGTGTTCTCTGAAATTTCAGTCAGTCATCAGACCACTTTCCCCCCCTTCGCTTACTTGGAATTACTTGGAATTGCTGCTCCTCCTTCTTGCAGAGTCCATAGTTGAAAGCGCAGAGCAGGCAGGCAAAAATGAAAGACTGCTTCCTCCTCTCTTTTCCTAGGTATTTCTTTCCTTTACCTAGGTATGTGGCATGTCTTGAAGCTGCAGGGAGCAATTAACTGGAAATAGCCATCAGGGCTGCTTCCATGTGTCTCCCCCTGCTTTCCCAAAAATTTCTGGGGAGGCCGATGCTTCCCCTTCACGCTGTTCTCCCTTAGCGCGCTTGGCTAATTCCCATGATTGAAACCAGCCGCTGGAGAACGGAGACGTCCTTCGGTTCTCAAGATGCCCTCGGGGGCGCCCCCGGCGTGTTCATCTCGGCCGTACCAGGCTGGAAGTACATCAAAGGGGGGCCTCCCTCTTGCAGCTCCCGTGTTCAGAGACGCGTCCTCACTCCTCGGCGTCCGGAGTCGGGGTGGGCGTGGCCGCAAGGCTGCGTCCGCTCTACGGCTCTGCCATCTTGCTCCGCCTGGCAGACACAGAAATATTTCATACCAACTAATACTTTTTATTTTATTTACTGTGATGCACCCTTCCTGGTAGGTCCTGAACGCAAGTACTCCTGCTATCTCCATAGGCACAAGTTATTCTTTTTTTTATCATGTGGATATCCTGGGGCTGCCTAGTCATGCAGCTCTTTTGCTCTGCCGGGCACTTTGGCTTCACAGACCACACTGGCCTTCTCATACACTCAACCAGTTTGAGCAATGGGATGCTGGTCAGGATGAAGTTTGGGAGCCCGCTTCTCAAATAGCTACTCAGCTCAGGCCTGAGGGATCCCCTGACAAAGAGAACAGGCCAACCGCTCCCAACCTCTAAATATTCAGGCTATCTGTGGAAAGTGTGCAGTTGTGCTTCTAGCTACCCCAGGTACCCACTTTCACACGTGCAAGTGGACGATGATTGAAGGATACTGCTTGTGGCTAATAATTTTGGGAATATCTCCAGGACCACTGGGCCAATTTGGAATCAGTTCGCGGTTCTCTTCTCTGTGCTCCAGAGAGGAATTTCCTATCAACAAGTGTTGCCTTCCTCCTCCTATTTCTGTTGGATTTTTGCTTGTTGGCCTTAGGACTTTGTGCACTTTACCACTGCTAACCAGTGCTAAAGTGCTTGTGCTCTCTCCCTAAAACGTGGTGTGATTGGCAGATACCTGACTGGCATATTTAATGTACATGTAAGTCCCTGGCAGAATGATACAGAATATACCCAGGGCCTGTAAATTAATGCTTTCAGTGGGCTTGCCGCATTTATAGCGCTACCGCTTAAGTAGCACCTATAAACCTCTCCCAGGCCTGCCACTCCAGCCTGAAGGCAGTGCCCCACTGCTATGTTGACTTGGCATTTAAAACCCCTTGTGAAGCCTAAACTTCCCTTTTATTATATATGCCATCCCCAAGGTAGGCCCTAGGTAGCCTATAGGGCATGATGCTGTGTAATTAAAAGGTAGGACGTATATTTTTTTGTTTTACATGTCGTAGCAGTGAAAAACTCCAAAATGTATTGTTCAATACTGTGAGGCCTATCCCTCCCATGGGATAACATTGGGCATTCATTATTAGAATGAATAAGCTGTAATTCCTGAATTTTTGGTGTCTGTAAACTTGTAATGATAAACCCTCTTTAATGGTAAAGTTGGATTATCATTACAAGTTTTTAAAATGGCACTTTTAGAAAGTTGCCATTTTCCTGCCCTTAGCCCTCTGTGCCTGCTGCTTGTCTTAGGTCACATGCCTGGGTGTAAGTGACCGGACTTTGTGAATTCCCTCCAGACATTCACACAATAGTGGGATTAGCTGAGCCTGAATTGTCCTTTAACTGGCATGATGGGAGGTTGGAGCTAAGCACAGCCCCACTTGTACGTGAAAAGGCTATGCTCTGCTGCCACTCAACTGGCTTAGCAACCCTGTATTGTCAGTACAGCCAGCTAGGAGCCAAGGCAGGAGAGGCAGGAAACTCCTGGAATTTCAGAGAACTCTTCTGGAATCTTCTCCCAACCTCTACGAGCAGGGCACCAGCGTGTAAAAATGAAGATCTCAGACTGCCTCTTCAGTTTTCTACTAGACCTGTGAAAATACTCTCAGAGGACTGCCTGCTGCTGTGACCTGCTGTGCACTCTGCAAGACTGCTGCTCTACCTGGAAGGACTGTTTTCCTGTCTGAAGCCTGCATTGAACTGTCAAAGGCCAGCCCTCCTGTGGAGCCCTGCAACTTCGCCTGCACCTAGGACTTCCAGAAGTGACCTCAAGGGCTAGTTTTGCTGACCTCCCCTTCAGAACCACAGGATTATAACAGGCTCCTGCTACCTTGAACCTGCATCTGGACCCAGCCTGAGTGAGTCCTCAACCCCAAGGCGGCCTCCATGGACCATTGGTTGTGCTGCTAAAGGTGCCTAGATGGACACTTTGTAAAACTGAGGATTTGCTATTTTGAATATTAAACATTTAAAACTCAGACATCAGGTTTTCCTAAATGGATTTTGATGGTTTTGGTGTCAAATCATTTATGTAAATGTATTGAAAAATACTCTATTTTTCTAAATTGGTTTAGGATTTTTATTTTGTTCTGTTCTTACTGTGTTGCTGTTTGTGTGCCGCATAAATACTTTACACAATGCCTCTAAGTTTAGTCTGACTGCTTTTTGTGCCAAGCTACTCAGGGTTAAGCATAGGTTAAATTAGTGACTTTTTGTGGCTCACCCTGCAAGGGACTGTGGCTGTTGCTTGATCAGGGCTCTTAGCCCAGTCAACAAACAACCCAATTTCTCACACCATGCATGAGCTATAGGGGCCTCCTGCCTCCCAGAGTTTTATGTGATGGTTATATGTGCCCTGGCGTGCAGCCTCTGCTGCTGCTACTTAGGGGCGTGGGCCTACACTCCTGCCCAGCCCTGATGGTCTCCTGACGTGGGGTCTTCCTAGCAGCGGTACCCAACAATTTCCCATGGCAGACCACTCTCCCTGTCTGCACTCCTCATGCACCAAGCCATTCTAATACTTGCAGGAGGGCTGTGTGTACCCAGCAGTAGCCTTCTGTACACACTCCTGAGGCATCCATAAACAGAACCAGTCAGTAGCTGTCCAAGAGGGCCCTTCTTTTAAGGTCCCCAGCAAGCCCATATTCTGCTGGTCCTGAAAGTGAATTGAATGGGTGGCTGGAGCCAGCACTCTTTCTGTCTTCCTTTTGTCCCATGTGGGAATGCAAGGTGATAAGCTTTCAAAGTTTTTATTAAACGCAGAAACCAGAAAAGAAGTAAAAGGACCGCTTTTCAACAGGGGGAACATTTCTATTGCAGGTCAAGTCTGCAGGCTTGCCCCTGCAACTTGTTAAGCACATACTGTCCACTCTTGAACTTGCTTATTCTCCAATCCTCACTCTCAAAGTTCCAGAGAGTGATTTCCAGCACCAGAAAATGGGATGTATTTGAGTGTCCAACGGTATCTTTGTATTCCCACTCCTAATAAAAGTCAAAGGAAGCCCAAATCATAGCACGGAAAACTATCAGATATATCCTCATTATACGAAACCAGAACTCATGTTCATCTTTCATGAGAGATCCAACTGTATCTAACTTGAGTCAGGTGAACTTAAACCTTTGCTGTAGAAGTTAGACAAACTAGGACATCTTTACTCAGACGTGTGAAAGTGCATGTGTTCCTTCTTTAACTGGCTCTGTGACCAAAGTTTTTTCTACCTACTGTGAAAATTATAGTATAACTATTTTATATATAACTCTAAGCAGTTCCCCTTTACAATATTTCCTGGATGTCCTAGATGTCTACATCTCCCTTGCAAATGCAATTGCTTGATTTTTATAAATGGGTTATATGAGCTGGTTGCTGCTCTATACACTGGGAAATAGTATGGTGTTGGCAATCAATACTTCTTGTAAGATGTTTGGTGTGGGTGCAATGTTAGCACCATGAGAAGAAGAGAGAACACTGAAAGAATTCCATGCACGTTTGGGAAAAAAAGGAGTTTATGAAGGGGCTCCTGCAAATTGCTTCTCAACCTATCCACTTTGACAAGATCTATCCCAGAAACGTTGATGGAGGGTTATTATAAAGTAATAAGGTGAGTCAAGGATCTGAGCTGCAACGAGGACATACGTGAAGTCCATAAACCCACTTCCATTCATGTACTCCTAGTCTGAGAGTGGCCTGACCCAAACATCTACAGCTTACACTCAAAGAGAAGGAAGGATTAAATAAGTCAGAATATGACAACTATTGGCACAATAGACAAAAGAGATGTTGACCTGGAAGGACATTAGAAAAAGGCTTACCCCGAAAAGGATCCATTTCTAGCCTTAAATAGAAGTGTACAGATGGAAAAGAAGGAAAGAGACCCTCAGAGGAGAAACCACAGCCAGCAGTCTCCATTAAACTGCCACCATGCTGAGATAGACGATCTAACTGGTCAATGAAGCAATGCAGACACTACCATAAACCAGCACAAAGTCGTGATGAATAACATGACATGTGATGTGACTGGATATCCATTACAATGACCCGACTTTGATGAATTATTGCGTAAATGACAGCCGATTTCAAACCACTGCAGATGGTTTGAACTCAGTGGCCCACAATCACCTACGGTGTCCTTTCTGAACGCATAGTTCCACAATACTGTGACGTTTTCTTAAAACCATGTATCTTTTCATCGTGCGTGTTAAGCGAAATGTGCAGTAGGGGGAGAGAAAACAAATTGTGCAGAAAATGTTTTTTTCACTTACAAACGATGTCACATTATTCTTATTTCGAAAATAAGACGCTAATGATTTGTTTATGCATATTTTTTACACTGAGTTCTCAGGATCTCTAGAACATTTTGCTTGGCAGTACTCCCTCCAAATGAAGTGCTATATGTTTATTCGTAATGAAGCAAGAAGTTCACCAAAGAAATCAAAAGCTCCGATTTTTCAGAAATTGAAGTACTATTTTTTATGGTTAATGCAAGCAACCTTTGCTCATCAAGTTTTAATTCATATTTTCCTAGCTAAATCATTACGAAAAGGAACATGGAAAAGAGAAGACAAAAAAGCAACATAATTATGAAATATTAAAGTTCTGAGGGATTAAAATATGAAGAATTTTTCCACAAAAATCTGTCTTAATTGTTATCTTATAAGTGTAAAACTTGTTTTAATTGAATTGATTAGAATAAAGTTGTATCTCCTAAAGGTTCAATGGAAGACCTTTGTGGAATGGGCTTATGCGTGAACTGGATTTTTTAAGTTTTTAAACAGGTACCCCAACTCCGCCATTTTAGTTTCGTGGATAGATGCAAAGGAGCTGAATGTAATAAAAGATGCACCTTCACAGTGAAGTTCTTTTCTTGTCATTGAAGGAACCCAATGTTATTGGCGATGGCTGTCCAGTTCTTACCAGTTTGTGAGTCTGTCGCACAGCTACACTGGGCCTTGAAATAACTCATCAGCTTGATCGATAACCGTGACCTAACGCACGTCTCTCATCACATGGGAAACCTATCCCGCGTTGCCCTGCAACCTCTCGAGTGCCTACATGTTTTTCATCTTTGCTGATCGCGTCATGGAGAAGACTCTTTACCGGTCCTACTTGTGAGCTCTCTCTTTCTGCCGAGTGCACCTATTGTCACAGACCAGCTTTCTTACATATACACTGAATATAATACTAACCCTTTTAAGCACTGCAGTACACAAAGGAAGAAGCCCACTTAATAGAATAAATCCACAGCATAGTTCTTTTTGTCAGAGAAGAAAGCAATACTGAGAGAAAAGATGAGAAACCTCTAGTTGGTGATGCTAAAGAGAAGATGGATGTAATGGACTTCGACGATGATGATGTCCTGTACACTGTTCTTTACACCAGTGCTGCTGTGATTGAAAAGGAAGTGGGCGGGATGTTGCTTTCAGGCACGAAAAACATAATGCTTTCCAAAACTACTTTGTTTTGTGTGTGGCATTTAGTGCTCGAGCTAATTCCCATTTATTTTCATCCCAGCAGGATGGAGGGGGAGGGTGGTAAAGGAATATGCTTGCATTCTTCATTGATGAGATACAAATTTTAAACAGAAGAATTGAGGGAAAGGTATATGTTGCCCTAAAAAAAAAAATGGCATTCCATGGTGGTTGCACCAAAGAAGGTTTTAAACATCCTCCATAGCAAATGCTCACATGTTGGCTATTTTAGATAGTAAAGATATAGGGCTTGATTCACAAAGGGAAACATAGACTCTTGGTCTAAGTTTAGACCAAAAGTCTAAGTTTATGACTTTTTGGCATTCACAAAGGTCAGTTACATATAGTATTTTTACGTCCGCACTTGGGGTGGATTATCTGCACTCTGGACGGATCATCCGTACTCAGGGCAAATCATCCACAATCGGGGCGGATCATCCACTCTTGGGCCGGAATCATTGTAATTACATCCACCTGCACATTATTAATTCCACCTGCAACCTTGAACCAAAAACCAGATAAAGTTAGCTTACAAGCAAGGTTCTGGTTTCTCCACAGCACTACCGTGCCTGCCTGCTCTGCATCTACAGAAGCCATGCTACCTACTAGGAGGAAGAAGAACTACACAGAGGAGGAGACCACAATAGTCCTCTATTACATTGTCAGGAACTACAAGAGACTTCATGGTCTCCCACCCTACAGTACCCGTTCCACATAGAAGGCAACCCTAAGGCAGCAGTTGGCCATGGTGGTCACTGCATTGGAGGAGGACATACAGACAGTGACTGACATCAAAAAGAAGTGGCAGGATGAGAAGAGGAGGGTGAGGGAGAAATACACCAGGATAGAGGTGGCCAGAGCTCTTTCTGGTGTATCAACTGGAGCCTACCTCCAACCTTCCCCACTTGAGAGGGATGCCCTCTATACCATTGACCCACACTTGCTCCATGGGCTGCCTGTGAGTGATGACCTCAGTGTGGTGCCAGGTAATATGTGATGATACTAACAATAACACCAAAAGAGCAATGTCAGTGGTACTCCACAAATGTGACCATGAATGTTGTTTCAAGTATGGGCAATCTGCATGGTGCGTTAGACCCTCACGTGTCTCAGCTAATCCATTGAACTACAGGTTGCAGAATCCTTTGTGATGGCAATTGCAACTTTCATTTCCTCAGCCCCAAAGAGTGGTCCATCACTGCTGCCTCATCCATGTAGCACTGGTAAATGGCAATAGATAATGTCCTTTATTCATTGCTCTTGCCATTTAGATGCAATTGTTTACAAATGTGACAGGTTCAACATATTCAAACATCTTGTTTGTGTCTGATGACCTTTCCCTTTTGTTGTCACATACAGCCACAGTGCAGTCACACTCAGGAGCAGAGTTCCTGCACCATCATGGAGGCAACGTCACAGAGGTACAAACTGGTGCATAAATATGGCAAGGAAAGGGCAATAACTCCTACTTTGTGGTCAGTCAACTTGCTGATACATGACATGGAATCTATAAACTGTGCCAAACCTGTGAAATGAACTAATTGGTGTTGTGTATCACATGTGTCAACTAGAATGTAAACTGACAGCACACATATCATTGTAGGCCCTGTGATGTTGTCCAGAAAGACACAGCCTTCAGTGACCTCTGCAACATGTATGGAAGTGACATCTGGTCAGGCGCAGCACTGGGCAGAAGTCAGACACTACTATTTATATATAAACATGACTATAACGAATGCTCATGCACCTAAAGTGTGGTTTAAATGTCAACTGCATGTGTTGTGTGTCCAATATCATCGTTGTTACTCATCTCCATATGCTCACATATGGCTCATAACAGTATACCACATCCTAACATGATGGGCAATGAGAGCCAGACACAAAATGTATGGGTGCAGTATCTACCTAAGGGCTCATACTGCCCCTCATGTAGGTGGATTTTACATAGGTCAGTGCAGCAAGTCTATATGTTACAAGTTATTATGACTCACCTCAGGAGGTAGTGCATTTCCAGGTGTTCTTGGTTCTGTCACTCTGGGGAAGTGTCACAATCCATAGGTGTTGTGTGGAAACACCCCTCCATTCATGGAATTCCACTCACGTGCAGAGTAAGGCAACACAGTTTATTGACGGGTCCTTGCTCGTTTATTAAATAATTTTTATACTGAGGAAGCACCCGAGCCAATTTTATTTTTATTTTTCATTTTGCATCTCTCCAGCTGTTTCTTAGTAACCTAAGACTTTTTGGTACTAAGACATAAACCATCTTTATACGGCTAGATGGTCCTATGCAGGACCCCGTCAGACATTGCAGCACCAGTCTGACGCAGAGCAGAGCCCGATGATGTTGCATGAGGGCTATTGCTTCCAAATTAGTGTATGCCTGTGTTGAGTGGTTTGATGGCCCTCCACCACCACCCCGTGTCCTGGCACCACCCCCTGTACAGGCAACACCACCCCCTGAACAAGCACCATCACCCCCGGTACAGGCACCACAGCCCCGTCGGTAGGCACCCCCACTGTACAGGTACCACCAACCCCTGTACAGGTACCACTCCTGTACAGACAGCACCATCCCCTGTAACGGCACCACCACCCCATGTCCCGGCACCACCCCCCTATACAGACATCACCACCTCTGGTATAGGCACCACCACCCCCTGTCCAGACACACCACCCCCTGTCCAGGCACCACTCACCTGTACAGGCTTCATCACCCCCTGCACAGGCACCAACATACACCCACCACCACCCCTCTACAGGCACTGCCACCCCCACAGGCATCAACCCCCATACAGGTACAACCACCCCCTGTACAAGCAACACCACCCCCTGTCCAGGATACACCCCCCTGCACAGGCACGACACCCACCTGCACCTCCAAACCCCAGGAAATGCCCAACCTCACAATGTTCCTCACTACCAAATTGAAAAGGCGCAAACCAGATCCCCCTTGACCACTGTAACATATCTTTGCACTGAACAATGTACATAAAAGTCATAATCCACGTTTAAATTGAGTTGAGTAATAGTTAATGATGGTAATTTGCTTAATGTGGTTGTAGGCCATATATGCATTGATAAACATGGCTAAGACATGTTCATTAGCAGAACCATCTGTGTACAAGGGTATCACGTTGAAGGCATAGCTAACCCACTCCAGAAGTTTACTTCCATTCTTTCCAGCAAATACAATGAACTCCACGACACAGTATTTTTTGCTTTTTTATGATGATGATTAGAATTTAAAAAAACATCGTCCATTGGGAAGGGAGAAACAAAATCAAATAATGCTCTTCATACAGAATGGGCAGCGGTCTTGGAGGAGGTTGGACAAAATAAATAGAACAAGCCACAAAACATCAGGGGAATCAGTCTATGTACAAAGGCAAAAACAAATGTCTATTCACCGTAAGTTGTCCAGTCACATGTCATCTTGGTCATCATCCTTCTCAATGGCAACAGGATCCTCTGCCTCTGTGGCCTCTTCCTGGCTGGCTGGTGGAGGACCTGACACCCCACGGGAATGGGACACACAAGAGGTATGGGGGAAACAGAGTGGGAGGACAAACAGGGAGAAAGATTGAGGGTGGTATAGGAGGAATGCTGGGACAAGGCAGACAACATGGCTGCACCCAAGGAAGTGAGGGTGGCATTGAGGTGGGCCATGGGAAGAGCATTTTTCTCTCAGGATCTATGCAGTTCCTCAAGGATCTACTGTAGGAGCCAAGAGGACAAACCATGCTCGCCCCTCAGATGACTCCACCCTTTCCTGGGAAGCAGCCATAGGGGTGACATAACAGTGAGGGATTTGGGTTGCACACTAGGGATGTGGGGTGTCGGGGACATTGATGCTTCTCAGGGCACTGGGGAAGGCACTTGTAGGGGGACTAGTGGTACGGGGTGCAACTAGGGGTCCCGATGGACTGGGGCCTCAAGAAGTAAGGAGGGGTCAGAGGCAGGCCCTGATGTAGATTCAGCCCGCCCTGAGGACACCTTTGGCAGGTCAAGTTCTGTTTTAGGGGGAGAGTTCAAATCCCCCTGCCCCCTTGACCAGAGATATCCAGATAATTTCCCCATTTACAGTGTATGCGGCTTCCACCTGGTCTGTGGATAATGTTGTGTCCATCCGGGTGGGTGCATTCCACTGCCTGAAGATGTTCCGGGTCCCTCCTCCTCCTCTTCCTTTTCTGTAGATGACAGAGGCCGTGCCTGCCAGTGTCCTAAGGATGCCCTTCCCTGTCCTCTCCCTGGTCTTCCTGGCAACCCAGGTCCATTGAAATAGAAGTGAAAACATTATGTAGCTGATATACAAATCAGTGCACAGTAGATAAGTACATGAAGCAAGTGCTGACATTTTTCTCCTCTGATCTCACTAACACATTCTAGGTGGCTTGGATCCCAAATGTATGTGTACTATCACTGTAATGTCCTGACAATACTCACACATTGACATCTGAAACAATTGTGGGGTGCATACACTTCTGTAGGGACGAAGCCTCACCTTCAGTATTATTGCAATACTGAGGACCAATTCACAAAGGTAAACAGGACGTTTGTTGTAAACTTAGATCAGATGTCTGAGTTTACCTTTGTAAATTGATCCCAGTGTCTCCTGTCCTTGCTACCTACTCATCTTCTAAAGTCAGTTTACAAGTGGTGATGGGGCACTCTCTGGATGGATCTGTCCACAACTAAGCATGTATTTATGGTAATTCTTCAATGTGCAGACTGGGTAGTCTTACACTGACTATAGTCTGTCAAATGATGTTTGGCATGATCTAATTCCACACAAATGCTTGAATAGGTGCACATATACAAGCCTGGCCTTGGTTATGACCTTTGCTAAGCTGTGGGTCTATGTATTGGAGGATTCCTGACAACATCAGCCAATCTACGTGGCAGATGGCACATTTGGCATGACAAGAATGCCTGCTAGTGCTTTAAACCAGTTGGCACATGTGCATAGTTGGTACAGCTAGCTAGATGATACATTTGACATACGAGCCACTGCTGTGGAGATGTGTGCATTTGGTTTCTCTTGGAAATATGGGTACCATTTTGAGTGAGACAAGTATTCCAAATTCAGCCTTTACTCCAAGATCCATGAAATTATATTTTACACTGTCACAAAACATACAAAAAGCATGCATGATACCACATCCAACACACACACAAAAACATGTTGAGCCCACACTGAAGATTGTCTTTGCAACCATCAGTGATAAGGCCTTTGGATCACCAGTCATGGTGTTGGCATTGCATTTCTTCCTCCAAATGCACAATTGAGGCCAATTTCCCCAGTAGTGTTCAGAACACTACAAGTCTCAGGATGCACCTTGGTTTGTGCATCCAAAGGACTCCATTGAGACATTGGTTTTATGACTACTGCAGAAATTGCTCAGATTGTGTACACAGTGACATGAGAAACATGATGGCACAGCTCAGCCACTACTCACATCACACTGACAGATACATGATGCAACCCATGTACTTACCAGGTCTCTGCTGCTCCAACTCCTCCAGCTGAGCATGGAGGATTGGAAAAGCTGCATGCAGAACCCTTCTGTAGAGTGGCGTAACATGGAACTGGTTCACATGGGGCTAGGAGGACTGGCCCAAAAGTTCCTGGGCCCTCAGTTGGGCCCAGCAGTTCAGGTCCTCCAAGCACTGGCAGCATGTCCTGGCCCGCCAGTGGCACATGCTCACTGCACTGCAGCGCTGCACAGTGTCGGCCCAGAGTCAGGCATGCTGCATTGCTCAGGTCCTCGGCCCCCATAAAGCTGAGGGTAATTTTTCCGCACCCCCAAGCTAAAATGTCCAATTCAGCCTCACTGAAGGAGGGTGCTCTCTCATCAACTCCCTCATTGATGTTGGGGGCAGTTAGGATACACAGAGCAGCATCATGGCAGAGGGTCCTATCTGTAGGTGGGATTGACTCAGCATGATAATAAAATGGCTGCCTTCAAATTCCTGTCAGGAAATTCCTGCCTTGCATTTCCTCTTTGACATTTTCTGTACAAATTAATTGGGTTTGTCTTCGGATTCTATGCCCTGAGTGCGGATTATCCACACCTGGTGCATACTCTCCACACCCAGAGAGTACAATCTGTATTCAGAGCATAGAATCCACACTCTGGGCGGTGGACAAGGTCAAATAAGTGTAACATGTGCATACAGTTGTAAAAAGGGCAGGAAGTCAAATGGAGGAATGGAAGAGTTTATCGATTCATGCTACTCTACATTAATGGCCAGCACAGTTTGGCCCTTTGCATTATGGTACATGTGGTCAACGTATGCCACCTACATCAAAGTAGGTTTAAGTGTATCACCAAAGTAGGCACAAGTAGTGCTGTTCATCCCTGGACACACAGGGCCAGATTTACACAGGGCCAGAGGGCCAGAGTAGGATTGGGAACCCATGGCAGCACGATTAAGTATGTCAGATCAGCCCCAACACAGAGACAGGAAATGCAAGCGTGTGGATCATGCAGGAGTGCTGCTTTGTTACTGGGGGCACATATTGCGGCACTAGTTCAGACTCAACACACTAACAAAACCAGCCCCCACACCTCCCGGCCCCGGGGGAAATGCCAAATTCCCATCTGGCCAGTCTGGACCTGCAAACATCCTACACACTAGTGGTAGAGTCCCCTCAGTCTTTGCACTTGGGGCAGATTCTCCACAATGAGACTTCCAAGTGTGAGGGCCCAATGTGACTCTGCCTCACATATGTGTTCTGGAATTTCGTACAACAACAACAGTGAGCAGCACTCCAAACCCCCTTCAACATTTGGAGGACTGACATCTTTTTAATGGTCATTCAGAGTCAGCCTCACCTCCAAGCAGGATCATCTGCCATCCTGCTGTACTGTTGAACCCACCTCATCCAACATGGCTGAATCATCTGTAGACGGGGCACCCACACAATCAGTGATACTGATATGCACATACTCACTGATGGGGTGATTTATAGATAGTCCCAGTATTATGTGTGTCCAGAGAAACAGATCTATGCTGCTGTCCACATTGGTAACTGGAGCCCATTACACATGAGACACACTTTCTCTGCTTGCACCATGATGGAGCTTAAAAAAGGTGCAGAGTGGGAATGTGTGCCCCAATAGATTGAATGCAGTGCTCCCAGGGCAGAAGGACACTTGTGCTGCCATGGGGTCAGCACAGTCAAGTTGAAAAAGGAGCTTTATTACAGTAGCCACTCTATGTAGCACTGTGTAGATGTCCACCTGCGTGTACATTTGAGGGGGGATTAGTGATGCCTTTGAATGCAAGTGCAGTGAGTGACTACACCCATTGCAAAGGTAAGTCTGCAGGGTCCATAAGACCACCTGCCTCCCATACAGGTGGCTCCCATCAGGGTATACACTGACAGTGCCCCATCTTTTATGTGGCACACTGTAAGTGCACCTCCTGACAGCTTGTTTGCCTCTGCACCCGCATCTAATCTGTGGTGCGGCTGCAGTGGCAAATGGATTCCATTATTTACATGGGGCTATGCCACGATGCTAATGAGTGGAAACCCGCTCGTGCTAGTGCATTCACTGTATGTACAACAGCAATATCTGCATTGTAGGAAGGGCAGCAAGAGTGTCTGCTACCCTTTCTGTACTACAGAAGTGCCTGTGGGGTGCACAGAGCGGGTGCACATTCATGGTACGTACCTGGGGCTCATTGTACAATATGGCCAATGGAGTTAATTCATTGCGTGCTGCAGGGTAGTGTGTCTTTGTACCTGCAATATACCTTTGAAGCAGGGTAAGGGAGTTAGAATAACATTACCTGCCCAGGTAGTGACAGCCACTCCATGACTCGCAAGGGACCTGTAGAGTTGACAAAAGACAGTGACATGTTATCATAGGGATACATGAGACCTGCATGTGTGATGCATTCTCTATTACACACAATACAAAATGGCTACACATTATGAATGTGACCGGTAGGTGTTAGTCTGATTCCTGAGGAAGAACATTTGTGATCATGCAGCTCTCCCAAATTTCCCAGGTCCATTTGTGATATGCTGATCCAGGCCAGAGAGAACTCTTGAATATGGCTTTATAGTTTACATTCCCTGGATGCGGCCACCACTGAGTGGGGAATAACCTCGAACACACTACACAAAGAAGGGTGGAACAGGGATTCACTTGACAACTACTCAAGGATGATTGTGTTATTGGTTCTGAATGTTGTATACCTTTGCATATGTAGGGTTAGAAATAAAAAAAACTTTTTTTCTGTAAAAGTGAGTATTGGACTGGATTTTGATTTATCTCTTCAATATTTTGTACTTTGAGTTATGAGTCGTGACAACTGACTAGTGTCTATACCCCTTTGCCCCCTCAGAGGGAGCCTTGAATGCTCAACCACAGCTACCACTGAGAGTCAAGTGCAGAAAGGGTAGTGTGCCCAGTTGCTCAGGATTCATAGTAAGTCAGACCCCAGAACCTCAGAAATAAATAGCCTCACCTACCACGGTTGGTCCGAGTAATTCCTGCTTGCACAGTGGCCCTCTGAAAGAGCTTCAAACAATTGACAGCAAGCCTAACATTTAAGCTCCAAAGATACAAAGGTGTTACTGTCCATTTCCAATCTGTATCAGTGTTGCAATAAGTCCATTTCTTTTCTTTTATGCACAAGGTGACATGCTCAAGCAATGTTTAACACAGGTTTGGGAACTGACCTCAACATCATGTCCATATATCAGATGCAGAACGTTTTATAGGTCAAAGGGTGGAGGATTACCAGGAGTAGGGTAAGAGGGGTCCTTGGTCCTTTCATTAGGGACCAGTTTGAGATACTGGGCGAAAGGGATGAAGCTGCGGCTGAATCTGGGGAGGGAACCATGGTAGGAACCCAGGAAGAGAGCACTGTGGATTCAAACTCTTGGATCCCCTTGTCCGTGTCACATGCCAAGTGTATCCTCTAATGCATTTTCTTGAGTTTCACCAAGAAACTCACCACAGGTGTGCACACTACCTCAAATGTCTAGGGTACCACTGGCCAAAAATTCAGGAGTAAATCACTTGGGTGGGTTGAGTCTAGCAAAATCCCTGAGCTTCAAAAAACTAGGGAAGAGGAAGATGAGAAAGTCAGAGAGTTCTAGAGGGAGAGGTTAAGACTAGCACATTGGGGACAAGAGGAGAAGAGAAGAGAGAAACTGGAGGAATGGGCCAGGAAGAGAAATTGCAGAGAGAGAGAGAGGAGAAACAGAAAGAAAGGGAGGAATAACAGAAAGAGTGGGAGGAGTAGCAGTAGGAAAAACAAAGAGAACTAGAAATAGGAAAGATAGCCCTTGTGGGAATCAAACTTAGGATGGCAGCAATGTCAGCTCCATCTGGGATACGTGACTCTAGTTCTCAGTTCAGGCCATATTGTGGACAAGGTTCCAAATGATCTTGTGCATGTGTATGTGAAAGGCCAGGATATTTTGGAATGGTTTGTGTGCTTTGAGATCACTTGTAAAGCGCAGTCCTCAAATGAGATTTCTAAGGCAGCTACCTTAATGTGGTGCATACAATTGGAAGGGACAGCTGTTATTGGGAGGATGCTTGTGGCAGACCAGATGGCCTATGAGCGATTGAAGGAAGCTCGCATTAGAAAGTTAGTGTATAAGCCAGCTCATTACCTGTAGAGTTTCCATGACTGGAAGACATTGGATGGTGTTCCACTTGACCCTTGGATTCATGGTGTGTTGCATGATGAAAACGAGAGGGTAGAAGGGATAAAGGCCAAGGATTTTCAGTCCCTTACCACCTTATGGTGACAAAGCGACTCAAGGTGGTGTGCTCTGCCCACTTAGGCAATACCTGTATGATATGACAGATAATGATTCAGCAAATCTAGCAGTATTAGCTGATAAGTAGTTGGCTAACAAGGATCACAGAGACCTGGAACAGCATGGTTCTAAGCCGAAGGGGGATAAGTACTCTCCACAGACTGGTTCAAAATCAGATAGTAAGGGCTGGTGTAATTCTCATTTGAACTGAGGAGGCTCAGGAAATAAGGGAATGGTAATGGTGTGTCTGGCAAGGAACATCATTAGAAGTGAAGGCAAGAAAGCCCTTCTAAATTAAAACTGGTGGCTTGTATTACATGTCACAAGGTGGGACATTACAAGAGAGACATCCAAAAGAAGAAACTTGACACAACAACATCCGTGATTGCAAGCATATACACGCCTGTGAAGATACCCGAGAAGGAGCAGTCACACTCAACGTAGTAGCTACTGATATTTAGGAGAGGAACACAGAAGCTTTGAAGAACATCCATCAAACCACAATGGAATTTGCACAGGAAGTTAATATTAGTGGGAGGAAAGTGTCTGCCCTAAGGGATGCTGGAGTCTTCTGCACTATGGATGGCAGGAAGTACCTTAACCCTGACAAGATACTCCATGGACTGAGGATACAGATTGGGTAGCCAGCAGAGAGGGAATGGAGTATCTGCTTGCCAGAGTTGAGAATGTGGTCAGTGGCAAGGCTGTCATGATTGGTGTTGGGGTAAAAGAGAAAACAAGGAGCTAGATGTCCTCTGGGTAATGATTTGATCACCTCAAGCTTGGTGCGAGGACCAGAAGCATTTCTGGTTTGAACAATTTGAGCAATGTTCACCAGAGCACAAGCTGCACATCAGTCTCAAAGTGAGGCCAGAACCATCTGTGATTTGCAGCGACCAGGGCAAGATAGTTTGCAGGAAACCGCAGATTCTGAGAAGACAGCGGTCATGGAGGTCACCACTCCAGATATAGACCATTTGCTGGAGTTCAGGTCACTTCCAGAGATGCAGGTTTTGATAGGTGCTAAATGGCCTATCTGGGAAGATTTCCGCATGGCACAGGAGGAGTGCCCTGTTTGTAGGACCTTGGAAGGAAACCCCGGATTGGGTCAGCCAGCATGTGGTAAGAAAATGTTATGTTGGCTGAGAGAATGGTCCATTCTATAGTGAACTGGTAAATCCAGAGCCAGGTACTACCAGGAGGCTAGTGTGTTCATTAGTGCATAGGAACTTCCCATTGTCATTAGCCTATGAAGTGCCCTTATCAGGGCACTTAGGGATTAGAAAAACCCAGGATTGGTTAGACTCTCTGTTCTACTGGCCAGGGATGCGTAGAGACACAGAGAGGGTCTGTAGAACCTGTCCAGTTTACCAAATAGTTTTGGAAAGTGGATTACTGGTTGAGGAGGGTGAAACCATACTCAATCAGCAGCCACAATTTCTGTCAAGGTGAAGTCATAAGCGAACCCTGAATTATCCTGTGCTCAACCTTCTTGTAATGTCGCACAAAGCAGCTAGGCTTAACTTAGAGGCAATTAGTAAAGTATTTATGCAGTACTTCAAACAATAATAAAGTGAAAACACAGCAAAACAAAAATCCAACACCAGTGTAGAAAAATACAGTTGAACTTAAAAAAAACTAATTGAGAATGACTTTCACCAGTTGCTGTGGTAGTTTTCATCTCTGTTCTCCCTCAGCCCTGGGCTTGCACATTTGTGCCTATGACATAGATACTGGAAACAGCATGCCTGTGAAGAAAAAAATTAAAAGGGCTCCAAGATGCAGTGATGACTGACCCCTGCAGCAGTACCTGGTCCAACCCTGTGGTGCTGGTACCCAAGGTTGCCTCCGAGGGTGAAAAGGTTATAATGACCAGGAATGGCAAACAATAACTAGGTCATCCATGATCTACCTTTATTTAAATATTTATTTTATGTGATTGTCCGTCAATGCCACATGATTTGTGGTAACCATATGGACAAAAGAGACACCTTGCAGATTAGCAACATGACCTACTCTTTATTGCTTTTTAGATGCACAGCAAATCTTGCTACCTCTGAATGTGAAGATGGAATTGGTTCCAATGTCTAGATTCAAGCTCAAAGCATATGTGCACACTCATGGCTATTAGTAACAATATCATCAATTGTTCCTTCATAGAAATCAGATCCCATAATCCATAAAACAATTGTATTGTGCAAAGAGCTAGAGCACTCCTATATTTATTTGAATCTAGGTATGTTTATGCATAAAGAAAGCAGATTTATTAAAGTAAGTGTGGCGCAGCGGAGGCTGACTTCTTAAACATGGTGTGGGTGTGCCCAAGGGTGGAGGACTTCTGGAACAAAGTGGTAACAACTTTGAACAAAAAAATGGGATGAAAATGATTAAATAGTTAAAACATGTTTGATAAGTCTAACAACCAGTGCAGATTAAAATCACTGTGAAAGATGGCGGTTTCAGAAGCTATTAGTTGCATGTAGAAAATTCCACACATTCTTTGAGGGAGTGATGGATGACAGTCAGTGTGATGTTGGAGGCTTTGAGGGCATTAATTTCAAGTGAGAGACATTTAAAGGTACAGTATGCAGCTAAACACATTTTTGTAACCTCCACTTCTCACCCATATATCAATGTGATCACATCAGAGAATGAAGACGTGGGAAGGGGGAAGGATCTCTAAAATGTTGTTAGAGGATTCATTGAGCAATGTTCTGTCAAGATGTCCTTTTTCAAATCAGAGATTTCATGCAGTGTTTGACTGCAAAATGACAATTACAACGTAGGAACTGCAGTGCATTGGACTTAAAAATATGAAAATTCAGTGATCAAATAGGCACTGAATTGAGATTTGTAGGATACTTTCTCCTGGCAGGAGGGTGTGAGCAAGGAGGTTTGAGATTAATGATGGTGGGGATGCAGAAATTGCCTTGTGCTTGCTTTTGTGCCTCCTTGGATGCCATGTTTCAGTTTTCATAACTTGCGACGAGTTGACAAAGATGATCAACTCCAAGGGAGGAATATTCTTTCTTGGGTCTATGTAAATAATTGCTTACAGACAGACTGCCACCCAATCATTTGCTATTCAAGATAGGTTTGAGACTCGTCTGTGAACACCAGTTGATGTTGTATAGTTAGCGTAGTGGATAGGACGCTGCCTGTGTTAAATTCTCAATGAGTCAGAGAGGATGAGAGATTGGAGGAGCAAGATGTGAAAAGCTTATGGTGCGAAGGCTTACAATGTCTTTTTTTTTATTGGTGTTGGCTTTAGTTGTTGGTTGCCAATGGCTCAGCATCTTGGGAGAGGAGAAGTTGACTTGTGAAGACTCCCAGAGAGAGATGCAATAAAAATGGGAGGGTTTCAGTTAGCATTTAAGCACGTGGGGGGATAAGGAATGAGGGGCTGAAAGTTATAGCATAGGGCAAAGCAACTAGGAGGGGAGAGCAAGGCTGGCAGATGCGCCATCAGTGCGGATGATGGGTACAGGTACAGGTGGGGAGTTGAGGAGTAGATGTACACTTCAAAGGGTGCTCTTTGATTCAGAGAGAGATAACAAGGAATGGGCCTGGACAAATCCTGGGAAGGAGCTGGGACTGATAAGAGAATCATAAAGAAGAGGGCTGGGTGCCCTAGGCTAATCTTTTGATGCACATATCACTGTGGCTGAAATCCAGATGTAAACTCTCGTCACTCCAATGGCCAATGTTGTGGGACTATTAGTTTTGGAGATATTTCTGCTGTCACAGCTTGCTTTTCAAGAGTAATAGAGAGCGGAGGACTATACACTTAAAAAAAGCACAACCCCAACATAAAACTTCAAAGACCTTAAATCAAATTTGGTGTCTGGAAATGGACTATAAGAAGAAGAGGTTGAGAGCCCAATAATTGTCATTTGTCAAGCAGCCAAATGGGCTGTGTGAGGAGGGGAAGCTCTGGAAGACTTTTGCCTGTGAGCAGGACTGGGGGGTCAAGGCCTGCTAGTCTCTCTATCAGGTGTAGGGGCATTATCTCAGCCTGCTTGCCAAGATCAGTGTGCCCTGTGAGGAATAGGAGAGCTTTGGGGGGAACAAGGTCAAGGGTGGAGCCTTGTTGAGTGGATTCCTTGTGTGAGGTGTGAGGAGATGGCTCCTGCACCAATGGGGTCATTGCCTGTGTGCAGGACTGAGTTGGCGACCCCCATATGCCAGGAGAGGGCAGCCATGAAAATCGTGCTGGTAAAGACTGCTTTGCTGTAATGGATGAAGCTTTGCATGGTAGCAGTCCAACAACCTTGTATGCTAGGAGGGGCTGCCATGGTAAAGACTGCTGTGAGGGAAGTGTTAAAGTCTTGTGAGGTAGCACGACCCTGTATGCAATGAGTGGGTCTCAAGGTGAAAGACTGCTGTCCGGTAAGGTCGTAAGCCATGCACCTCAACTGAGTGGCAAACTTGTATTCCAGAAGGGGCTGCTGTGGATAATCCTGGGGGAGTCATAAGTAACATTTTATTGGTCAGAAAAAAAGAACACGTTTCTTCTTGTCATAAACTCAGGAGATCACAGCCAGTTCATGATATATCACCATTTTTATAAAAGAAAACTATAATACAGCAAAGGTACCTCTGTCTTCTGAGAGATTTGTTGGATCATCTGATGCATTTCTGATGATACGTATGTTTTTCTCCCACAAAACATTTCTCCAGGTTATTGGACCAACCCTGGTGTACAGATTCACATCACTTTTAGGAGTGTGCAAATTTGGCATTATTACAGATTTCATCACAATTACGCATACTTATGCAACATGCAAATCTGTCATTTGGTACAATATTTTAGTTAAAAATGAGTCTTTGCATCAGTTTTTGACAAAAGGATGCATTTTGCACTAAAAAACCAGTGCAAATAGTACCTGCTTTCTATTGTTCCAAAGCATGTGTAAAACATTTTTACCACAAATAATGCATAAATATGCAACACAACATAATGTCAAGGACTCTGGCAATGAATTGTGGCAGGGCAGACAAAGTAAACAGAACATTGTATGCAGAGCTCCCCAAATCACACAGGAAGTCAGTGGAGAAAACGGATCCAGTGGGTAAGCTCTATACAAGGCAACAAGACGTCAAGGTTCAGGGAGAACAGGCTTTCAAGAACCTATTCTGCATTTAGAATAACTTACACTGAGGACGCACAAGACATGCCTAGAACAACAGTAACAATAAAGGGAATGTGGGATAAAGAACTCAGGATCTCCACACTTTAAGACTGAAGTTTAGGAAGTTCCTCACCCACAACTGATGTTACAGCTATTGACTGCAATACCTACATGTAGGATATACATGCAAAGGCAGGATCTGTGGAGCTGATACCTATGGTGATGTTATAAAAGTGGCAAAAAGACAATACTCACAGTGGATGAGAATCAACACCTAGGTTCTCAGCTAAGCCTACAAATCCTGGCAATTATGCTGGAGCATGCACAACAGTAACATCAAGGATGGAGAGCAGACAAGGAGTAACTGGCAGTCACATGTATGCTGAATTCCTCCACCCATCCTTGGCCTGCAGGCGTGGATATGAATGAGTGAGTAGGAAATTCTAAGTATTGGAGTTTTAAGCTAGAAAAGCATACTGGCTGCCTAAAACCGAGCATCGATCAAGACTGAATTGGAATTTCAAAATAGTGTCCAAGAGGCTGAATGTCAGTCAATGTACATATTAGAAAGCTCTGAATTTTATTTGAACACTGGAAAGTCCCAGAGGTGACCCCTGGTGGCAGTCACAAGAGTACGGGGAGTAAATCATGACACATAATGGCATAAATTGGGGAATTTAGAGTAACAACCATAACAAACAATTCCCCAAATTCTGTAAATTATACCAGAATAATTTCAAATTTCATCCAAGCTTAATTCCTTTCCTTCATTCTATCTTCTAAGAATTGATGTTTCATCAAGCTACTAAGGCACATATTTATACTTTTTGATGCAAAATTGCTCAAACGCAGTTTTGCATCAAAAAGTATAATGCCGGCTTGCGTCATTCCAGAGTGCCAGCCGGGTGTCAAATTTATGGAATCCTGCAATCAGGGACAAAGGGTGGGCTAGCGTCTGGGAATATGACTTTAGCCGGGTGGGGGTTGGGGTGGTGGTACGGGGTTAAGGGAAGGGGGATTTGCCTCAAAAAATGACACTAGGCTGGTTAGAGGCAAAAAATGCCTTTAACCAGTTTAGCATAATTTCCTGATGCAAAACCATCCATACCAGATGACTCCTGTCTTTTAAAAGATAGGAGTCATGCCCACCACCCCAATGGCCAGCACAGGGGACAAGGGTCCCCTGGGCATAGCCATTGCACCCAGTGCCATGCAGGAGGGCCCATTTCAGGACCCCCAATGGCACTTTACATGTTTTTTAAACGTTACCTTTACTTACCCTACTTACCTGGGATGGGGTCCCACCATCCTCCGGTGTGGGTGGGGGTGTTCCTGGGGCTTGGGGCGGACACCTGTGGGCTCTTTCCATGGTGTTTGGATATGGAAATGGATCCACAGGTCTCCTAATGCCTGCCCTGACCCAGGCGTTAAATAATGGCGCTAACCAGGCATAGCACAATTTTTTAGGCCCGCCTCTCCGAGTGCCATTTTAACACGGGAGGACAAATAAGGTGCTAAGGGCTTAGAGTCATGTTTTGGACTGGAACGCCTACCCTGCATCTCATTGATGCAAGGAGCTTTCATGCATTCAAAAAATGACGTTAACTCCAAGATTTTGACGCTAGATGGATCTAGCGTCAAAATATAAATATGGAGTTAAGTTGCACTGAATTCGCAACACAAATTCAGTGCAAACAGAGTTAATATGCCCATAAGGCCTTTAGTGGGTCCCTCAGGTATGGGGTCTCCATGTGGGAGAATATCTTAATTACACAATTTTCTAGGATTAGGATCAGGATATGCTAATTAAATAAGTCCACATAACAATGTGATTAATTCAAGATTTGTTTTTTGTTATACATCAGGTGAAATCTGATTTAGCGTCCTCCTAGTGGATTGAATTCCTAGGGTTTTTAGTGGATTCAGAAAATGAGTTGTTTCAACTCCTGGAGTCGAAACTGAACACCAATGAAGAAAGAATTGAGGTTGGTTCAAAGTCTCCAAGTACAAACTTTTCTGCAATTAAAAAGATTAGTGGGACTTTTGTCCACCGCAATTAGGGTAAAATTTGCAAACCAATTTCAAGTCATGCATTTCAAATCAAACATCTCCAAATAGGCATATCCTATAAGGGCTCTGATTCTATAGATCATGATACTCTGGAAACATATCTTGGTGGTTGGAACACGTGTATGATTGGAAGAGGTGAGACAGTTTTACTATGACCACAGATCTAGTATTACACTCAGATTCAGGTCTAAAGGGGTTTGTGGCTAGCTATGGCCAGTGCTCGAGTGGAGCACAATGGTCAAAGAGGGCATTGTCATTTCACTTAAACCATTTAAAGCTTCTTGCAGGCTCCTTTGCAATCTGCAGTTTTCTGAGGGGCAGAGCGAGGTATACAGTCCTCCCATGTATGGACAAACTTACAGTGGTCAGATATATAAATCATTTAGGGGGAACCAAACTGAAACCTCTATCTAGATGTTTTGGGATTTCTACCTAAGTAAATGTCAATGAAGGCAGTTGTATCTTATGGGTATATACATTGTGGTGGAAGATTGGTTTTCGAGGATTCATCAGCTATTTCAGAGCCTCCACAGGTCTCTTTCTTGTAGACCTATATGTGGCCTATTTATCAACTCAGCTGGAGAAATTAATCAGCCGGAGACCGGATCCTTGTGCATTGGCAAGATTGTTCATTCAGAGTTCTTCATACTTTTTCTCCTATTATGAAGATTTTCAGGTGTATGGAACAGATCCACAGAAAGGAGGCTTAAGTGTTGATAATAGTCCCACTGTGAAAAGTTCACTCATTGTATTTATTTCTCCTAGAGTTGACAATAGATTCTACTTTTCATTTGCTGATCCCTCCCTAACTCCTGGAGAATCTGAATGGTTTGCTTTATGGCTTTGTTCTAGAAAGCAGCCTTCCGCCAGGAGCATGGAACCATTTGGGCCAGTCTGGTATCTCCCAGGACTTTTGGAAACAGCTTTGCAATACAGCTCAGCTTCCTGAGCCCAAGGAGCAACCCAAGCCTAAATGTCTGCTTCGGGGTTCTGATCAGGCTGGTGTTTGAAGAGAAATATCAGCCCTGTTTTCTCAGATTTCACATATGTTGTTAATTCTTTCCTTGAACACTCAGCAAAAATCTTTTTTACTATCTGTGGTTACATATCAGCCATCACAGGAGGACATGAAAATGTATGTAATAAACTAGATGGAGATCATCCGTTTTCTAACACTGCATTACTCCTCTTTGGGTATTGTGGGTTTGGCCCTTTAATTGTTTCAGTGATGTAGGCCTGATAAGGCCTGATAGAGAGCCTGTTAATAACACTCTCTTGTTTAGCAGTTTAGAATAAAATTGCATTTACAACGCAACTAACAATGCTTCGATGCAATGCTTCGATGCTATGATGCATTTTTTCCTTTTGGTGAACATTTAACTTAGACACACTACAAATGCTAGCACTTCCCTTCCCTTTGTACCTTAAACAATTTGTAGTTGTTGTATTTAACTGTTTGGGGATAAGACAACAAATCTAAAGACACCTTCCACTCAGTTGTTAATTTCTTTTGGTAAGCCATATGTCCCGGTCTTTCTTCCACTTTGAGTAGTTGGATTAAATTGAGAATGCATTTGGCGAAGGTGGATGCAACCTCTTTCAGGGCTCATTCTGCTAAAGGGGCAAAGGCTTCCAGGGCATTCTGGGCTGGAGAAAAATTGGAAACTATACTTATGTCCACAGATTTGACCAGAGAAGTATCTATATTTCCAAATACTGTATTGTAAATGTTAGACTTTTCATCCTTGGTGTGGTCTCCCTTAACCTTTTGCCTCTGTTCCCCAGGTTGTTGATGTGTGCTGGACTCTGATTTTGCTGTTTTTGTTACTCTGGGCACTTTACCGCTGTTAACCAGTGCTAAAGTGCAAGTGCTCCTTTACAAAATGTGTATGTAATTAGCTTATCCATGATTGGCATATTTGGTTTACTAGTAAGTCCCTAGTAGAGTGCACTAGAGGTGCCAGGGCCTGTAAATCAAATGTTACTAGTGAGCCTGCAGCACTGGTTGTGCCACCCACATGAGTAGCTCTGTAATCATTTCTCAGACCTGCCACTGCAGTGTCTGTGTGTGCAGTTTTAACTGTAAATTCGACTTGGCAAGTGTACCCACTTGCCAGGCCTAAACCTTCCATTTTCTTACATGTAAGGCACCCCTAAGGTAGGCCCTAGGTAGCCCCAAGGGCAGGGTGCAGTGTATGGTTAGGGTAGGACATATAGTTATGTGTTTTATATGTCCTGACAGTGAAATATTGCTAAATTCGTTTTTCACTGTTGCAAGGCCTGTCCCTCTTATAAGTTAACATTGGGGCTACCTTTAAATCTGATTAAAGTGTAGATTCCCTTTGGGAGCAGATGGACATGTGGAGTTTGGGGTCTCTGAGCTCACAATTTAAAAATACATCTTTTAGTAAAGTTGATTTTAAGATTTTGAAAATGCCACTTTTAGAAAGTGAGTATTTTCTTGCTTATACCATTTCTGTGACTCTGCCTGTTTGTGGATTCCCTGTCTGGTTCAGTTCGACAGTTGGGATGGTTGCACCTCACACTAGACAGTGATACAAAAGGAGCTGGGGTGTAGTCTGCATTTCCTGATGAGCCATCTGTGCTAGGAGGGAGGAGTGGCACTTACACCTGAAAGGGCTGTGGCTGTCCTCACACAATGCAGTCTCCGACCCCCTGGTGAGTGTCTGAGGCCTGGCCTGGGCAAGGTAGGATTTCACATTCAAAAGAGACTTTACTTTGAAGTAGGCCTACTTCAAAGGAAAAATTGGGTATAAGAAGGGCACCCAAAACCACAGACTTTAGATCACTTCTGGACATCAAGAGGAGCCTCTGCCTGGAGAAGAGCTGAAGATCTGAGGAGAAGTGCTGCCCTGCCTGTGACTGTGCTTTGTGGAGCTATCCTGCAGTTGCTGCTTCTGACATAGTAAGAGGGCAAAGACTGGACTTTGTGTGCCTTCCATCTTGTGAAGAAATCTCCAAGGGCTTGATTTAGAGCTTGCCTCCTGTTGTTTGAAGTCTCAGGGAGAGCAAAGACTTCTCTCTCTGCCAGCACCTGAAGTCTCTGGAGAGACTCCTGCTCTGACAAGTGGTGCCCTATCCAGTTCCTGGGCCCTTGAAAGGAAAGCTGGTGGAAATCCAAGGAAATCGACTTCGGACGACTTCGGACCGACGCCGCTGCTGAATCCGGTGATGCCGCCTGCAACCGACTCCGTGATCTTCGCTGGAACGTGACAACCTTCACAGACCCGACGCCGTTGTAGCCCCGCTGAAGTCCGCGACTCCGTGGAAGTCGCCGCACCACGTCGTGACTGACGCCGCTCGAAGTGCGCGGATTCAAAGTTTCACACAGACGCCGGGATCCCCGACTTCGCGCATTTGCTTGTTTTCACTCTTCACCAAAGGTACTGTACTTGGGGGTCTACGCAACTCCGTATCCAGCACCGCTGGTGTCGGATTGGTGGGAACGACTCCGTCATGACGCAGCGTTAAAACCTCATCGAAACATTTTGTGTTTCTAAGCGCTATTTTTGAGTTAAATCTCTAAAAATGTATAACTTGACTTGTGTATGTCGGATTTTTGTCGTTTTGGTCTCGTTTTGTTTAGATAAATATTTCCTATTTTTCTAAACTGGTCTTGTGTCATTTTGTAGTGTTTTCATTAAGTTACTGTGTGTGTTGGTACAAATACTTTACACCTGGCACTCCGAAGTTAAGCCTACTGCTCTGCCAAGCTACCGGGGGGGTAAGCAGGGGTTAGCTGAGGGTGATTCCCTTTTACCCTGACTAGAGTGAGGGTCCATGCTTGAACAGGGGGTAACCTGACTGTCAACCAAAGACCCCATTTCTAACAGTAAGCATCTGAGGAATTTTCTTTCCCTGTAGTTAGTAGGCTTTGAACATGCACAATAGAGCCTCCGGCCCTGAAATAAAATGCAGGTATGCCTAACATAATAGTGAGAGAAAGCTCTGATTTTTTTAAAAACACAGGGCAAATATTATCCCACAGCTTGACTGGTATGCAACCCATGTGTTGAATTCTCATATCTCCCATTTTCTTCCTCAGATTCAGTTTCATCTACTCGAGCAGTCCCCTAATCAATCAATCGTAAGGCCCAGCCTGTAGATGTGGACTAATATGCAGAATTTGGACAAAGAGAATTTCCAGGAGCATACAATGCTTATTAATTATATTTTCTTGTGCAGGTCCTGCACCTTGCCTCCCCCATGGTTGCTTGCCCGCTCCAAACCCCGTACCTCAGAGTCTCGCTCTGTTCTGCTGCTGCCCTCTGCTGTCTATTTTGTTGCCGCTTCATGCCCCCTTCTGACCATCTAACTGTTTGTACTGCTTATTTGTACTGTCCTGTTGCCATCTTGTTGCCTCGTATTGCCTAGTTTGACTGTTTTGTTGGCACTTAATGCCCCCTTTGGCTCTGGCCTTCAAATTGTTTATAATGTCTTGTTGCCAGCTTGTTTTGTTGTACTGTCTTGTTGCCTGTCTTATTTCTGTTTCGTGCCCCCTGATTCCAGCAGTCTGATTGTTGTTTTGTTGGTATGGTTCTCGTTGCCCCCGTTCCTGTTGTTTTTGTTTTTGCCCACTCCCTCCCACTGCATCCCACAACCTACTTAATGGTGGTTGCTGCAGGTATGCGCAGCAGGTGTGTCAAAGGCAAGCCCATCTGTGCCTTTCTGTCCCTGGAAAGCGGCCAGCGCAAGGACCCCTGGATCTGCAGACCAATGGCGCTACACCCCCCATGAGCTCCTAAACCTTAGGTCAAAGAACCAGAACACCCACTGCAGCATCGCCTAACCTCAATCTGCAAAAAAGACCCTTCTTTTGCCACAACTGCCATTTCTTCTGCAACGTAAGGACCTCCAAAACCCCAGCTCAGGGGACTCCCAGCCACAAACCACAACTCCACTGTGCTCTACTCAATGTCTGATCCCTCTGCAAGCAGGCAATTGAGATCTGAGACACCATCACCACCATCACCACCCTCGCCCGCTACTTAATGTTCATCACTGAACCCTGGCTCACTTCCACACCAGACATCGCCACCACAACCCCCCCGATACAAGATAATCCACTGTGACTGCTCCAACAGAGACGATGGAGGCATTGTCATCATCCACAGGGACTCCCTTCACTTCACTACCTCCAACAATGACACAACAACGATCATGGAACACCTCAACTTCCAGAGCACACCCAACGTCAACACCATCATCAGAGGAACCCTTGCTTACAGACATCCTGGGCTCCGCCTCAACTTCTGCAACGACATTGCAAACCTAATTGCCCCCTGACTAACAACTCTGACCACTACTTCTTGCTAGGGGACCTGAACTTCCACCTAGAAGGTGCGAACAATGCCAACTCCACCACACTGCTCAAAAACAGAAGCATCAATGGCCTCTCTCACCTGGTCAGCGGCCACACCCACAGCACAGGACACTCTCTGGACCACATTTTTTCCATCAGCGACAAAGCTAAATTCTCCCACACCACAGAGGTAACATGGACTGACCACAACATCATACACTTCATCATCAATTGACTACAGAACTCCTCAACGAGACCCCCCCACCCTCCCATGCCACTACTGGGGCAAAGTCACTGAAACTCCCTGGATCAGAGCACTCAAGGACACCAGACCCATTCCCAAAGACACCCTCGATCTCTGTTTCCAAAACCTCTCCAACTGGCTCTCGTCCAGGCTGACACCATTGCTCCCCCAAAAAGCACCACCAGCAAGAGAACCACAAATCAAGCCACATAGTTCACCCCTGAAATTTGGACCCTCAAACGACACTGAAGAAAACTAGAGAGACAGTGGCACTCAAACAAGACCTCCACCAACTCTTACAGGTCCGCCCTCAAAATTTACCACCACAGACTCAGGGACACTAAGAAAGAAGCACTCAGCACCCTCATCGAGACAAGCAACAGCCATGTCAAAGAACTCTTCAGCATCGTCAGACAATTCTCCTGCCCACCGCCACTATGAACACTATCCACCCCTCCCAAGCTCTCTGCAACAAGCTATCCAACTACTTCCACCTCAAGATCTCTGACATCTACTGCAACTTCGACCCCTAGCCACCAACCTCGATCTCCCCCACATCCCAAACCACCCCACCCATCCCCACCAGATCATCGAATGGAAGCAGTTCTCCTCTGGAGACACCATCGCCATAATGACCTCCATCCACTCTGGTCCCTTGCAGACCCCTGCTTGTACCATTTCTACAACCTGAGAAAAGAAGTATTCAAAGCAACCCTCACAGAAATCCTCAACACCTCCGTCGCCACAGTCACCATCCCCAAAGACTGGAAACACATCAGGGGCAAGCCCCTTCTGAAGAAGCCCTCAACAGACCCCAGTGAGCTCAAAAACTACTGCCCCATCTCACTCCTCCCATTCCCTGCTGAAGTTCTGGAAAAGGCCATCAACCACCAACTCACAGACTACCTAGAACACAACAACCTGCTCAATACATCCCAATCAGGCTTCTGGCCAGACCACAGTACCCAGACTACCTTTATCGCAGCAACCTCAGGGGAACAGCTGCCTTCATCCTACTCGACCTATCTGCAGCTTTCAACACCGTCTCCCTCCACACCTTCATCAACAGACTCCACAGCATTGGCATCCAAGGGAACACACTCAACTGGATCTCCTCCTTCCAAAGACATCATTTGTGGAGTTCTACAGGGCTCCTCCATCAGCCCCACCCTGTTCAATGCCTGCATAACTCCTCTAGCTGACATCACACACATCCACAGACTCAACATTGTTTCCTACGCCAACAACACCCAGCTCGTCCTCTCCCCCACAGACGACGCCACCACCACACAAACCAACTTCTAAAACACCAAGACCAACATCACTGCCTGAATTAGGACCAACTGCCTCAATCTAAACTCTGACAAAACAGAGATCTTCATCATCAGCAACAAGCTGTCACCCTGGGATGACGTGTGGTGACCTGTCCCCCCTCCCCCCACCCTCACCCTCCAGCCAAGCACCCAAACCCGGGATCATCCTGGACACCCAACTGACCATGAAATTACAGATGAACATTGTCTCCTCTGCCTGCTTCCACATTGTCTGCATGCGTTGCAAGATCTTTCGATGGATACCTATCTCCACCAGGAAAACAGTCACACAGGTCCTCATCTCCAGCCGCCTCCACTACGGCAACACACTTTACACCTGAACCACGAAACAGCTCTTCAACCGCCTCCAGACCATCCAGAACACCACAGCTAGGCTCATCCTCAACCTCCCCAGAAGAACCAGCCTCACTCCCTATCTCAAAGCCCTTCACTGGCTCCCCGTACAGCACAGATGCCTCTTCAAACTCTTCACCCTCAACATCGAACCTGCCTATAGCAACAACAACCTCACATTCCACCCACCGACCAGAAAACTATGCTCAGCCACCCTCACCCAGGCACATGTCTCCCTCATCTGCTGTGAGTTTATCGGAGGGCGTCCCTCTCCTACCTCGCTGACAAATCCTGGAATGACCTACCCCTCCACCTGCACATATACCCTTCCCTGAAGGACTTAAGAAAAAAGTTCAAGATTTGGCTCTTCAACCACCACCGCCAGCAAGGCTAGAACCGCAACACCACTACTGCATTTAGAGACCCCCTCGGGGTGAAAAGCGTGCGCACTTTAAGAACCCCGATTGATTGATTGATTGATTGATTGTTTAATTTATGTCCTGTGATTCTGCAGCAATGAGAATATATACCAGAACTACAAAAGAGCCTCTATTTGTGGACTGCAGTAGGGTCTGTCCTGCCAGAAGAGGCAGTATTGTGGCTTACGTAGCTTCGATGAGAGAAAAAAAGATGCTCAATCAGTTAACCCCTGGGGTACATACATCTGATTGGCAGAATCATTACCAAACTATAAGAACCTCAGCAGTTGTGCCAGAAAGTTTAGAAAATCACTTATAGAGATAGATAAGCACAGATTCACTGTAAATGAGAACTCAATAATGACAGAAACGCAGGAAGCATGAGTCTGCAGTTTATTAAAATGTTTTTTAGTAACTCTAATAATATGTGTTGCAGGAGATGAGACAAAACAGGCCAGGCCAACAAAATACCTGAAATACTTCAGTTGCAAAAAAGGGTGTAATGAGTGGCACTGCATCAGTCAGTGTCTGTATTCTTTGTGAGATGCACAGGTACTGGACAAACAATGTTTTGACTTTTATAGTTTGATAGAAATCCTTTTCCACTGGAGTCTTTCCATACAGTCTAATACTCCATGTATGGTTAAACTGTGGATGCTCCTACATTCTCAGCAGAATTCCTTCCCTTGAATGGGACACATAGGGCCTGATTACAACTTTGGAGGAGGTGTTAATCCGTCCCAAAAGTGACGGTAAAGTGAAGGATATACCACCAGCCGTATTACGAGTCCATTATATCCTTTGGAACTCGTAATACGGCTGGTGGTATATCCGTCACTTTACTGTCACTTTTGGGACGGATTAACACCTCCTCCAAAGTTGTAATCAGGCCCATAATGTTTCAAAAATAATTCCTATAACTAATAGTTTTGCTTTGAAAAATGTAACTACTATTAAATAAAGTAGCAATGAAAGAATGCATAGTATTTTCCTTTCTGTCTTCTATAAAATCAGTACTTTCCTTCACTAATAGAATAGGAAAATCTGCTTTGGCGATCGCCAGTGAGGAACACAGGAATTCAGTGTCTGCTTCTGGCATAGCACTGATCCTTGTGAATGGAGCCATTGTGGCGCTACAATGTGCTTGTGTGACTTGGGATTTGCATCTAGAAACCTCTGTATTAATCTAATATTCTTAAAACATCATCAGTCTGTAAAAGAAGTCTAAGAAGCAGGTGCTTTGAAGACGTGCCTACAGCCAGAACAGAACTAGCTCAACTCTGGAGCTTTATCTATTTTTCAATAAGGAAAGGACCGATCTTTCTTTTGTGTAATTCTGAGGATATTTAAAAGCTGAGAATTAGGAACAATAATTGTCCTCGGTCGCTCTTCATTCCTGATCTTTCCATATCCCAATTCTTGTTGTGCTAAGGTGTGTATCACTTTGATCAAATCTAAAGCACTTTCATAGAAGTAGTGGCTGCCGCCAATATCAGATGATGAGGCAGGAGGTAAAAAAAATGAAAGTTACCTGGCTGGCGATCCCATTGCCGGTCACCTCTGTCACTCCTCTTTTCCAAGCAGTGACTGGAGTACAGGCTCCAATCCAGATGCTGCTCTCAAGCTATACCAAGCATGAGACCAGCACCAGGATTGACCTTAGCGGGCTGGTTTGACACTCACTCAGGCGCAGGGAGCCTGTGCCATTTCTCCAGCCCGGTTGTGTAACACAGCTGGGTTGGGGAAATGTAAGTGCACATGTCAGTTTGGCTGGCCTTGAACAGCCGGCAAAACCAACATGCACTCCTTACAGTGCCCACTACTGGTTCTCCCACTGGGTGCTCATGGAGGATGGCCCAGCCCCACCCCACACTACACCTGTAGCATCGGCTCACTCAGCCAGGGTCTAAGGAATGAAAAATAAAATGATAATAACATTGTTTTATTATCATTTTAATTTTCATTCCCTGGTGCTGAGCAGGGAGTTGACTCTCTGCTATAACCGAGGAGGCGCCCCTGCATAATAGCCTTTCAGTGCAGAAGTGCTATTTTAAAATATTAATTAAATAAAGTTTCAGCACAAAAATGGGCATGATTGGGTGTCATTAGGTTTTCTTTCTTCAGTTGACAGTTTTAATTAATCTATTTGCCTAACTCGTGGGTAAATGGTGCAGCCGTGTGTGGACTTGTTGAGGTCCAACAAATACATTTGGTGTCTGTCTTTCTACAGTTTCACGTTCCCAGGCATGTGAACAGTAGGTGTAGCTGCAGTAGGAGTAATAAATGTTGTAGGAGTATTGATGATAGTAATATAAGTAACATTGTTATACTAGTTACAATAATCATGCCAGTAGTAAGGGCAATTCAAATAGCAGCAGTTCTAGTGCAAGCATCCTTTGAATGTATTCATCCAGAGGTTTCCCCGTGAGTAAAGCTACTCCTGCAGGTGGGAAATGGTCATTTCAGGGTGAAAATGCCTTGGGAATGAGTGAGCTCCTGTTTGTGAATGTTTACAAAGCTTTTTCTAAACCTTGCTCAGTTTTATTCCTGTCAAGCATAATGATAAATATTTTCCTGGTGGGAGGCAGCAACCCACAAAATGGTGGTGTCTAGGGGGAGTGACTTGTCCTCTGACAAAAATATTTCGGCTGTAGAGAAAATAGACAAAAAAGTTTGCCTAGAGCATTTGCTCTGGCCCATTTCTTCTATGTGAAATGGGATATACCTATCGTTTTATGTGCAGATCCTCTACAATTGTAAAGTCAATGTTAAATGAGTTTGTTTGTGAATACTGAAAAAGAGGAAACTTAGACAGAAGCGTAAGATTATCTTTGTGAATCGCGCCCCACAGTGTATATTCCTCTATGCAAATGAAGGGGCCTGCGGAGAGAGAGACGCAGTCTAGTCTCTCCGCGGGCAGTTTCAGGAAAAGGAAGTGGTGCGCAAGGCGCCCCATTGGGTAAAAGGTAAGTGGGGGCGGGTTCTAGGTTAGGGAATATAAGGGGGGGTGGAGGGTGGGGTCGGCCTCTTCACCACGCCGACTTAGCGTGGGAGGGTCGCGTAATTAGGACCACCCACCCACCCAGCTTAGGAAGGCAGAGGGAGGAGATTTTAGTTAGGAGGAGAGGGGGGTCAGGTAGGGGTGGTTAACAGTCATTTAGGACAGGTGATTTCGAGAGTGATGGCAGGAGATGGGGGAGGGTGGAGAGCCAGGTGCGGGCTTGTCCACCCTTCCAGGGGGAAAAACAAGGAATTGAAGGATCAGAGCGGGGAGGGGTAGGTTACAGGCAGGGAAGGCATGGGAGGAATAGGGGAGCATATACGGTAGGAAAATTGAAGGGGGATATTTTAAGGAGAAAATAAAGGAAAGGGAATTGTTTAAGTTAAAGTCTGTTTAAAAGGAGATACAGTTAAATGTTTAAGTAATGATGTTTAAACCCTGTTCTAATAAATGACCTTTTACACCAACAAGAGTGTCAGTATGTATGTCCCGAACGGTTACTGTTTTTGAGAGATGAACGTCTTAAATGCTTTGCCAAATACATAAAAGTCGTAAATCTGAATCCACGTGTGGAAAGGACCTGATGCTCATGGATGACGTTTTTAGCAGCAGGCCTCGTCAGATGAGCTGCTTATAAGCAAAACCTACAGGGCAATCACGGGACAATGGGAGAAACTGTGATAATGGCCTCTTTGGGAGAAGGGGGACACTTTTTAACGTCAGACAAGATGGATGGAGGCCGCGGGATGAACATGCAATGAGCACGGTAAACTCATTAACCTGTGTTTAACTCAAGGGGCCCCAGTTAGAAGGAATGAAGGACAGGTTCACAAAATCGATGAAATGTGACTTTGCTCTGAGATTCAACCGCATGATAACATTTGGACAAATGAGGTCACTCGAGCCACCCGAACTTGACGAATCTGATTAGCAACAAGAGCTAGGGCCCTCGTTTGCCAAATCAAATGCACTGGTTTCCAGAAGATGCCTCCGTAATTTGATAAGGGCATGAGCAATATATTTCTTTGATCACTACATTATGGATGTTGTCCGCCCTATGATTAATGCTGCTGTCACGCCGTGCGGTTGGAGACAGGCCACTTAGCTTGCTGGTCTTGTCCCGCGCTCCCTATCGTGTCTCTTAGTCTGTAGTGAGTCTCACCAGTACTTCAAAACCTGCCCGAAAGGTAGGTAATAAGTCAATGTCCAGTGGCACGCTGTGTCCTTATCTTCCCAGTGCAAAGAAGGAAATTACTGAATGGATTTCAATAAATGACCCTAGCGCCTGTCGAGCATCATATGCCAGAATGAGCCACAAAGCTATTCAAATGCATGTGCGTCCAGCTACATCTTCCAGTATCAAATACCCAGTCAACACCTGGCCTAATCTCTATGTGATCAGTTACGCAGCAAGGTTACCATAGGTCCTCATGCATGCAAGGGAAATGGGTTCCTCTGCCCATCAGGTGGGTAGTAAAAGATAGCCGTGAGGGGATGCAGTGCCGCCCATCCCCCAGCAGGAACTCTTGGGTCTTGGTGCCACTGCACCAGCTGCACTCATGATAGTCATGGCCCTGCACAGAACTACACAGAGCCATACAATGCTTTACATAGTAATACCGTTGATGTTTTTGCAAGGTTTAGTGTCTCTTTTGTGTGTCGGGTGAAAAGGTTAGCATGATAAAGGATCGAACGTCACTTTGATGGGAAGGTCTGAAAGGAAAAGGGTCTCTGACTTCAATTAAGAGTTGGCTGCATGCTATTTAAAATGTACCAGTTATTTTGACTAATATTACAGTGGTCTACAAAATACTAGAGGGGCAGGGAGATTTCAAAATGGTCCAGTGCACATCCTCCCAGAGTAAAGTCAAAATGAATAAGGTACAGGTGAAGAAAACACTATTTCGAATGAGAAAAAATGGAAAGAAAAGCAACTTTTTTAAAAATAGAGAGTACATTTATGTTAAATGTCTCTGGTGTTTACAGCTTAAAATTACTGGCTTACTATGTGTTGCTATAAGAAACTTTCCATCTAAAGGAATGTGCTCCAGTCCTTGGAATTTAAAATATAAAAAAGTAGAGCTGGCAGGGCCAGAATGTTGCGAGGATATTGAAAACTAAAATATAGTACACATTACAATGCCAGTATAGGAAGTACTGCTGTTATTTAATTTAAAATTCAAGTTTCATTTAAATAGAGTTCCATTCTTTTGCATTCAGGCAAACATATTTCATCAAAGAGCATTTCATCCAAATGCATTGTTTAAAAAAATATGTGTAGAGCAACGCAAAAGAATTACATTTTGTGCCCATGCAGAACTTTCAACAAGCAATTAAAAATGAAAGTGAAGTCCCCTTTCAAAAGAAGAATATTCACTGTGGGAAAAGTAGACAGAGAGTATTGATCAAAGTGCAAGTTCAAGTTCAAGTTAAAGTTCAGGATGGGGTTCAAGCCAAAGACTTGAGGAAGACAAAGAGTGAAAGACTGTAGTTGAAAGAGAAAATATTGAGGGCATTAAAAAAAAAACTTGCAGATGAAAGCACTGCGAACCAGAAACAGACTCTGAGAGACAGCTGAATTGAAATCAAACCAGAAGGCGAGTTGGAAATGGAAAATATGCTGCAGCTGTATTTTGCCACAGTATCAGAAGAAGAATCAGATTAAAATGAAGAAGATTATTTTCAAATGAACAAATGCCATTATAGATTTGAGACCAGCTCAGATTCTGAGACTGAAATAGAAGACGAACCACCCTGAAAAGTAAAATGGAGACTTTGAATATCCAGCTCTAATGGACCTCATTTAGAACATAGCGAAAGGGAGTTCCCCATCACAAAGGTGATGGATACCCCGTCTGTCATATTACAATCCCATTATATCCTATAGTGATTGTAATACGGAGGACAGGATATCTGTCAGGTTTATGGCAGAGTTTTCCTTCTGCCAAGTTCTAAATCAGGTCCTAAATTTTTGTTTTAGAATTGTTATAACTACTGAGTCTAGTTGATCTAGGACAGAATTGTTTTGAATTCAACATATGACCTTGTAAAAAGATTAAAAAGCAGATCATTTTGCTCCAAATTTTGTTTTTGATAATTGGTTTAATAAAAAATTAAGAAAAGAAGAATGTTATTGCTTCAAAGAAAATTGTTGTTGATTTTAGATTTTTGCCACAATAAGGATTTTTGTCTTAAACAAGAAAATAGGGAACATCAGATGCTGTAAAATTGTAGAGAAAACACTGTCAATTTTAACACTAGTAGTATTAGTTGGTCTGGTGGTGTGGTTATTGACAACTGTGGCATCATATTAATAGTAAAGTGCAAGTTGGAACTGACCATGTTGAATTTAAACAAATTATACCAGTACATGAAGAACTTTAAGTTAATGGCTTTAAAGATAATGGGCCAGATGTATCAAGCTCCCTGTTTGCATTTCTTAAATAGCGAATTTTAAGAAATCACTATTTTAGAAATGCATAATGGGATGTATCAAAACTGCGAATCAGTAATAGCGATTTCTTAAAATTTGCAAACGCAATTTGCGAGTTGCAGATACCGAATCGCAAAATAATTTGTGATTTGGTATTTGAAAATTGCAAATTGCGAAAATGGCAAACTGGAACAGGCTGATGACATCACAACCAGGAAGAGAGTCAGCCCATGCTGTTTACAGAAGCCACACCCGCTGGAGCAGGCAGAGAGACACAGCCCAGCACCAGGGAGTCAATTGTGTGATCCAGCCAGGACCAAACAGCAACATGGCCAATGATGGGAATGTGAAGGAGAAAGGAGACAGGAAGCGAAAGCTCAAATTCAGTGAGCAGGAATTGGAGGTGCTCACTGAGGAGGTGGTCAGGAACCACAACAAACATTTTGGAAAGAACTCACTCCAGGTACCTGAAAGTGAGAAGAATAAACTGTGGACAGAAATCCAGCAAAAAATATGTGCAATGGGTGTTGCACAGTGCTCTGTTGAAGAGATACACAAGCAATGGTATTACTTGTGTTCCCATGCCAAGGAGAGGGTGGCCAGCAGGCTAAAGGAGGCAAGGACCACCCACCCAGCCACCATCTACACCATTGGAGGACATGGTGGAGTCCAAACTGCTTCCTGAAGCTGCCTGTGGTGTCACTCAGGACACCCAGCACCAGCAAAGGTAAGGGCAGTAATAATGTGTACCCCATATGTGCATGTAAAAATGCCCTTAGAAAATAGCTATCAGCTGGATGCATTGTGAGAAGTAGTCCATGCCACATCTTACATACAACGCAACAATGCCTTATGGGAGTGTTATTCCACACCCCTAAAGTGCTAATCCCACATATATAGCAAGTTAGTGTACAGCCACAAAAAGGAACAACACAAACAACTCACAGTGATACCATGTTAGTGTACAGTCATTATTATTGTGCAACATTTAGTGAAATATTTATAAATGACATGCTGCATATTGTTGTTGTAGATGTCCCGGGCCCTGACTCAGCAGAAGGTGGAAATGTGGGGGATGGCAAAACACAGCCCAATCCAATTCAAACATCAGTGAGTCCTTCAATATTGCCCCAACTAGACTCAGGGCAAGGATGTTACCTCTCCCAGAGTATAACCTGAACTCAGATGAAATGCCAGATGAAGTACCCACACCACCCCCAGAGGCTAGATCCACAGGAAGACAGCAGTCCCTGCCCAGGCGTCAATCAACTCTCCTCCGGAGGCGTCACGATGCAGGCAGACAGTCCACAGATGAAGGAGAGGGCTCATCATTTTTTGGCGGCCTTGAAGCTTCCATGCAGATAGTGCAGCGCCTGCAATGCAAACACATGAGGTTAATGCACAGGCAGTTTGTGTCTCACAATGACAATATGGGAGTACTGCACAAGCAGTTGGATGCACTCAATGAAAACATGGGATCCATGCACAAGCAGCTGGAGTCTCTGAATGAGGGACAGCAAACAGCAGCCGAAAACACAAAGGAGTTGACAAACGCCATTAGGGAACTTTGCACTGAGATTCAGCATGAGCGTGTTAGCCACTGTAGGCGCCATCACCAATTTATGGGAAGGTTTGATGGGTTCTGCAGATCGGTCAATCGGCTCGCTAGCTCAACTGCCTTGATTTCACGATGTGCTGTGGGAATACAGGTGGAGATGGCACATTGCAGTTGTGATGTTGCACAGGGACTGGTGCAATTAACCAATGTTCTGGATGCAATGCAGACAGCACACAGTGCTACAAATAGCGAACTTGGTGCTGGGGATAGTGAGAAGCTCTCTAGCCTCAGCAGTCTTACAGTCCCTGTGATTGATCCTAGGCATCGCAGTACCAGACACAGTACTGTCTTGGAACCCACTACAAGAGGTGCCAGCGAGGCCACTGAACACTCAAGTGGAGTGCGTGGACGTAGGAAGTAATGTAGAGGGCTACACAGGACTACCTTAACATGTAGCACTACAGTTGTACTATGATGCTAATAGTGTGACACTGTTACTTGCCCATGTTTGCCTATAGTGCATAGCTATGTCCTATTGACACATATGTTACTTGAAGTCAAGATAAAAAAAATGCCTACTACAGAAATACATAAAAATGAAGTGGTGTTGTCATTACTTACATCAGAAATGGTTGCACGTGATGTCAGCACGTCTTTGCCTGCCCTCTGCAGCACTGCTCCTGTCTACTGGGTGAAGGGGTGGTAAGGGATCACCATCCTCATCTGGGTCCTGCTCCGTGGGATCCACAGGTATGCCCCCTGTCGTTGCAATGTTGTGCAACTTAGCACATGTAGCCACAATTTTGCAGGTCGCCTCTGGGCTGCACTGTAGTGCACCTCCACTCCTATGGATGTACGTGAAGCGGCTCTTCAGCAGTCCGAAGGTCCTCTCCACCACACTGCGAGTTGCACTGTGTGCAGCATTGTACCTCCTCTCGTAGGGCTGAGGTAGGGCGTCAGTATATAGGTCCGCACTGCGTAGACACTGTCTCCTGGAATGAAAAGAGAGTAAATGAGTACTTGTGATATCTGACATCACATTTACATCAATGCAACATTGTCAACTATTACATTACCCAGTAGTATCCTTCGCCAAACTCCCCAGCTAGTAGTCTTGTGTGAATTCCGCTGTGGCGAAAGATGTAGAAGTCATGTGTGCTACCTGGGTATCTGGCCACGAGATCAGTTATGATGTTGGACGCATTGCTAATCACTTGTATGGTCATGGAATGATGGCTCTTACGGTTCCGATAAGCATACTCAGTGGCTGATGGTGGACAGATTGCTACATATGTCCCATCGATGACACCTATGACGTGCGAATTGTGCAATCTGGTAGAAATCATATTTTGTCTGAAATAATTTCTGTGGGGTGTTGGGGAATCTTATGTGCTGTTGAATTTTGCTCAGCATGGCATTGAGAAATGCATTGAAAAATTGTGAGAGGGCACTCTGTGAGATCCCTCCTCCTGCTGCTGCCATGACCCCTTGATAGCTCCCTGAGGCTAAGAGGTGCAGGGAGCATAATACCTGTACATGGGTTGGTATACTATTGGTCTTGTGTGTGGTGCGCTGCAGTAGGGGTTGTAGATCAGCTATCAGTCAAGTATCATGGCTGAGCTTAACCTTTACTTCTCATAAATTTCCGCCTCTTTCTGGGAACGCTCTCCTTTCTCCTACTCCCTCTCCTCAAACATGCCAGGATCCTCATCCTCCTCACCATCACATAGAGTGCAGCCATTGTGGAAAAGAGGCTGAGTCAATCAGGGCCTCTTTATATAGTTTTCACCTGGTTACCACCTGATTTCAATTTGTGGTAAATTGCATGTGTAAAAGGCCATTCTGCAAATATTAGCTATTTGTGAATTTTTGATACATTGCATTGTGAAACAGAATTTGCGTGTCGCAATCTGCGTCTCGCAAATAGCGTCATGATTTTTCGGATCACTATCTGTGATTTCCAATTCTACTTCGCAATTTGCGTAACGCAGATAGTGATTCGCTAAATAATGTCACTATTTGTGATACGCAGATTGCGACATGCAAAATCATGTTGCATTTGCAAGGAATCACTATTTTAGCGATTCCTTATTTTTGCTCTGCGAATGTCTTTCATACATCGTATTTGCCATTTTTGCATTCGGAAATGGCCGATTTTTGTGATTACAAAAAGTTTTATACATCTGGCCCAATGTGTATACTGAAATGATTCAGGAGTATATAGATATAATGGTGGGTATTTGAAAATGATTGCACAAAACAGGTATGATACTAACTTGGATAGAAGTTATTTGTGTTTTTGAGTAATGAGGAGTGGGATTTTATTAGAGAAAACATTGAAAGGCAAACAAACAAAGTGAGAAATCTGGAATAGTAGAATACAACTTTAGAGGAAATAGGAGAAAAAGAAGAATGTAGAATTTCAGGTTTACCTTCATGACTGAAAATGGAACAGGAAACAAAAAGTTAAATATGTATGGTAAGGCATGGTTCTATGAAAATGAAAGTAGAGTTTATAGTCTTTTAAGTTACTGAATGTAGAGATAGTAGCAATTAAAGCAATTGTTATGCATAATTGTCTTGTCTTGGACATTCTTTTGGCAAAAGAAGCCAGTGTTTGCAAAATGATTAAGATTAAACGGTGTTGTACTTACAAGATCATAGTGGAGCAACTGATTCTTTCATTACTACCATAACTAATATAACTCATGAGATTAGATTCTTGGAAGAACCAAGACTATGGAAGACTTTAGGATCCTGGATAAGTGAGATAGAAAGTAGTTTTGGTAAAGTAGGTAATACTGGTGAGGGTGTTTTTAAACCGGTTTTAACATCTATAATAGTCATAATGATCTGTGCAATTATTCATTTTTTTTAATTAAAACTTTTGGCATGTATAATTAGGAGACATATTCCTTGGTCTAAGAGCAATAATAAATTAACAATGAGAATAAAGATAAAGGGTTATGGGCACAGGAGTTTATGGGGATTGAGTGTATCAACAATTAAAGATGATGTAGAAGGGTTTTCAGTTACCCAAGAAGATGAAGACTTCAATCAACTAACGGTTGATTAATTAAGTTTATTAAAGAGGTTATAGGGATTATATAAAATAATCAGCGGGGGAAGTTGTTAAAGTTTTTTTCACATGTGCAAATTTGGGTGACATATTATTGGTGCAAATTTGTGATTTTAATTATGCATAGGGTCATAACAGATGAACTGATGGCAATGCACTTGAAACAACTTTATAAAGTGGGTTAGAAGTATGATTAATGATGTAACAGGCCACATTTCCATGTGAGACTCCACTTTAATAGACTGGATCACATTTTTGATGTTCTTATCATTTCCTTCTCCCAATCAAGGAACTGCTGCAAGTCGTTTCTCCTCACAGTTTCTGTGAAGCTTCCTGTGATAGTGATATGACATAAAAGCTAATTGTATTAGAAAGTATGTATTGTTAATGAACCTTTCCACTGTGTACCTAATATATTACTTTGAAGAATTTCCGCTGGAGGTTCCAATGCAGGCAGGCAGAAGAACTTAATTCTATGAGCTATTGTTTGAGAAATATTTCACATTATCTACCTCTGGAGTGCAGTTGCCGAGGAAGCAAGCAGAAGATTTTCTCTTACAAAAAGACATGTGTTAATGTTAGGAGTTTTAATTATTACAAGGCTGTTTATGATTTTCTAATGCAACCTAACCATAATCATACCATGCTGTATCTGAGGTGTTGGTGATTGTTTAACCATTAAATGTGCAAAATAGTTTTGAAAGTTTGTGGGCGACTTCTCATTTTCCTCCCATGACTCTGACCATTTTTAGACTTTCCTTTTCTCCATTAGGGTATTGCCAGTGCTTTTTATGAGTTTCACATTTTGACAATCTGGACAGATTCAACTACCTAAATAGTTATTTTACTAAAGTCTGATGATTCTGTGTTCTGGATCTTAGTCTTAATGACAAACTATGTTTTTTTTCTATATTGTGTTTTATTAACAATGCTTTAATAAACTTTTTTAAATTACTATTTATCTAGAACTCAGTTATTAGGAAGTCCTAATTCCTGTTTTCAAATCTACTCAGCTAATTTTTGGGCTTTTGTGGGGGAGGGTAGTTTCTTGCCATTAAATCAATGAAAAATTATGGATCTGAATTACCTAAGGTAATAAAAGGGTACATAAAATATTGAGGTTCTGAAAATGATTGGCAGGTAGTCAGACACCCTGGATGAAATCATGGAAACTGGGCTCGATCCAAAGATCTCTGATCTGTGATTTGCCCTGTTTAGGCCCTAAGTTGTTTGGACCAGAGCTGAACGAGATTGTCAAGAAGATGGCTTAAGACAAGAAGATTCTGAAGCCATTTAAACTTTTTTTCCAGCAAGAAGCCTTTAATTTCAAAATGGTCTACACAGAACATGCAAAACAAACACCCCTTTCAAGGCCATGTCCATATTCAAGGGGCTGTATTAATCAACAAAACCCGACCAATCTAATCAAGACCAGCAGCAAAATGACAATTTTGGGGTGGGAAGAAGACTGAAATATTTTGATCAGCCACAGAATCATTTAATAATAGACTTGTGGTTCATCTCCATAGTCAAATGTGGTTAGCGGTTAACATTCAAAACCCCTCTGCTGAGAAGTTACTTCAGGCGTACTCCATTGCTAAGAGGCTATAAAAAAAAGAAGGTCATCGGTTGCTGGAACAAAATGCTAATAAAGAATTGTTAAACAAAAAATAAACAAAAAAAAGAAGACCATTGTATCTGGGCACTCAAGTCCTGCTCAACAAAAAGGTGATAGTTTTGGTTCCAGAAACTAAAAAGAGAAGGGTCTTTCACTCCATATTTTTTTCTGGTACCAAAATCAGAAGGGAGGTGCCCGCTGCTACAGTACCTGAAAGCATTGAACAGTTGAATTCTGGTCGAGTCTTTCAGAATGGTATCCAGTTCATCACACCTCTGATTGCAAAGGTTGATTATTTGCTATCACTTTGCGACACTGGACCTCCATGGTGTGTAATTCTATGTATCCATCCATTCCAAAAGCCATCCCTTTCCTATAGGTAATGGTAGAAGAAGACCACTTTCAATTTCAAACATTTCCTTTTTGTCTGGTAACATTATCCTGGGTATTTGCAAAGGTATTAGCTCCTCTCATTGTTACATTGCAATTAAGTGGTATGACAATATTGTCATACCTTGAGAAATAGGGCATGATTTAGATCTCGGTGGAGTGGATACTCTAACATAACGGTGACGGACATCCCATCTGCCAAAATCTAAATACCAAATACTATGTTATTTAAATTTTGGCATACGGGATATTCGTCATAGTTGCAACGGAGTAACCCCTGCACTGATATCTAAATGAGGCCCTGAGTTATTATCTGCTCCAACTTTTTCTAAGGGTCAAGAGGATGTTCCAACAGTGACTAATTGGTTTCTGGAGCTGGGGTTAGTACTGAGGCCCATATTTATACTTTTTGTCGCAAACCTGCATTAGTGCAGGTTTGTGTCAAAAAGTATAGCGCCAGCTAGCCCCATTCCAGGATGCCAGCCAGGCGGCATATTTAAGGAATGGCGCAAGCCGAAGCTAAGGCCTGGTTAGTGTCAAACTACATGATGCTAACGGGGTAGGGGAGGTGTAGGGAAAACTTGAGGTTGTGTGGGAAAGAATGGCGCTAGTCAGGTTAGAGTAAAAAAAATTACTCTAACCTGACTAGAGTCATTTTCTTGACACACAACCCCCATGGACATGACTTTTGTCTTAGTAAAGACAGGAGGCATGCCCCCCAGCCCAAGGGTCATGCCCAGGGGACTAATGCAGGGAAACTTGAACTTTTGGGTAGACAGCCTCATCTGCAATCTACCATCCTAAATAATGTACCATCAGTACACCCAACAATTCAGCAAGATTTGTTCTAATTTCAGAACACTGTGTTTAGACCTCTATGTCTCACAGCTTAATGCGAGGCTCCCAGTCTTCTGTACTGAGACGTGGTATCTGCAGGAATTGCAGTGGAAGCCTTATCAATACCATGATATCAGATGCTACTATATGCCTTCCAGCCAATTTACCTCCTCCCAATGTTGCTTCAGAAGATTCAGTGGGAGAGGATGAAAACATGAAATTAAATTAATTAAATTAAATTAATAGCACTCTTTTAGTCATCTCACCCTTGGCTCTCACTTCTTATGAGTCCGAACATTATAGAACACCTTCTGGTGCTCAGTCCACCTCCACTAAGGCACAAACCTACCATATCTTTAATATCAATGTCTCAGATTAACAGCTTGATTAATAAGAGCTTGCTTCTAGAAATACTGGGTTGGTTTTCAGGAAAGTCATTTGAAGCAGGATTTATTGATCCTTTTCAAATATTGGAATGCCTAAAAGAGGGTTTCCAGCAGGGTTCGGTTCCAAGTTACTCCTTCATCTCACTGAGCAGTGGTAAAGGTATTTAGACAGATTGCTGATTACCTATTCATAATATCTTCTGTGGTGGTTAGACTGCTAAAGAGATTTAGACAAAGTAGACCAGTAGTATTTAGTCAGATACCTACATTGGATCCCATGAAAGCCCTCAAAGGTTTACAACAGAAATCACTTAAGCCCTTGGAAGAGGCAAACCTCATCTGATTGTCTACAAAGGCAGTTGTTTAATCAACATAACTTCAGCAAGAAGACTGGGGAGCTGGGCTCACTGGCGATTATATACCTATATTTAAAATAGATTTGAAATCAGGTCTGACATGTGTGCCAAAGATACATTCTTCTTTTCATATATCTCAAGAGATTGTTTTCCCAGTTTTGCAAGGTGACCCAGATTTGCAAACTCCATCGCCCCTGGATATCAAGCGAGCCTTAGTAATTTTATTAGATCACAGAAAGGGTTTTAGGTCCTCTGATTTTGTTTTTATCTCCCACAGGTCAGTTGGTAAAGGTAAAAATGTTACAACCTCAACCAAAGGTAGATGTGTTTGGCAAGCAATCTCCTAATCCTATAAAGCAGCTGCAGAGGTTCTTTCTGCCAGCATTCAAGGTTACCCCACAAAAGCAGTGTCATCTTCCTGGGTGGAAGCTGCACAGTGTCTTTACGGGAAATTGTAGAGTGGCCACATGGTCGTCCCATCACACCTTCCTTAAACATTATGGACTGGATCTTGCTAACTCAGTGAAATGTAATTTTGGTTCACATTTCATGAATACAGCAATTATATAATCGTTGAAGAAAATAAATATTATTCAGCATCAGCATCTGGTGCAAATTTTAGCAATGTGAAAAATCCTCATTAAGGCCCTCATTATGACATTGGTGGTAAATCCCACTTATCGCCATGCTGACTGCCGCCAACATACTGCCGCAGCCACGGATATCCGTTCACCATGTTATGACATACACAAACCAATCCGTCACTATTCAGCCAGAGACACAAGTCCGCCACACCAAAGGTCAGTGATAAACTGGTGGAACCAAGACCCACACCGTTATGCCAACCGAACAACGCCCATCACATTATGACCTACAAATCACCATGGCAGACATTCAACCACGGTAAACCATTGGCGATACACACCGCTGTGCTCAAAATACACACACACATACAAAACAACACCACATTGGACAATTCAAACTACACACACCTGACACCCATACACACACCACACCCAGACACCCACACCGCTATAAAACACAAACCCACATTACCCACAAACCCTTACAAATACAAACCGTTGCCAACAGACTGACATCACGACTATAGACACTACCAGACCCACACACCACCATCACCTATACACCACCCACACACCTTACATCACACACCCCAACACATCACCCTACGCACCCACACCACTCACACAACACCCATGGCACCACAAAGACACCCCCGATTCCCAGAGGAGGAGCTAAGGTTTGTGGTGGAGGAAATCATCCGGGTAGAGCCACAGCTATTTGGATCACATGTCCAGCAGATATCCATTGCTAGGAAGATGGAGCTATGGCGGAGGATCGTGGACAGGGTCATTGCCGTGGGACAGCACCCCAGAACCCGGGATGACATCACGAAGAGGTGGAACGACCTACAGGGAAAGGTACGTTCCATTGCAGCAAAACACCAACTCGCTGTATGGAGGACTGGCGGTGGACCACCACCTCCTCCCCCACAACTAACAACATGGGAGGAGCAAGTCTTGGCAGTCATGCATCCTGAGGGCCTGGCAGGAGTGGCAGGAGGACTGGACTCTGGTAAGTCAACTCTATACTACTATCATCCCCCTATCTGCATGCTATCACATACCCCACCCTCACCCTCGCTCCCATCATTCCACCACTTCCCACACCCCCCACCATCACATCTCACTCATTCCAATGCCAAGCCCTGCATGCTATACCAATGCATGGACACCAATCACAGACATGCATGGAAACCTATCACCAAAGCATGCACAGTAGACAGAATCAGCTAGCCCACCACATATCAACTTACACAAGTAAAAGCTGCCAGGGCAAATACAACCAAACAGGGCAACCCACCGATGCACATTATGTCACACACAGAAACAATAACACTACAATCACATCCCCACAGGTACCCCAGCCAATGTCACCGGAGAAGAGGTGCCAGCAGTATCCAGTCCTCAGACAGAGTCCCACAGTGATGACAGCAACTCTGGACGCCTGGATCTGGAAACCAATCTGGCCCATCAGGGACCTCTGGACAGTCGGTAACCCAGCCACAGTAACACACCACCACAGAGCCTCCCCCATAAGGAAACACCACCACATGACCTACCCAGCGTACCCACACCTCTGTCCCCAGGACACGTTAATCAGCAGTGTATCCACCACTACAGGGACCTCAGAGCACATCTCGCCCCCAGGACAATCAGGGACCTGTGGTCACTGGCAGTGGGCACACGGTTCAGGGGACAGTGGCACAGGACAACAGGGAAACTGGGAGGAGTGCTGTGCACCAGGGGGAGGACAGGCCCAGGGAACCGACTCTCCTGGAGGCACTCACTGACATCCTGGGAGCATCCCAACGTTCCCAGGATACGCTGGGCCAGATCCTGGACAACATGCAAGAGAACAGGCGGCTGCAGGAGAGACAGTACCAGGGGCTCATGGAAGACTTGCCGGCTATTAACACCACCCTGGTCTCCATTGCAGGGGTGCTGGCAGACATAGCCAACATTATGAGAGAGGCAGCCTCACAACAGCGGGCCCCTGCCTCTTGCCAGACATCTAAACTGCCTTCCACCTCCGCTGCCGCTAGTGGACAGAAGGCCCCGCCACATGACCAACAGGCCACCAGCACCCCTCCCACTGAAGAAGGAAAACCACCCGGCAAAGATTCCCTGTGATCCAGCAGAAGCCAGAGACTATTGCCAAGACCACTGCCAGGAAATGGGACTCACCTGAATGTCACCCTTGTGTCACACTCTGTCATCCTGCCCACCTTGAACTGCCATTGCTCCTCTTGCTATGTCACCTTGGACAATGCACCTATGCTACAAATAGACTAGAACTATACCCTGGACTTTCCTCCATCATCACCCCATCCCAATGCACTTGTCCACCTACTCCTTAGCACTTAAATAAACACCCTTTGAAAAAATACAAGTTTGGAGTATGTCAAATGATTTCACTTTGTATTTGTGTAACCAGATTTAAACATTGCATTACAAATGTACAGTAATGCTCACATTGTAAAGACCTGTAGTTGACTACAGTGATCACACCAGGAGCGATAGTGGGGCACCCACATCTGCAAAAGGATTTACCAAAGGGTACAGTGAGAGGGTAGTGAAGTGGGAAATAACAGCATGCCAGTGACAAAGCTAATCAAAATAATGACAATGAAATGTGAAGTAGCACTGTCCTACCAGTGTATCATTAGAAGTATTGTTTGATCACTGAAGTTCTGTTGTCCTCATCTTCATCCTCTGCCTCCTCATCCTCACTGTCCACAGGGTCCACTGCTGCCACACAGCCATCTCCAGTCTCCTCCTCCTGCAGAAAAGGCACATGGCGTCTCAAGGCAAGGTTGTGCAACATGCAGCATGCCACGATGATCTGGCAGACTTTCTTGGGTGAGTAGCACAGGGATCGACCAGTTAGATGGAGGCACCGAAACCTGGACTTCAGGAAGGTACGTTCTATAATCCTTCTTGTATGCTCATGTGCCTCATTGTAACGTTCTTCTGCCCTTGCCCTGGGATTCCTCACAGGCGTCAGTAGCCATGATAGGTTGGGGTAACCTGAGTCACCTGCAAATATGGAGGGACAACATTTAGCCACACACCATCCCATATGGCCTACACCATACTCATACACAAACATCCACTGGGTTGGAACCAGGGCTCACCTATTAGCCACACCCTGTGCCTCTGTAGTTGGGCCATCACATTGGGGATGCTGCTATTCCTCAGGATAAAGGCATCATGCTCTGACCCAGGATACTAAGCATTGAAATGGGAGATCTACCGGTCCGCCAGGCACACCATCTGGACATTCATGGAATGATAGCTTTTTTCGATTTCGGAATACCTGTTCATTTTGCCGTGGGGGGCACAAATGCAATATGTGTTCCATCAATTGCCCCAATTATGTTGGGGATATGTCCCATTGCATAGAAGTCAGCCCTTACTGTAGCCAAATCCTCCACTTGTGAGAAAACAATGTAGCTGCACATGTGTTTAATCAGGCCAGAGAACACGTTGGTCAGCACTATTGAGAACATTGTCTGTGATATTCCTGCTGCCAAGCCCACTGTCACTTTGAAAGAACCAGTTGCCAAGAACTTGCACAAGAGGGGGAATCGCAGACAGGTGACGGATAGCAAATATTAGGTCACTCTCCAATTGGGCACACAGATCAGTTATAGTGGCCCTGTCAAGTCTGTAGGTGAGGATAATGTGCCTGTCCTCCATTGTTGCCACGTCCACCAGGGGTCTGTACAAGGGGTATGTCTCCATCTCCTATTCATCCGCAGCAGTTGCAGTCTAACGGACAAATGAGTGAGGAGCCGGTCACAAACTGAACATTAGAGCCACAACAGTACGATGCATGATGTCAATTTTAAATGTATAAGTGGCATTTGGCTTGTATGTCCAATTGTGAACTGTGACATACTTATAATCCAGGGCCTGCCCCTCCCTCTGAATTGGCATCCCCCTGTCCTGTGTGGAGGGACAGATGGAAGTGAAGTAATTCCGCTGACGTTGTGCGCCATTGCGGGAGGTGGTCGAGAACACGGAGTGCAACTCCTCATTGGATAACATAGGGCCCTATGGGGTACAGTGGCCCATGGTGATGTACGCCGGTGGTGATGGTATGCACCACCGCATATGTAACCGCCATTTTCTATCTGTTCTCTCACTTGCTACCTGACCTTCAACAGGAGAGAACCTACACTGCATGTGCTGCTGTGACCTGTGTCTGGGATCTACCATGGCGCGTGTGCCTGGGGAAAGGGCACCTGCCTTCACCTCGGAGGGGTTGAAGTGACTGGTGGATGGGGTCCTACCCCAGTATAGACTGCTGTACGGGCCTCTAGACCAACAGGTGAGTACAATGCTAAGTACGATGCATGGAGCATGAAAGTACTGGAGTGGTGTGTTTGAAGGGATCGTGTGGGGTGTGGATGTCCCCTGGGTGGCGTACAGCTTGGGGGATGGGCCCTTTGTGTGCAAATGGCGATGTGAAGGGGTATAGTGGGCCAAAAGTGTAACAGACAGGACAGTCTGACTAATGGCTTTCCCTGTGTATATTTCTCTGCATGTCAGCCCCCATCAAAAGAAGGGTATGTGGTGTGCCATTGCCAAGGACGTGTGGACCCTGGGGGTCTACGGTAGGCAGAGCACCCACTGTCAGAAACCATGGAGGACCTGCGACGCGGAAGACAGTGGAGGCCCAGCTGGGGATGGCCTCCCAACGAGGAAGGGGTGCCCGTTAAACCCTGACCCCACCTGACGGCCTGCATACTGGCGGTGACCTATCCTGAGCTGAATGGGCACTTGAAGGCATCACAGCAGCCACAAGGGGGTGAGTACAGTGCCCGTCATTACAACTTATGCCTGGTAGGGAGGTATCCCAGTGGGATTGTGTGTCAGTAGGTGCCCGTAGGCCAGGCTTGACATTACTGAGTAGGTCCCATGTTGGGCAGAGTTCTGAAGTGATAATCCTCCTATCTAGCTTGTAGGTATCCTCTACTTGGCAGGGCTGTGTGGGTCCCAGGAATTCTGCAATTGGCGGGATGTGTCCCTCCCATGCCCTGGAGGCTAGCATAGGTTAGTGAATTGCATAGTGCGTAGGACTGTTCCCTGTGTGTGAGTGTGGTATGTACGCCAACAGTGGTGTTGGTGCAGCCATTGACCACGTGTATCCTTTGTCTCTTTCCCCTTTTTTGTTTTGTCATCCTGTCCATATGTGCATTAGCATCATCTGGCGGAGGAGCAGAGGCCCCGGCAACAGAGGGAGCTGCATCCCACAGGACCCAGGAGGCGGAGTCCACCGACAGTGAGAGCACCAGTGGGACAGAGGGCGAGGGGAGCACCACGGTGGAGACAGGAGGGGACAGTTCGGACACAGATACCTCCTCCGATGGAAGCTCCCTGGTGGTGGCGGACACTTCTGTGTCACTTCTGTGTCCACCCCAGCAACAAGTACATCCGCCACCCCCGTACCAGCACCGCCCTCCCAGCAGCCCCTCATCGAATTGCCCGTGCCCACTCACCCAGGAGGGTGGGCATCGCCTTCTCCCCAGGCACCTCAGGCCCTGCACCCGTTGGCCCTGCTGCCCTGGGTGAGAAGGCTATTGACCTCCTGCAATCCATCTCTGTAGGACAGTCAACCATTGTGAATGTCATCCAGGGGATGGCAGCCCAAATGCAACAGACAAATGCATTTCTGGAGGGCATTCACACTGGCTTGGCGGCCCAACAGAGATCAATCCAGGCTCTGGCCTCCTCTCTGATAGCAGTCATTGTTGAGCACCCTCCCCCCTCTAACTTCCTCTTCCCAATCCCATTCCCCCTCAACCCCAACCTATCCCAAGCACACAGGCAGATGAGCATGCACACAGGACAACACACAAGAGTGGACATTGGCAAACACAAGTACCACACTTCATCCCAAGGCACTCACACAAACACCATCCAGATGTAGACATACCAACATCCACTGCCTCCACTGTGTCTCCCGCCTCTTCCTCCTTCACCTCCCTCCCAGTTGCATCTACACTCACAACTGCATGTACTACACCATCATCCACTACCAGCATCACCACACTAGCAGAACACACACCTCACTTGCAGACACCACCACAACAGCCATGCACATGTCCCCTGTGTCCTCTCCCACTGTGTCTGTCCCCCCCTCCCAAGGTACACAAATGCAAGCACTCAGACACCCAACAGCCATCCACCTCACAACCGCATCCAGCCCATGCACCTGCACCCAAACACAGCAGACAGACACCTCCTACAGCCACTCCCTCTTCCTCCTCTCCCAAACCTTCTCCCTCTTCTCATCCCAGTGTCCCTAAGAAGCTTTTTTTCTCCACCATTGACCTCTTCCCTACCCCCCCTCGTCCTTCAGGTCTGGCCAGGGTGGCAAAAACCCAGGCAATCACCTCAGCCACCCAGTCCACGGGCACAGTAGTGTCCACACCCACTTGTGGTGGTAAAGGATCCAGGGCACCTGGCAGCCTCAAAGAAGGGGTGCCATATCCAAGTGTTGCCTTGCAGGGAAAGGAACCTGCCCCAAGTGCTGCCAGGAAGAACAAGGTGCCATCCCCAGATGCTGACAGGAAGGGCAGGGGGCCTGGTGCTGGGACTCAGTCGGAGCCCCCACCACCAACCATGGATGTGCAGCCGTTGGAGGCTGCAGGGGAGGGGCTGGAGCTTCCCTCCACAACCGCCACCACCAGCAGCAGCACCTTCACCAGTATGCAGCCATCAGAGGCTGCAGGGGATGGGCTGGAGCCTCCCCCAACCAGCAGCAACAGTACCACCACCACCAGTGGGCAGCCATCTGAGGCTGCAGGGGATGGGCTGGAGCTTCCCCCCAGAACTGCCACCACCACCAGCAGCACCACCACCAGTGGACAGCCATCCACGGCTGCAGGGGATGGGCTGGAGCTTCCCCCCACCAGCAGCAGCACCACAACCACTACCAGTGGACAGCCATCTGAGGCTGAGGGGATGGGCTGGAGCTTCCCCACAAATCTGCCACCACCAGCAGCAGCACCACCACCACCACCAGTGGGCAGCCATCTGAGGCTGCAGGGGATGGGCTGGAGCTTCCCCCCACAACTGCCATCACCAGCAGCACCACCACCAGTTGGCAGCCATCCAAGGCTGCAGGGGATGAGCTGGAGCCTTCCCCCACCAGCAGCTGCAGCAACACCACTACCACCACTGAGCAGCCGTCACCGCCAGTTGGACGGTCTGTAGTCCTGCCTCCATCGGCTGTTGTGCGGCCTACCCCCGCAAATCCTGTGGGTATGACACCCAGCTGAGAGACTGTGACCTTGCACTCCCTAGGATCAGAAGCACAGGGCATGATGCCCCCTCCAGAACCAGTGGGTATGGCAGCCACTCACCCCATCCTCCCTAGGATCAGAAGCACAAAGCACGATGCCCCCTCCAGAGCATGTGGGCAAGTCACCCACGAGAGAGACTGTGGTCTTGAACTCCCCAGGACCAAGTACAGGGCATGTTGCCCCCTCCAGAACCAGTGGATTTGTTCAATCTGCTGGCTGAGGTGCCCTTCCATTCACCGTCCCCCTGAGGAGCCTGCCTACTTTCCAACTGATGCCCCTGCATTGTTCTCTCCATGTTGGTGCAGGAGACAGGTGGGGCCTTGGACTTTGCCATGTGGCACTGTGGCCCTGTGGCCCACACACATTAAGGACTGGGCAGTGTCCCTTGTAATGGACATATGTATATAGTTTTGGATTGAATGTTCGTATTTTTACTGTATTTATATTATTACACTCACTTTCATCTATTCGTGTTGTCCTTGCATTATTCCTGAGGGGTACGGGGTAAATATGTTTTATTGCTGCAGCTGTATATGTGTATGGTGTTGGGGGTGTGTGTTGTGCGTGTGTGTGTGTCACTCTCTTTTTCCTCCCTCCCCACCCCAGTGTGCTAGGTGACTGCACTCACAGTGGTCATCTTCGCCGTTGTTGGTGTTCTTGGTGGAGCAGGACGTAAAATATCATGGGAAATATTTGCCACATCAGGCTCCATGGCTTTGTGGTTCTTCCCTGCATCTCCAAAGGTGAGTCCTTTCCCTTCTGAGGCCTGTTTCTGCCAGGCTTTTGATGTTGTTGGTACCGCCCCGGAAAAGGTGGCGGTTTCAGGGGTCATAATACAGTGGGCGGAACATTGACTTCCGACTGGCTGTAGGCAGCTACCGCCATGGTGGCTGTTGTTTCCGCCCTTGCGATCGATGTGGTAAAGTGGCTGTCTATCTGAGTTCTCACCGCCATGGTCATAATTTGGCGGTAGTTACTGCCAACCTGTTCGCGGTATTACTGTCACTTTATCACAGTCCTCGAGGTTTGTAATGAGGGCCTAAGTTAGGACTGAGAAAGTGAGGACACTGTGACGGGGTAATCAACCAATTACTTGACAGCAATCTTCATTATTCTAATTAAGGGTCACATCGTCCCAGTTCACATCACCTTCTACCTTCTATACTTGCACCTCCAATAAACTGAACCTGGTACATAACGGAGAGGAGAGGGGGAGGTACCTTCTATGCAGTGGGAATGGATACAGAAAATATACAATAAAATATTGTAGAACACAACAATACACGGAAATCTATCTGTCGAGGGGCAAGAGCAACTCATTAAGTTAGGACTGGGACAAGGAGGACCATTAATTGGGGAATGAAAATTACTGCTAAGTAATTGGTTCAATTCTGCATGGGATGGGTAAAAGGATGGATGGATGGATGGAAGAAAGGATCGGTAAAACAATGGATAGATGGATGGACGGAAGGGTGGCAAGAAGGGAGAAGGTATAGAGGGTTGGTGGATGTGTTAATGGAAGGATGAATATTTAGATGTATAGGTAGATAAGTGAAAGGATGGGTAGATGGATTTAAAGGTGTAGATGAAATGAAGATTAGAGGGGTGAAAGGATGAATGGGTAAACAGATGGATGGATGAGTGAAAATGAATGAACTGAAGGATGTAAGGGTGGATGGGTAAAATAATGGTTAGATGGGAGGATGGAAGAGCGTATATAAGGGAGAATGTATAGAAGGGTTGGTGGATAGGTTTGTAGGATGATGGAAGTATAGATGCATGGGTAGGAGAGTAAAAGGATGAGTAGAAGTTTTTGAGGGCATAGGTGATACAAAGAATGGAAGGGTGAAATGATGAATGAATGACCAGTTAGTTGGGTGTGTGAAAAAAGGGTGGATGGACTGGAGAGCTAGTGGACACATGGTGAATGAAAGATGGAAAGGTGAAGGTATGGATACCTGCATGGATGTATGTATGGATGGATGGAGAAAAAGATGGATGATAGATAAATGGAATCAAGGATGGAAAGTGATGGAAGGCTTTACGGGATGGGTTCACTTGAGCAGTGTTCTAGATATTTGGTTCAAGGTGGTGGTGTGTTACTTTTCTGGCTACTCCAAGATACAGTATTACACCACCGTGTCATTTGGACAGATACATTTAATGTACATCAAATTTGACTGGAAACCTGTTTAAAAATATCAACTTTTGCACTGTTCTCATATTTTTTCTCTGCCAGCTTCTAGTACTGTTATGACTTTTCACACTGAGAATTCACTAATTGGGTTCTCATCACATATGTTTTCCTTAAATCACAAAGAAAGATGGAAGGACTAACGTACACGTGCTTATAGTTGCGTGCAAACACACTTGTTTCTCAGATGCATGCATACAACCTACCTCTCTTTTGTGTGCAAGTAGCATCACTGGGCATTGTATAGAGAGGTTTAAGTCTGATCTCTCTGAAAGAATCATCAATGGTAGATTATGGGCAGAAAGGATATAACATAGATGGTGGACTGTGAGGTGCAAGGCCCAATGTATATAAGTGACATAGGTCGTGGAGTGAGAGGGGCAAGGCCCACTGTATTTCAATGGCCTGTTATATGAGGTGGATTATAAGATGATATGTAGTATAGTGCAGGGTTTATTGTCTAAAGGACCTGGTTTGATGGGTTCAATTTGAAACCAGTTTGGTCTATTTTCAAGGACCTCCCATTTATACGATTAGGAGTTCTGATATTTAGAATGCGTCAAGCAGTCAACTGAAGATTGAAACCTGGGATTTTCATCCTTTCTCTAAAGTGAAACTATGGCCCTCATTTAGAGATTGGTGGGAGTCCATCATCTGCCAAGAGGATGGAGGTAATAATCTCTGTTGCATTGGTGGACTACTACCTGTCATGTTTAGAGACCTCTGCCTATCTAGCTGAGATCATTCTGCCTTCAGAGTAAGCACCACCATGGAGGCTTACCTGAAGGCACTGAAAGTTTTCTAAATGGGCTTCATATTTTATGTAATCATTCAGTAATCAGCAACTTGTGCCCTAAGGTAACTATAACTCCCGCCCCGCCATGCACAGTTATCTGATCAATACTTTTTCTGCAGATGGTACAGTTACATTATCAATTATGTTATCAAAGATGTCATGAGAGCTGTAATTTGTGGGGCAATTAGCAGTGCATGGTGAGGGCACGAGTTATAGTTACCTTAGGGCACGAGTTATAGTTACTTTAGATAACCATAACAGGTGAATTTCTATGGTTTGATAGATTTAAAGTGTGAGCCTACTTGTCACAGTGCCCTTTCCTCTGGATCTGCACGCTGCTGAACAAAAGGCCCACCTCCCGGCATCACCAACTCAGAAATCTATCAGAGCACAGAGTTATGAGGAAGCCAGGCAAGGACAACAGAATTTAGTGTAGGGTACTGCAGGGAGAGAGATCTGAAAAGAAACGGTTAGAACAAATATGCATACACTAATTCATAACAGCATAACCTCACCAATAGACTCTTGAATAAATCTGTCTCTGTGGTATCAGATTGAGACCCTTTGTGAATAGGGCGTAGCCCCTTTTTTAAATCATGGAACAAGAACAAACTGCAATCTCTGAACCTAGAGATGGCAACAGCTTTGGACTATGATCATACTCTGATAATCAATCATGTAACCATTATGCATTCATAACATAAACATTTTACCCCAGCCTAGAAATTCTCATAGACTTAAATATGTATCTCACATATTATGCTTCCCAAAGAAACAATGAAACTATAATTTGCTTATCTCCAAAACATTTTCACATTTACTACTAAGGCCTGAAAGTTTTACTCATTGAACTTCAAGCGCTTTGTTCGTTGGGTAGAAGCGCCTTGTTTATTGTTCATGAAGCTCTTTGATCATCATACATGAATCGCTTGCTTGCTTTGTCTGAAGCGCTACGCTCGTTATGCTAAGGGGCGCTTTACTCATGCGGCATGAAGCGATTTGACCGTCGTGCCAAGGTCGCTTTACTCGTGTGGCCTGAAGCGCTTTGCTCGTTGTGCTAAGGGGTGCATTATTCATGTGGTCCAAAGTGCTTTGATCGTCACGCCAAGGCTGCTTTACTCGTTTGGCCTGAATCGGTTTTATCGTCTTGCCAGGAGCGCTTTACTCTTTGGACTGAAAGCGCTTTGCTCGTGGTGCTAAGGGACACCTTACTTTTGGAAGTAACAACTCCCTTCAAGATTGGGCTCATCAAGACCTTACCACTACGAGTACGGCCTACTCATATCTGAATTCACCATGGAAACAAGGATACTCCGATTTTCTGTCAATCTGCCATGCAGGAAATCTGCTCTTCTTCAGAGGAACCCCAAAGAGGTCTGATTGCATCGAAATCCTCAAAATAGTGAGCAATGTGCTTGGGTGTGGCTGGGCTTTAAAGGCCTGCCACACCCCAAGATGGCCGCTGCCTCTAGAAACCTGGGAATTGTAGTCCATTCATAGAATAGCACTGATAAGTGCATCTTGTCCACCAATTTCCTGACCCTGCAGCTACATGATCTTTACCACAGGACAGGCGACGCTGATGACCACTTCTAGAACAAGAGGGGATGACAAGTGGTGTGCATGAAGCACCACAAATACGTGCAGCGGAGTTTCGGGCGGGACCTGGACCGCGCACAGCCTAATTCCGGACACTACTGTAGTGAATCCTAGTTTGTTTCAATAGGAAACAGGAATTAGCTTGGCCTTTGTCTTGCAGACTCTTGCCCCCGTCACCTAGTAACTTTTACTCTAATTAGTTTGCTCTGTTTTAGCGCATTTAATTCATTATATCTTTAAAGATTGGTGCCTTATTTCTAGTTAGGCCATTGTTTTAGTTTCACGTTATCAGTGCCATTATGTTAAGGTGTCAATATCAAGCCACAAAGATAAACAAACTGTAGCTGTTCACATTAGGTACTTCCCCTCTTCACGCCTTTGAGGGAATTGTTTACATAAATTGCCATCCCAAGCATGTCTTGTTATCTATTGTTTGGGAACAGTCCTGCGTAAGCAGTCTGAGCAGATCTGTATAAATGCACCTCACGTAGACAGATAGTCAGAGGGATTCCGACCGGATGCCATTGCTGCTATCGATGCTGCACGTCTGAGCTAGATACCTCATTCCAATGTAACAAGGGTTGGGGGCTCTTCTCGTGGACATGGCATTTGCAGATTAGGTTTAACACACTTAGCTCTTTTCTAGGTTAGAGATTAGGTTCACATTGTTAGGGTATTAGGACATGTTTCAAATCTCATGTCATTTCATGTCATTGCAAGATGGTGGGGATCTTTGTATTAATGACTCCTGTCTTTACCATTCTGTTTCTTGCACTGTTCATTATCCTAATCATTGCAGCCTATGAAACTTATCATAAATTGCAGTTTTGTTAAATAAAACCTATTGAAACCTTACTGCATCTTCTTCACTGCCTGTGTTTGATTGAGACATGTTGTTCATGTGAGAAAGGGGTAATCTATGTTTAACCACGACACTCCCTGAGATGTCACACTCTTGAGTCCATGCATATAGACTGCCACAAATAAGCTGTTACTGTTTGGGTTTTTGGTGAGGTGCTGCAAGAGAGCCGGGAGGGTAGGGACGACAGTTGCAACGTAGGATTGGCATAGTCGCCTACAAACATAAGTACTGTCACCCTTAAAACAGCAGTCTTGCCTAGAGCAAGAGTCAAACTACGACATGGCACCACCAATGCTGGTGTTTAGACACTAATTTACAGATGCCCTGACAAACACTGTCTCAGATACTACAGGTACCCTAAGTACCATTATACTAAGACGTCCGTGGTCTTGGGGAAGATTCTTCCCAGCTGAACAGGGAACACCTAAATAGGATGTAGGGTGTTCGGGTTCAAACCATTAAAATAACTTTTTTCCCCGTTTGGTGTTCCATCTCTTTACCCATTATACAATATGGCTTACACCATAGACATTCCTGAGAATGCAAGACAAGCATTAACATTACACCTAGTTGCACATGGCTTAACAGATGAGGGCAGGGATGTAACATTCATAGTAGAAGCTAGTGAAGCTTATCAAACAGAAACTTTCTACTCTTGGGTCACCTTTCCTGAGGAAGACCAAAGATCATTCACATTCCATACATATAGAATTGCAAACATACCTCAATGGTACCAAGCATACCAGTATCTTGAAATACCGATTAATTATCAAGAACACCAGAACTGGTTTAATTGCGCCCTACCACATGTAGAGAGTAGGGGCCAATTGTACTAAACTTTTTGCACATCGCAAACAGTGAATTTTGCTGTTTGCGACATGCAAAAGCACATCGCAATGCCTAAACCCTGTTTTGCGATTCGGTAACCTGGTTACAGAATGACAAAACGGGATTGCGAGTCGCAATTAGGAAGGGGTGTTCCCTTCCTAATTGCGAGTCGCAGCGCGATGTTCTATTGTTTTGTGACCGCGAACGCGGTCGCAAAACAATCGCAGTTAGCACCCATTTCAAATGAGTGCTAACAGATTCGCAAAAGGGAAGGGGTCCCTATGGGACCCCTTCCCCTTTGTGAATGACTTAAAAAACATTTTTCCAGGACAGGCAGTGGTCCTATGAACCACTGCCTGCTCTGAAAAAATGAAACAAAAATGTTTCATTTTTTAGTTTTGTAATGCATCTCATTTTCCTTTAAGGAAAACGGGCTGCATTACAAAACAAAACTGCTTTATTTAAAAGCAGTCACAGACATGGTGCTCTGCTGTGTCCAGCAGGCCACCATCCCTGAAAGTGCCGCTAGTCTCAAGGGGGTCGCAAATTGCGACCCACCTCATGAATATACATGAGGTGGGCCTTTGCGACCCCCATGCGAGTCGCAGATGGTGTCAAGGACACCATCCTACATTCCGATTTGCGACTCGCAAATTGCGAGTCGCTCTGACTTGCAATTTGCAAGTCGCAAATCGGAACCTACCTATATCTGGCCCCAGGTCCCTTAGGTGATGGAGGACCAACGTGTCCCATGTTTGCCACATTCACACCTCACCCAGGTATACAAAACATACAGGTAGCAGACCTGCGAAATCTTTACACTGAAATAGTAACACTATATAGACAACTTGTTCAGTTTGTAATGCGAACTTTGAACACTATACGAGTGCGTCCAGCACCACCAGCTCCTGCTGTATACCAATTGGCTACTGGATGAATCCACAAACAGTACATACTATCATGGGTAAGGTACCCACGGAACGAGAGAAAATTCCGTTCTGGGTAGCCCAAAAGACAAATGAGCTGGAAGCTGTCTTTCCCCATACGGGACCACAGGAGAAACATAAAATTCTCACAATGTGCTTGCCCTTTGGGATGGTTCCCTCGGTGGATGACTGCACCACATGGGGTACAGTCTTCGCTGCAATTTACACTACCACACATAGTACCCCAACACTTTGCCGGAAGTGTTGAAACAAATTCAGAATGAGCACGAGCCAGCACCAGCCCTAGATTTGGGGATGAAATGAATGTGTAACTTTGATGCAGTCTCCTCAGTAATACTCAGCAACATTAAAGGGGAAGCGGTAGCACTGGCTATACTCCAGTGTCTCTGAGAGATTCCACACATGGACCAGGAGAAACAGCTACCGAAAATTATTTCTGACACCTATACCAGTATGGGACGGGATAGTTTGGAAGCCAATGTCAAAGCCCAGCTCACCTGAGTTCTTGTTCAGTTCTGATGGAGGTTGAAGACAATCCGACCCCACCCTGAAACTGCTTGTTCCAGCACACTAGTTTTTAAAACAGTGCACTAAGAACAGAAGCTCAAGGGAAGGGGGGAAGTGGATAAAATAAAAAAAAGAGAGACAACACCGTTCTTGCGTTTCCACTGTTGAAGTGCTGCACAAATCTGCGGCCCTTTCTGACTTCTGTAGAAACT